>NC_030828.1:60241988-60557345 GCF_001704415.2 Capra hircus
CTTTTTAACTAACTTCATCCAATTCCCCAACGACCTGCCTTTGGAAAGCACCAGTCTTGTCTGTTTATATGAAGTGTTTTATTTTTCCCCCAGATTCTATGTATAAGAGAGAGAATACAGTATTTGTCTTTCTCTATTTGGTTTGTTTCACTTAGCATGATGCCCTCAAAGTCCTTCCAATGTGTCTCAAATGACAAGATTTCCTTCTTTTTTAATGTCTGAATTATATATATATATATAATATATTACTGATAATACATACACACACACACGGGGCCTCCCAGATGGTGCTAGTGGTAAAGAATTGGCCTGCCAATGCAGGAGATGTAGGATATGTGGGTTTGATCCCTGGGGTTGGCAAGATCCCCTGGAGTAGGAAGTGCAACCCACTCCAGTATTCTTGCCTGGAAAATTTCATGGACAGAGGAGCCTGGGGCTGCAAAGAGCTGGACACGACTGAGCGACTCAGCACATAGACACACACATTTGCTGTTGTTCAGTCACTAAGTCGGGTCCGACGCTTTGTGACCCCGTGGACTGCAGCATGCCGGCTTCCCTGTCCTTCAGTGTATCCTGCAGTTTGCTCAGACTCATGTCCGCTGAGTCGGTGATGTTATACAGCCCCCGATGCTCCGTCGCTCCCTTCTCCTGCCCTCACTCTTTCTCAGCATCAGGTGAGTCATCTTTTTGCATCAGGTGACCAAAGTATTGGAACTTCAGCTTTAGCATATTCAGGGTTGATTTCCTTTACGGTTGACTGGCTTGATGTCTTATGCACACATATTAATATATATGATATTTCCTTACCTGTTCACCTGTCAATAGGGACAAGTTTTCAATGTCCTGGCTGTTATTGTAAATCATGCTGCTGTGAACATGCGAGTGTGGATATCTTTTCAGGATAGTGATTCCATTTCCTTCAGGTATACACCCAGAAGTAGAATTGCTGGATCATATGCAGCTTAATTTTATTAATTAAATTAATTTTTAAATTGAGTTTTTGAATCCCTATGCTGTTTTCCGTAGTGGCTGAACCAATTTACATTCCCATTAGAGGTGCACAGGTGGCCTATTTTCTCCACATCCTCACCAACACTTGTTATTTCTGTTTTTGATACTAGTCATTCTAATAGGCATGAGGTGACGTCTCCCTGTGGTCTGATTTTTGTTTCCCTGACGGTCTGTGATGTTGAACACCTTTTCATATACCTGTTGGCCATTCGAATATCTTCTTTGGAAAAATGCCTATTCGGGTCATCTGCTCACTGTTAATTAGATTATTATTCTTTTATTACTGCGTTCTGAGTTTTCTATTATTTCTTTACACATTTTTCTGTCCCTCCCTCTTTCTTTTCTCCTTTGGTGGTTCTATTTATATGTATATTCAGTTCAGTTCAGTCGTTCAGTCATGTCCTTCTCTTTGTGACCCCATGGACTGCAGCACACTAGGCTTCCTTGTCCACCACCAACTCCCAGAGTTCACCTAAACTCATCCCCACCAAGTCAGTGATGCCATCCAACCATCTCATCCTCTGTCGTTCCCTTCTCCTCCTGCCCTCAATCCCTCCCAGCATCGGGGTCTTTTCAAATGAATCAGCTCTTGGCATCAGGTGGCCAAAGTATTAGAGTTTCAGCTTCAACATCAGTCCTTCCAGTGAACACCCAGGACTGATCTCCTTTAGGATGGACCAGTTGGATCTTCTTGCTGTCCAACGGACTCTGAAAAGTCTTCTCCAACATCACAGTTCAAAAGCATCAATTCTTCGGCACTCAGCTTTCTTTTTAGTCCAACTTGCATATCCATACATGACTACTGAAAAAACCATAGCTTTGACTAGATGGACCTTTGTTGGCAAAGTACTGTCTCTGGTTTTTGATATGCTGTCTAGGTTGGTCATAGCTTTTCTTCCAAGGAGCAAGCGTCTTTTAATTTCATGGCTGCAATCACCATCTGCAGTGATTTTGGAGCCCCAAAAAATAAAGTCCGCCACTGTTTCCACTGTTTCCCCATCTATTTGCCATGAAGTGATGGGACCAGATGCCATGATCTTCATTTTCCGAATGTTGAGTTTTAAGCCAACTTTTCCACTCTCCTCTTTCACTTTCATCAAGAGGCTCTTTAGTTCTTCTTCACTTTCTGCCATAAGGGTGGTGTCATCTGCCTATGGGTTATTGATATTTCTCCCGACAATCTTGATTCCAGCTTGTGCTTTATCCAGCCCAGCATTTCTCATGATGTACTCTGCATCTAAGTTAAATAAGCAGGGTGACAATATACAGCCTTGACGTACTCCTTTTCCTATTTGGAACCAGTCTGTTGTTCCATGTCCAGTTCTAACTGTTGCTTCCTGACCTGCTTCCATACGGATTTCTCAAGAGGCAGGTCAGGTGGTCTGGTATTCCCATCTCTTAAAGAATTTTCCAGTTTATTGTGATCCACACAGCCAAAGGCTTTGGCATAGTCAATAAAGCAGAAATAGATGTTTTTTCTGGAACTCTCTTGCTTTTTCAATGATCCAGCAGATGTGGGCAATTTGATCTCTGGTTCCTCTGCCTTTTCTAAAACCAGCTTGAACATCTGCTAGTTCATGGTTCACATACTGTTGAAGCCTGGCTTGAATTTTGAGTATTACTTTACTAGCGTGTGAGATGACTGCAATTGTGCGGTAGTTTGAGCATTCTTTGGCATTGCCTTTCTTTGGGATTGAAATGAAAACTGACCTTTTCCAGTCCTGTGGCCACTGCTGAGTTTTCCAAACTTGCTGGCATATTGAGTGCAGCACTTTCACAGCATCATCTTTTAGGATTTGAAATAGCTCAACTGGAATTCCATCACCTCCACTAGCTTTGTTCATAGTGATGCTTCCTAAGGCCCACCTGACTTCTCATTCCAGGATGTCTGGCTCTAGGTGAGTGATCATACCGTTGTGATTATCTGGGTCATGAAGATCTTTTTTGTATAGTTCTTCTGTGTATTCTTGCCACTTCTTCTTAATACCTTCTGCTTCTGTTAGGTCCATACCATTTATTAGACTAACTAATATAGTCTCACAATTCCCTGATAATGGTTCATTTTTTAGAATCTTTTTTTCTGTTTGTGTTTCATTTTGGATAATTGTTACTGATATATCTTTAAAGTTCACCAACATTTTGTTTTAAATATCTAATCTTTGCTAATCCCATTCAGAGTATTTTTTACCTCAGACATTGTAGTTTTCATGTCTAGAGGTTTAACTCGGGTCTTTTTAAAAATATTTTCATCCTCTTCTGAAAATGTTCAGTTTTTCCCACAGCTCTTTGAACATATGGGATACCGTTATAACAATGTTCAAGTGTCCTCATATACTGGTTCTAAACCCGCTTCAGCTCTGGGCTGGTTTTGACTGATAGCTCTTCCTTCTCATGAATCGCATTTTCCTGCTGCTTTTCATGCCTGATAATTGTTGACTGGATGCCAAACATCGTGAATTTTACCTTGCTGGGTGCTAGACGTTTTCATATTCCTGTAAATATTCTCAAGCTTTGTTCTGAGATGCACTTATATTACTTGGAAACAGTTTGATCCTTTTGGGTCTTGCTTTTAAGATGTGTTAGGCAGGACCAGAGCCATTTTTAGTCCAAGAGTAATATTTTCCCATTACCGAGGTGAGGCTGCTCTGAGTGTTCTTCTCAATACCCTGTGAATTATGAGAGTTTTCAAAATGGCTGGTGGAAACAGATACTATTTCTGACCTGTATGAATGCCAGGCATTATTTCCTGTCATCTTTTCTGGTGATTCTTTTTGCTGCCTTGGGTGTTTTCGTCACACACTTGTTCTCACCAGTCCTCTGCTAAATATTTTAGTGGTCTTTTTACAGATCTCTGTCCAGCTCTCTCCTCTCCACCCTCTGCCTCCTGGTTCTCCAGCTGCCCCCAAGCTCCCCAGACGCTCTGTCCCATCTCTTCAATGCCGGAGTCCACCAGGCTCCGCCTGGATTCCCCTTTCCTGCTCCGCTGCCTGGAAACTTCCCAGGCAGGAAACACAGTCAGCGACAGGGCTTTCTTGCCTTGCTTCCCATCTCTCAAGGTCACTGTCCCTCACTGCCTGATATCCAATGTCTTGAAAAACATTTCCCTGGGTTTTGTTCTTTTTTGTTGTTTCCCTTTGGAGGGTAAATGTAGCCCCTGTTATTCCATCTTGGCTGGACGCAGAATTTTCTTAACCTGTGTTCTTAACAAGTATGTTTCACCCCTACTCCGTCCTCCCACTGGGGGAAACGTCATATAGTGCTAAGTCTGAATCTGGTCCCCGCTGTGGAACCTGATCTGCACTTCTTTCTTGTGAATGCTATAAAATGGAACCTCACAGGTAAGTCTCTGATACCAGACTTCGCCAGAACGCGCCTGGGCTGCCCCGGTTCCTTTCTGCACCACACTGCCGCTTGCGTTCCTTCAGCGAGTCCTGTGACAGAATACTCCACGGGACACTGAGAGAGCCAGGTTGTCATCCAGGGCTTGAGTCTTGCAGCCGGGAGTTGGGCAGCCTGATGAGCAGGGCCGGTTCCCTCTTGCCTCCATCCCAGGGACCTAGACTCAGAGGAGCCTCCTACCCCGGGAGGATGAAAGTGAGGGGGTGGGGAGCAGGTTGCTCCAGCTCCAGGCCCACCCAGGGTGGCAGCCAGCAGCCGGAACTGTTAGTCCTCTCCAGACCCCATTACAGCTCCTTATCCATCTCAACACGGAGCTCTGGGAGGTGATTAGAAATGTATTAAGGCTTGGATTCCAACAGCTTTGAGGGGGTCCTCAGGTAACAAATGCATTCCCCAGCCCCCTGCACCCCCGCCTCTCTGCCCTGAGCTGAGACTCTGCCGCCTGCATCTCCTGCCTGCTCCCTGACATCCTGCCAACCCTTCTTCACTCCCACCAGAGATTCCACCTGGGCCCCGCTGCGTATCCCAGCAACCACGTCAGTCAGGTAGAGGGGGCGGGTGGGATGCAGGCAGCACGCCTGGAACATCTCCCGTCTTGTGTTGGGGGATGTCAAGGAGCCAAAAAGAAGCTATCACCAGCCTCTGTCACCCTCACCAACATCACGTGAGTGTGAATTCAATACAGGGGCTTCCCTGGTGGCTCAGATGGTAAAGAATCTGCCTGCAATGCAGGAGAACCCGGGTTCGATCCCTGGATAGGGAAGATCCCTTGGAGGAGGGCATGGCAACCCACTGCAGTATTCTTGCCTGGAGAATCCCACCGACAGAGGAGCCTGACGGGCTGCAGTCCACAGGGTGGCAAGGAGATGGACACGACTGAGTGACTAACACTTTCGCTTTCACAAGCCTTTCACGTTCAGTCTCAAGCTCACAGGTGAGGCAGGATCCACCCTCGGGTGGAAGAAGAAGGGGCAGGCAGTGTTGGTGAACTTGAGCGCCTGCTGAGGGCCAGGATCTGTGCTGCGTGATGCCCCTATGAGAGCTGGGCTGTCGCACACCCATTTCAGAGAGCCCAAGGGTCTGGCCCAAAGTCACTAGGAGAAAAGACTAAGACCAGCTGGATCTGAGCCCAGGGCCCGGGTGCCAATGCTGAGTGGCAGCTGATGGATTGCAGAGTGTTGAAGGGGAAAGTGGAGAGGGACCCAAGCCCCAAGCAGGTGTGATTCTGTGTCACAAACCTCCACAGCCCAGCCCTCTATTAGCCTGGGTCTTCCTCCCCGGGGCCTGTGTGGGCAGAGTGGATTGTGGCTGAAGCAAGCTCTTCCAGAGCTCAGACAGGCTGGCACCAGAGGCGAAGGCAGAGCCCACAGGAGGCTGAAAGAGCCTGCGAAGGGCTAGGGGAGGTGAGGCTTGCTCCCTCTGAAAGGGATCAGCCCTCTTTCCTCCTCTGAGCCCCTGAGACTACATCCTGGTCTCCATCAGAGCATCCCTGTGTATGAGGTTCCCTGAAGACAAACGTTGTGTCTCATTTATGCCAGGGTTGCTGCTGCCTAGTCCCAGCGCTAGAGCTGGTTAATAAATAATAAATATCAAAAGAGAGCAAGGAATCAATACAATCCTGAGCTGGGTAAAAAACCATGTGCTGCGTCAGCCTCCGGGCCCTTGCTTCTTGGCTGCCTCACATCTTCCCTGTAGTTGCCGGTTACTGACAACAGCCAGTCTTGCCACTGCACCCTGCACCTCGTCCTTCAAACTCCCAGGCCCCAGTGCCCTCCCTTGGCCCCTGCAGTGTCTGCCACCTGTGGGGCCCAGGACTAGGGTTTTGCATTCAGCTCAAGATAGCCTGTCTTAGCTCTTCCTGCCTGGGTGACTTTGGGCCAGACCCTCGGGCTCTCTGAGCCTCGCTTCCCTCTCTGAAATGCGTGTGTGAAGGGCCCTCACAGAGGGCTTGTGCAACATTGAGCACCCTCAGCACATGCTCAGGTTTATCTTCAAGTACATCCACCTCCTTCTTCTTCCACCCCAGGGCACCTCCTGCCTCAGCCAAGTGCATGTGAGTTCTCACTCGTGTGTTTGCATCGCTCTAGAACCCTGGCCAGGTAACCTGGGCAGATCTGTCATGAAACGCCAGCCTCCCTCCCCAGCATTCCTGGGAAGGTTGAGTCACCCTCTATGTATCTTCATCACGGGGAACTCACACCACCTTGCAAGGCAGTGACTTCCATGGGAGGCAGGCAGCCTTGGGCTCCAACTGCCACTGTGCATCTGGGCAAATCACTCCATTTCTCCGAAGCCCCAGCATTCTCAGCTGTGCAGAGGGATGACGGTCATTGTGTTAAGTTATGATCAGTCAGGATTTTGAGACTTCAGTATGGTAATGTGGCACCGGGTAAGGGGTCAGTAAATGGGCGTTCCTCATTATGAACTTCCTCTCTTGAGTCAAAAATCATCTTCCCTTTAATTCTGTCCATTGGTCCTCGAAAGAGAGTCTGATCCTATCTGCACGTGGTAGCCTGTTCTGTGACTGTCTATGGCCACAGAGAGCATCTGAGATGGGGAGGCCAAATGCCCAAGTTCCAGGCCTGACTCCTCCCCTCATGACTTGCAGCGAGATGCTTAGCTTCTTAGAGCCTCGGTTTTTCTGTCTGTTAAATGGGTATAGTATTCTGCATAGGCAGAAGAATGAAATGAGACGATGGATGCAAAACTGTACAGGGTTACTTAAGTCCCGATAATAATTATTATGTTTGAACCATCATCCTGTAATCCTCCTCCTGCATCTTCCTTTTTTTTTTTTTTTTCATTTAATGTGGCCATTTCCTTCAACTGTTTTTCCAAATGACTTATCTCTCTGGAATCTTCACAAGGTCAGAGTCTAGTGTGTCTTCTTCTCAGAACAAGACATGATGCTCTAGAAGAGTCTCTCACCTCCTTGGATCTAGCTCTGATATACCCATTAATATGGCCACTGGGCACTGAATAATGCTGTATCTTTACCTCATTCTAATGACAGGTCCATCTTTCCTGAGTGCCGCTCTTCAGCAGCTCTCCCTTCCAGAATTTGTGCAACTGATTTTTTTTGAACTTCAGCACAGATATGTCAAGAGCTGTGAAGGGTCTGAAATTTTACCTTGTTTGCAAGCTAGGCTGCCACGACGTAAAAGATGCTGACCCAAGATGTGAGCCTTCCAGACAGGGGGTTTAACTGCTCACAGCACAGTCAGCAGCATGACCTTCACGTTCACATCGGTGCCCCACAAGGCCCCCAGGGGCTGGACAGAGCCCTGGTGGATTCTGTGCCGAGGGTTTGTGTAACAGTCAGCAACCCCATGCTTAGGAAACCCTGCTTTTTCAAAGGGAGCCGCTAGCGAACCTGCTTAACCTTTGTCCTTTGTCTCAGAGGGAGATGTTATTGTCTCAGAGGGGAATAATCATCCTGGTCGGGTAACAAATGTTCTCTCTGCCCCCAAGAGGATGCTGTTGTTGTCTCTTTCTTAGGAAATTAAGCTTGCTGTCCAAACATCGTTGCTGTACAGACATTGAAAAGATAGTCTGGAACAAGAGCTGGCATGCTTTTACTGAGAAAGCAGGCCGAACAAGAAGACTCAAGAACTGTCTCCCAGCAATGTGTTTATACTCATCCCTAGAAACTGCACAGATCTGGGCTTGCATCTCCCTTGGCCATTCCAGAGCTGCTCTACCACCTCGGGCGAACTCCTAGCCTCTCTGATCTTCAGTTTCCATAGCCAGAAAAAGGCATAATTCCTACTTTCCCAGAGTGGTCTAAGGAATTCTTTGTAGTAGTATCCTCAGAGCACCCTTGCTGTGCCTGGTATCGAGCAGACCACAGAGAGAAGTCACTGAATCTGCAGTCACCATTATCTGGAGGTCCTCCTTCCTCCTCCGTCTCTACCATCCCCCGCCCCAGCTTAGTCCTCGGGGCTCCTGACAGGTGGGATAGAGTACGCTGTCCTGGCCCTGAGCCCACTGGCCAGTGGCGAGGACCTGAGAAGCTGGGTTTGGGGGTCTGAGGCAGAGAGAGCAGAGCCTGGATCACATCAGGGCTCCGGGACCCGAATGGGTTAGAGTCCTAGCCTCAGCTTCCTCATCTGTAACACAGAACCTGCCTTGCACGACTGAAGGAAGAACAAAAGGAGATGATAAACAGAGTGTGTGGAACACGTGTCAAGCACTCCATGGAGCCATTAGGATGCCTGTTCGTTTCAGTAGCCTGAGGCTGCCGAGCATGGTGTGGGGCTGAAGACAGGAGCTTGCTGCCTGGTGAGCAAAGTGGTCCTTCCAGCTGCTCCTTGGAGGGAGCTGATTAGGAAAAGCAAAACAAAGAAGGCCGCGGGCTGTGAGCTTATTTTGCAGGCTCCTTGCAGATCGCTCAGCAGGCCGGCTGGCAGCACTCAATAGTTGTTTATGGGCATTCACGGGGGCAGGACCCTCTGTGCTCTGCCTCGCACAGGGAGTGCAGAACTAACTCCCCAAGGCATCCTTCTGTGGGTCCAGAGTTGAAGAGCCTGGAACTGCAGAGACCTGCTCTCTGGCCTTGGTGATGGCTGTTCACCTACTGTGTGACCCTGGGGTGGGGTGATTAACACCGCCTCTCTGGGCTCCATCGAGGAACTCAGTGTAGCTTGATGGTGAAGGGTTTGAGATGCAGAGTCAGGCAGACCTGGGTTTGAATCCTGAGCCTGAAACCAGCTGGAGGATTCCAGCATGTCATATCGTTTCTGAGCCTCAGTTTCCTCATCTCTAAAGTGGGATGACGATGGCCTTTCCTGCTTTGAGGAGTCTGAGCCTTGGGAGGATCAGACAACGCCATGTGGAGCCTGGCCAGGAAATGGTGCCTTTTATGACATTGCATTATTTTCTGTTTCTCGGTCTAGGAAAATGGGGTGGGAGGGTAGGACCACAAAATCTCTTACTAGATGGAGGGATGGAAGACTCTGGAACCATGGTCAAGGGATCTGGTCCAAATTCTCTTTAGCCCTCCTGACTGTGTGTGACCTGGACACGTCCCTTTACTTCTCTGCACTGCGCCACGGGTGATACCAACCCGTCACACCTCTCTCCACCATGTTCAGTGAAAACACTCAACACCCTGCCTGGCCCAGGACCCTGGTTGGTGTTCAAGTGCCCTCCCAGCTCCCAGCTTATCAGTCAGCAAGGCTGCTGGCTTCAGAGAGTGCCCCACGCATGCAAGGTGTAGCAAGTAAAGACATAACGCACCCCGGATTTGGATGGGCCAGAGGAGCACACAGGGTTGTTAAAGTGGGCTGCAGGCGAGTCCTGATGAACGGAACTGCCTGTTCTGTCCCTGACCCAGGGATTAGTCCTTGGGATGTTCTCGGAGCCACCAGAGTAGCTCAGGCTGCTCGACCCTGTAGCTCATGGCACCCCCGTGGCAAGCAAGATGGACCGTCCCATGGGCAGACAGGGACAAGCAGCATTTCTGCAAAAGCAAAATCTGCTCAACTCCTGACAAATGATGTTTACTGGGTCTGTGGGGAGTGAAGTCCATTTTTCATACCTCCGGTCGGGAAAATTAAGTGGATATTCTGGGGGGAAGGGGAGCACGTGGCCTCCGTATCCTGGATCCATCACAGAGGAGGCTCTTTCTGTCTCTCGAGTCACGTGACCTGGGCTGGAGGAATGGACCATCCAGGATCTGGTAGTCCTTTGGGTCGCTGTGACTGTCCTGACCATGATAACACCTGCTGTTGGCCAGGTACCAGGTTCTTGCTGAGAGCCTTACCTGGATCAACACAGCCAAGCCTCACCATCAAAGTCTCAAGTGGAAATTCCAGTTCTGCCCATTTTTCAGATGAAGCAACTGAGGCTTAGGGAGGTGAAGTAAGTGGCAGACTGGGATCTGAACTGGCCACCAGGCAGCCGTGGACTCTTTCTCTCGGCTTCCTCCCTGGGCTCAGCAGCTCTGCAGTTGGCCTGCTTGGTTTTTTGATCTGAGCTCAGCGTCTGCAGAGAATCAGAGCGTGGCAGTAATAGGTGATCTCACATTTCCACTGTGATTTGCAACATAGAGCTTGGGGTCCAGAGAGAGGGGAGCAGGGGTTACCACCTTTGTTTTCAAAGCAGAAACCACAGTGCGGAGGGGAGAATTGGGCCCCCTCTAGACACACATGCAATCTCCAGGCCAGGCTGGATCCCGGCCATTCTGAAGGGTGTAGACAGGGATAATAATGGAAGCGGGTGGGACACGCAGGGAACCGCTCTGTGGGAGCTGAGGAAACGTCTAACAAGTGCCCCGGGAAGGTTCCTGAGCCGCATCTGAAGGGTGCTCTCTGCGTGCAGAGAAGGAAGGGGGCTGGCAGACGAGAGCGGCTCCAAGGACCAAGGTAGGACACGTGTGGGTCCTTCAGACGAGTCCCCAGGCCTGCAGAGCAAAGGCACTCAGACCACAGAATAAGCAGAAGATGCCACTCAGGGCTTCTTGCCAAGCCTTATTTTCGTTCCTTAATCCACTTAACTCATTCAAAGGTCATCCCTCCCCACCACCCCCACCGGCTTGGCTGGCTCCCTGCTGGGAATTGAGAGAAGAGGTGATGAGGACAGTCTTTGCCACCAAGGCCAGCCATTCGGAGGGATAGTGGAGGAGCCAAGAGAGCTGACAGTACTCAGAGAGAAGGGTGGGCTGGGCCACAGAGCAGGGGCACCACAAACAGCCTCTAGGAGGGCTTCCTGGAGGAGGTGGCATCTCAAGCCTGCCGTTATGGGGCTTCCTCTCCTGCGGCTCTGCTTCTGCACACTTGAGCCCTCCTCGTAGGTGGCGACAGCCCTGACGTGGTCACAGGCTCTGGAGGGAACCAGCTGCCCGGTCCCTGAGTTCTGTAATTTCTGGATTCCAGCTGGTTCAGGTTCAGTGTGGTTTGACACTGGGGCAGTGAGAGCTCCTCAGCAAGGAAGGAAGGAAGGAAGGAGGGGAGGCCGGGACAGAGGTGAAGTCTGGGTTGTCCTTCCCATCTTCTCCTCCCACCTGATGAGGCTCAGAACCACTTCCTTTGTCCCCCTCGCCATCCCCCTCTGTAATGCACCAGGCCCACTGTCAGAGGCCAGCTCTGAGCCCGGGGGGCCGTGTCCGCCAAGTTCACTCTGGACTCGGCCTGCACTGCTGCCTGAGACTCTGGGTGTCTGCTCCGGGGTATTTGCCACCTGGGAGCGCTGGTTCTCCATTCAGGCAGGAGCTGCAAAGAGGGAGAGGGAGACGGGGGCTCGGGTCGTGCATCCCACACTTGCATGCATCTGCCACCCCAGGTGCGGCTTGGCCTGGGGGCTGCGTCTGCAGAGCCAATGCGAGTCCTGCAGGCGACAGCTTTGGGGTTGCAGGGACGAGCCCAGGGCAGGGTGTGCACCCTGGATGGGAACTGGCCTCCAGAAGAATTGCCTCCTTAGGCCCCCTGCCCCTCCTCTACCTTCTGTCGTCAACCTTAACAATGGTCCCATGCTCACAGTCCCCTGAAAAGCCTCCGATCTGGGGGAACACGTTGCTCCCCTGCGTTCCCTGCCCCAGCTAGGCTTCTGCCTTTGGAGGAAGATGTGCCGGCCTTCCAACTCTGGTTCCACCATCCAGGCTGGCACGTGCCTTGAGCCGCCTCAGGCTCCACACCTGTTTCCCTGCCTGCACAACTGAGCAAATGACTTTGGTCTGGAAGGGTTGAGTGCAGATGAGGAAGATCAAGGGTCCAGCTCCTGGCATAGACCTGCGGGTGAGAGTTATCTAGAAGGGGGCGACAGAGGATGAGGTGGCATCATTGACTCAATCAATGGACATGAGTTTGAGCAAACTCTAGGAGAGAGTGAAGGACAGGGAAACCTGGCGTGCTACAGTCCATGGGGTCATGAAGAGTCAGACAAGACTTCAGCAACTGGAAAACAAAGGAAGGAAAGCCCAGGGATGGGAAGGGCGGTGAGCCATCACTGTTTCAGGGACACAAACCCATAGCACTGGGCTCACCCGTCACCCACGCTTGGACCTGCTGACTGCCCTGTGCTCCCTCTGACCAACCTGACCCCAGCTGCCCCCTACTCAGGCCAGCCCCTCCTCTCAGAACATCATCTTAAATACCATATCAGTTTCCATTTTTCAGCTCCTTCTGGAGGTCACGGGTGGTGCTGGGTGGAAGGGTGAGAATCAACATTGCATTTGGAAGCTCATCCATCAGCACACTGCTTTACTTGCAAAATAATTGTGTGCCAGGCAGCAAAAGCTGTTAGCTGTGGTCCTGATTTTAATTCAAGCTGCACCATCCCCACTGAGCTCATTCTTACCAGTTTAGGAAATTAGCCATCAGCAGCCATATAGCCGGGTTGGTGCAAAAAAATCCTTCTGAAGCAAATAGTTCATAAACTTAGGTGCTCAGAGTTTTCTACAACAAATATTCTAACAAATGATAACACATATCCATAGACTCACGGTTATAAGTCAGCAGTCCTTAGAACTGTGAAAGCAAAAGGGTCATTATACCAGCAAAGCTGGCAGCTTTTCTTGGTAAATAGAAGCTTGACCTTTTGAGGACAAGATACAAGATCGCTACAGTTTTAACTTAAATGTTACGGTAACTTATGTAAATATTAGATAATCTTTTATCTGTTTAAACCATGATTAGAAACCCAGTGTCTCCCAAATTGCATGCAGACATAGCTGCGGATTCTATTTTATTGTTTATTTTTTTAATTGAAGGATAGCTTACAGGCAATATAGAACACGACTCAAGTGTCCAGCCCAATGTATCTACATATCGTGCAGATAATTTACATAGCAAGCCTGATTGCCATCCTGGAAAAGCTTTGCTTACCAAGTTGGTCCTTGGCCGGGATTCCCAAGATTCTGACTGAGAAGAATGGTTCTCTGTGCCTGAGCTGTTTGTGCAAATAATACAGTTTGTATGGAGCACCCGCTTTCCTCCTGGGAGTCTGGGATTGGGTACATACTGGCAGAGGGTACCTACCGTCCAGCCCCCAGTTAAAACCCTGGACGCTAACTTGAGTTGGCTACGTCTTAGATGTTTCATCACAACCTGTTGCTGGGGAATTAGGATCGTTCTGTGTGACTCCACTGGGAGGGAGGCTTCAAAGCTTGTGCCTGCTTTCCCGTGACCTCTTCACTCTACGTGCCCTTTCCCCTTTGGCACTGTGTCCTGTGCTCTAGTAATTGGGGACCATGCCTCCTCCCAGAGAATCATGAATGTGAGTTGCTCTTCAGGAACCCAACATACAAATGCAGGGTGCTCTTGGGGGTCGCAACATACATAACAGTTACCGCCATAACTGCCCCCCAGATCAAGAAGTGGGACTTTTCCTTATGTCCTCTCCCAGCTAGGGCCCCCCAAGGACTTGATCCTTGTTACCCACTACTCTCTCTGTCCCCCAGTCTCTGCCAGTAGTTCTTGGGGTACACCCTTCTCACTTGACCACTCCACTCTATCTCTGATTCACACGGAAGAGTCAGCCCCCTTTGTTTGCACACAGCTTTCTCACATCTTTTGTCTCCTGGAAATCGCTGTGCTCTGTTCCAGGAATGCTTTATCCACTGGAAGAAGGTTCCTTAATGACATCGTCGCTGCCTGCCTCTCCCCTGACCTCCAACCCTTAACTCTCCCTTCTGACTTTTAAAAGCTCGTGAATATTGGTTTATTCAAAACAATGCAACTTATTAAAATGCTGCCAGGGGTTTTAAATGTCTGTCTCCTTACTTGAGACTTCCTAAAAGGCTCTAATACTTCACTTGCTCCGAGAACACTTTAAAGCAAAGCAGGATTTGTCAGAACAGGTTTTAATCGAAGTTAACTTTTAGTTTTTCCCACACAGCCCAGCACTCAAGCACGCTGCAGAGATTTCCATGTGATGTTGGAAATGCTGGCACTTGAGATAACATCCCAATACTTGGGCTGACCCTCCCTCCCTAAGAGCAGACTCAGGCCACCTCTCTCACCTGGGGCCTCACACGCATCTTTCTGGTCCCTGCTTCAACCAGATGCTGCCCAAATCCTTTGTGCTTTCCCCAGAATGCCCCCTGCTTCAAGGCCAGGTTCAAACCCCGTCTCCAGGAAGCCAGGTACCCTGAACCCCGGGGGCCAAGGCAGTGCTCTCCTGTTCCAGCCTCTCAGCACTGCTCCTTCCCATCGCTGGGCTGCCATCAGTGCAGGCAGACGGCAGGGGCAGCCCCCGTGGCCCAGACTGTGTCATTCTTCCCAGCCTATCCTGAGGGCGGGGCATGGGGATGGCATGAAGGCGAAAGTAGCGGATCTGGTTCTGAGCTGCGCCCCTCCCACCACCACCAGGCTCACTGGGGCCCTCAGGCAAGTCCTCATGCCCCAGAGCCGCAGTCTCTTGGCCAGTACCGATGGAGAGTGGCCCTGTGTTACACCGCGAGCCCTGAACGAGCAGAGCCAGTGGAGATGCGCTTTGCAAGGTGTAGAAGCTTCCAGTGTTGTACATGTTTATTGGTCTTATGGATAAACAGTAAGTTCAGTCGCTCAGTCGTGTCTGACTCTTTGCGACCCCATAGACTGTAGCACGCCAGGCTTCCCTGTCCTTCTCCAACTCCCGGAGCCTACTCAAACTCACATCCATCACATCAGTAATGCCATTCAACCATCTCATCCTCTGTCGTCCCCTTCTCCCACCTTCAGTCTTCCCCAGCATCAAGGTCTTTTCCAATGAGTCGGTTCTTTGCATCAGGCGGCCAAAGTATTGGAGTTTTAGCTTCAGCATCAGTCCTTACAATGAATATTCAGGACTGATTTCCTTTAGGATGGACTGGTTGGATCTCCTTGCAGCCCAAGGGACTCTCAAGAGTCTTCTCCAACACCACAGTTGAAAAGCATCAGTTCTTTGGCGCTCAGCTTTCTTTATAGTCCAACTCTCACATTCAATACATGACTATTGCAAAAACCATAGTTTGACTAGATGGACCTTTGTTGGCGAAGTAATGTCTCTGCTTTTTAATATGCTGTCTAAGCTGGCCATGGCTTTTCTTCCAAGAAGCAAGCGTATTTTAATTTCATGGCTGCAGTCACCATCTGCAGTGATTTTGGAGCCCAAGAAAATAAAGTCTCTCACTGTTTCCACTGTTTCCCTTTCTATTTGCTATGAAATGATGGGACTGGATGCCATGATCTTCATTTTTTGAATGTTGAGTTTTAAGCCAACTTTTTCACTCTCCTCTTTCACTTTCATCAAGAGGCTCTTTAATTCTTCTTCACTTTCTGCCATAAGGGTGGTGTCATCTGCGTATCTGAGGTTATTGATGTTTCTCCATAGGTTGAGTTAATTCCAGCAGCTGGTTTGCATCCCCCACATTCTCTCTTGCTGTGAGCTGGAAATTCGGGGCTTGGCTTGCCCTCTGTCTTTCTTCCCCTCCTCCTGCCTCACCCACACACTTACTTTCCTCCTGGGCCAGGCATCGCTTCCCTCGCCCTCACCACCAGCCCCAGGGAATCTGCCCACCACCAGCCCATCAACACACATCTGTCCAAAGAGGAATAAGCCCCCCATCCCGTCTACCCCTAAAACATCAGAGGGTCCAAGATGCTTTCTGTGGGAGGGAGTGAGCCGAGGGCTCCCAGAAGCCCCAGCACACCCCTGCAGCCCATTTCCCCAGCTCATTGCTTGTTTGCTACAGATTCTAGAGTTGGAAGGAAAATACTGAGCTCCTAATTCCAGAGTGTGAAAAAGTTCTTTTCAGGAATGCACCATCTGAAAGTAATAAAACTAAAGTGGCAAGAACCATCAACTACTACTGCTAATAACAGGAGTGGTAACAGTCATGGCTAGAAAGTCGGTTGCTTATTAAATTAGTAACCATGTGGTGCCAGGCCCTGTGCTCAACACCCCGGGCCAAGCATTGAGCTCAGGTCTTTACATCTCAAAGCTCATGAAGTCCTCACAGCATCCCAAGAAGGGAAGTGCTCTCACTGGTCCCATCTTACAGCCGAGAAACATAGGGCTCAGAGAGGGTGAGGGACTCTTCTCCGGTCACACAGCTCTGCGGTAGCCAAGTCGGGTGTTGAAATCCAGACGGCCCGACCCCTCGTCCTGCCCTTTCTCTCTGTTGGGGTAGCTGGGGTTTGGTATAATCTGTTGCCATTGGGCATCTGTGTTATCGCCCCAGGTTTAAGTCAATGAGTTCACTCAAAGAGCTGCCTGCTCTTGGTTAAGTGACAAACAGCAAACGGGGCCACCAGGACAGCCGAGAGCGATCGCTTGGGCTGGGTGTGAGGAATATCCAATCTGCAGTAGCAAATGTGATGCTTGTGGGTGTGTGTTTAATTTACTGTGTTTTCTTTTAAGTAGAACTTGTTAGCCACAGTATAACCAGTGTATAACAGATTATGCCTGCGGGTGAGCAAGATTTAAGGAAATAAACGCCTCGCACAATTCCCCAGCTTTCTCACTCATTCTCAAAGGTAATTCCTTCACCACTGCGCCGTCTATCCCGGTAACAACACATCTCCTTAATGAGAAAAGTGAAAATGAAAGTCGCTCAGTTGTGTCCGACTCTTTGCAACCCCATTGACTATACAGTCCATGGAATTCTCAAGGCTAGAATACTGGAGTGGGTAGTCTTTCCATTCTCCAGGGGATCTTCCCAACCCAGGAATCGAACCGGGGTCTCCTGCATTGCAGGCAGATTCTTTAACAACTGAGCTATCAGGGAAAATTCCTGATGATAAATCCTCTCTCCATCTGCCTTGGGCCTCTGGCACCTTTTGAAGTCACCCTCGCAGGCAGCTTTCTTATCTGCTTACTGCTTCTCTCCAACAAGTTGCTTCCCTTACTGAGTGCCTGGTGTGTGCACATCACCTCTGAACTTCCCCATGGTCTGGCAGTCCAGCGGTTGCCCCACATACATGTCAGGTGAAGCAAATGGGCTTGGGGTGAGGTAGTATGCCTGTGGCCACACCCTCCTTGGAAGACAGAGCCTGAATCTGCACCTTAGCTGGAACCCCAGCCCTTCTTCCCACTTCACTTATGTGATGAGTGTCACGGTCTTTGCTCCCAAGTCATCAGGACAGAATGCCAAAAGGACCAGTGGCTCTTTGTCTTACTCACCCTTTCATTTATCTGCCTTTCCTTCTTGCCTGCATGTCGCAAAAGCTGAAATGGAGATTACAGTCGCCCATGTGTATCTTGAGGTTTCCCAAGTGGCTCAGTGGTAAAGAATCCACCTGCCAATGCAGGGGCTGCAGGAGATACAGGTTTGATCCCTGGGTCGGGAAGATCCCCTGGAGAAGGAAATGGCAACCCACTCCAGTATTCTTGCCTGGAAAACCCCATGGATGGAGGAGCCTGGTGGGCTACAGTCCATGGGGTCGCAAAGAGTCGGATATGACTGAGCGACCTCACATTCACTTTCTTCTATCTTCTCTGCCCTGTTTTCTTCTCAACACACTGGACTCTCCTTCTCTCCTGTCCCCGGGCAGGGGGCTTTGGCATGGCTTCTCAATGGATGAGAAGAGTCTTTGTCTTCAGACAGGAACACCTGTCATCGCGGCTTCTTTCCAAGATGGTACCCAACACAGCCAATGAAGGATGGGGTGAGATTGCTATGAACTAGGTCCTATCTCATAGTATCAGAAGAATTTGGATGGATCAACCCCTTCTCTCTGCCTGACAGACTCCTCCCTGTCCATCTATCAGGACCGTATCATGGGACAACTCCTCGTGAAAACCTTCTGGAAGTTTCCCAGGACATTGGTCATGCCTTGTCTTATGCTGTGTCTGCCCCTTTTTCCTGCACACACAGGTGTCCCTGGGGAGGAGGGGTGTGGTGATTCATTGGGACCTTTATAGGTTGAAGGAGACTCTGGTGTCTTAAAACATTGAAAACATCCCATGGCGATACCAGTCTCTCCTGCCAAGGATGTTGTTATTTGCTTCTTGCTGTGAGTACGCTGAAAATGATTTTGTCATTTTGTCACATAGAGGAGGGGAGGTTTTAAAAATCATCCAGAAGGACCCACTTACGGGATAAAGATGCTGGTGTGCTGTCTCCCCATCTTACCTTCTCTCTGGTATGCACACGCTCGCCAATGTAGAACGCACTCTTCAAATTTTATTTCATTAGTTAATTCTGTCCCCGCCGCTCTCCCTCCCTCTCTTTCTCCCGGCTTCTCTCTCTTTCCCTTTCTTCTTCTCCCTTCCTGCAAAATGGGGATCATGTGTTTTTTCTCTTTGCACCTCAGGCTTTCACCCCTGCCCCCTGGCGAATAGTAGATGCTTGTTTAGCCAATGAATGAATGAATGAACAGTAGCATAAATTTCTCTCATCACCCTCAGGCCCTGAGATTTTATTCTACTGGATAAAAGAGAATTTGATACAATGAGGGCCCCTTCAGGAGAGGGTGTGGGCCGCCACAGGGGACGCTTAGTTGGTTGTTGAGATGCTATGGAATTACTCAGAAGATGCTATTGAATTCACTGGGGCGAATAGGTACTAATTTATGACAACCTTTCCTGCTGTTCCCTCAGGGAGAATTTCAAAATTCCCCATCTTTTTGTGTTTGCTCAACTGCAAATAGTCAGTAAAGTATCAGCTTGAACTGGTCTTGGCTGTTTCTCCTCAAGGTTCTTAGCCAGCCTCCTCTAAAAACAAGTGATGGCCTCTGAGTTCTCACTGTGGACAGGGTCCTGGAAGTCTGGACCCCCACACTGCTGTCTGGCTTTTCTGTCTCCAAGGCAAGCATTCTCTTTATTCCTCGTAATCAAAGATGATGGGTTCTGACGAGACAGTGTTTTCTCCTGCTGCGTTGTGCTGAGTTTCTATGGCAACGGTTTCAACGATGGTGAATTTGATTCTTCCTCTTAATTCTGTAATGCTTTCAGGCTTTCCAAAAATATCTTTATTTTCCTGGGCCTTCTGTGGATCTAGAAATATTCAGCCACAGCAAGTAGAACCACCTTCCCCTCCATGTAGCTATTGTATCAAAGAGTGCAAGGTGCAGTAAGTAATTGAGAAAATGTTTTCTTAATAAAAAATTAGTTTTAGCATCCAGTCTGTGTGAATTGATGTGCTTGGCACCGGGGATTCAAAGAGAAATTAAACTCAGCTTGTGTCCTTAAAAAGCTCAGCCCTTAAGAAAGATGTACAAGCATGCAGCTAGCCATAATATAGTGTATTGAGAGTACAGTGAACTTAACATTATGTACTATAATGTAACCCAAGTTCAGAGCTAACTATAATATAATGTAATGTAATGTAACATAACATGATATAGTGTGCTAAGTCTTGTATGCTAAGTCATTTCAGTCGTGTCTAACTCTTTCGACCCCATGAACTGTAGCCTGCCAGGCTCTTCTGTCCATGGGAATTCTCCAGGCAAGAATACTGGAGCGAGTTGCCATACTCCTTCACAGTATCTTCCCAACCCAGGGATCGAGCCCACGTCTCTTACGTCTCCTGCACTGGCCCGCAGGTTCTTTACTGCTAGTGCCACCTGGGAAGCCCTCTTGTAATGTCACTACGTAGCTAACTATAATATATTGTAATGCAACATGATACAATAAATAAAATATAGTGTAGTAAATGTAACATAATAAATATTTCATCAGTTGTGGGAATGAATTAGTGTGGGGCCCCAGTGGAGAAAGCCATACAGCCTAGAGTGACAATAGGGGTTAGGAGTTGGCAGATGTTGCTGGTTCCTGATCAGTTACTTATAGCTGTGCCAGCTCAGGGAAATGACTGGCCCTCTCTGAGCCCCCAGCCAGCCCCCTGGTGCTGGACTGGTGTGAGGGTGAAATAGCTCTTCGTTGAGACTTCCTGCTCATCCCTGCTGGGCCCCTGGGTGCTCAGGAGAGCCTCAGTAGAGGACATGAGCCCAGGTGGAGGACAGGTAAGCAGGTGAGCAGCCTGAGCCGTGAGGTGGCTTCGTGAAAATGCCTGAACATAGAACTCAGGGGGTAAGTAAGGACAGGGTGGCCCCTGCAGTTGATAGGATCTGACCCATCAGCATCCCTGGTCAGGAAACTTTTTGAGAGTCGCCGTTGCACAAGACTAATGTCACAGTGGTCCCATGCTGCGAGGGAGGCACCAAATAAACACAGAGGTTGCTCTAAAAGTTCTCGGTGTGTCGGAGCTTCCCTGGTGGTCCAGCGGTTAAGTTTTCACCTTCCAGGGCAGGAGGCGCAGGTTCGATCCCTGGTTAGCAAGCTAAGATCCCCCGTGCCTCGAAACCGAAAAGCCAAAACATAAAGCAGAAGAAATACTATAACAAAGCAATGAAGACTTTAAACATCGCTGGCATTAAAAAAAGAAAAACGTAAAAAAAAATTGCCCTCTGTGTGCACTCAGCACTGGCCCGGATGGCATTCTGCCTGGTCACATTTGAGGGTGCCGCACGGCTCCCGTCTCTCTTTGAGGGAGTAAAGCATCTCTCCTCTTGGTCCTGCACAGCGTCAGCATCACGTACAGTGGCTGTGGAGTTGGCTGTGGGGCGACGCTTCACCCCTCACATACATGATGGTGGTACCCAACCCAGGGGGTTCGTTGTTCATGATAAAATGCATCCATGCCCATAAGATGCCCAGGACATACCTGGCATAGAGCATGCTCTCGATAAATGGTAGCTACTGTTTTTATTTCCTCCACTTTGTCTTTAATTAAAAACTCTTTAGTGTGAAAACACTAGCCAACAGGAGTGACGAATATTGCCATTAACTTCAGCCGCCATGGAAGAAACACATAGGGAGGTGGGTAGCTGCCTGTGCGCTCTCAGGTTTGATGGAAGGGCAGGATTGCTCTTTTGCCTTGTGCTCTTTGAACAAAAGAGCCAAGTGTGGAGGCCAGTTCTCTGCCGATAGCATCGCCAGGTGCACGTGACTTCATGAGACGGCCCACGGGCTTCATGGTCCGGAGGCCTGGATGCCACTGCCAGGTGCGTGATGCCATTAGTGGTTTTAGACAAGATGCCCAAAGCCTGGGGCTGGGGGCGGTCACTGCAGACTAGCCCTGACACTGATCCTGACCCTGAGCTTCTG
The DNA here is from genome assembly GCF_001704415.2 of Capra hircus. Classification (NCBI taxonomy): domain Eukaryota; kingdom Metazoa; phylum Chordata; class Mammalia; order Artiodactyla; family Bovidae; genus Capra; species Capra hircus. Next base: position 60,263,406 of record NC_030828.1, read on the forward strand.
TGGAAGGAGGCAGAGCCCTCCTGCTGATAGCCTCAGGGGGAGGAGAAAAGGATTTCCCACTTTCCAGGCAGCCCAAAGCAGGTCTGTTTGGAGCTCTTAGTTTCTGCCTGCATCAGAACAAGCATGTGTCTGGGGTCACATGGGGCATCTGCTGGTTGGCATGGCTGGTGGAGAAGGTGGGCAGAACACAGCCGTGGTTGTTAGCCCAGTTAAATTTGAATGTCAGATAATTTTTTACTATACATATAATTTTTTTGCTCAAAATATGTCTAATATGACATTTGAGATATACCACAATTATTTAGGGCTTCCTAGAGGCCGTCAACCCACTCCAGTACTCTTGCCTGGAAAATCCCATGGGCAGAAGGGCCTGGTGGGCTACAGTTGATGGGGTCACGAAAAGTCGGACACGACTAAGAGACCTCACTTTCACTTTTCACTTTCATGCATTGGAGAAGGAAATGGCAACCCACTCCAGTACTCTTGCTTGGAGAATCCCAGGGATGGCGGAGCCTGGTGGGCTGCCGTCTATGGGGGTCGCACAGAGTCGGACACGACTGAAGCAACTTAGCAGCAGCAGCAGCAGCAGCAGCAGGTGGCACTAGTGGTAAAGACTCTCCTGCCAGTGCGGGAGACAGAAGAGATACAGAAGAGGTTTGATCCCTGGGTCCGGAAGATCCCCTGGAGGAGGGCATGACAGCCCACTCCAGTATTCTTGCCTGCAGAATCCCATGGACAGAGGAGCCTGGTGGGCTACAGTCCACAGGGTCACAGAGTCAGACACGACTGAAGCGACTTCACACACGCACACAGAGACACATACACAAAATTATTTTACTCAGTTCAGTTCAGTCGCTCAATCGTGTCTGATTCTTTGCAACCCCATGGACTGCGGCACACCAGGCCTCCTTGTCCATCACCAACTCCCAGAGTATTTTACTACTATTATACAAAAAATTTTTTTGTTTATCTGAAATGCACATTTAACTGGGTGTCCTGTATTTTGTCTGAGAAATATTAAAAAATTTTTATTGACGTCTAGTTGATTTACAATGTTGTGTTCATTTTAGGAGGACAGCAAAGTGAATCAGTTATACATATATACATATATCTGCTCTTTTTTTAGATTCTTCTCCCATGTAGGCTATTACAAAGTATATTGTCAAGTGCCTGTGCTGTGCAGGAGGTCCTTATTAGTTCTGAGGACTTTATCTAAGTGATTATCTGACGATCTCACCACTCAGGCCTCACTTTACAGCCATTTATTACTGACTCTGGGCTTCTTAGTGTCTGCCAGCCTTCTGAGCACTGGGCTTGAACCTTGGCGATGGCTCATCTGAGCTTCCTCCCTGGTGAATGAGGCTCGGAAGGAGGGGCAGGGCTGCAGCGGCCAAGCCTCCTGGCCCCAAAGGGATGGAGGACAATAGGAATGTTTCTGTATGTTAGTTGCTCAGTCGTGTCTGACTCTTTGCGACCCCATAGACTGTAGCCCGCCAGGCTCCTCTGTCCCTGCAATTCTCCCGGCAAGCGTACTGTAGTGGGTTGCCATTTCCTTCTCCACGGGATCTTCCTGACCCAGGGATCGAACCCTGGTCTCCTGCATTGCAGGCAGATTCTTTACCCTCTGAGCTACCGGGAATGTTTTACTCTAGTACAAATTTAACTTTTTCATCTGCAGTGTTGGGGTCACCGTGCGGCACGTGTGGCCAAGTGTGGTGTGGACTGTCTCCAGGGGGCCGTGGCTGCCGTGGACACTGGGCCCCGTCCTCCAGAGTCTAGTTGAATCTACGTGTGCCTGGGCCAGGACCCTGCAGTGCCAGGGTCCTGAGGAGGGCCTTCGAGGGGGCAGAGTTCGGTGGACCCCGGGTACAGCCAGCAGGCTCCCTTCATCAGCCGCCACCAACAAACGTCCCCTCCTCTGCAAGGTGCTCGTTTTTCAGGAAAGTGTCTGGCTGGGCTCTGGTGACTGCTCTTTGAAGATTTTCTTTTGAAAGCATCTTCTGCTCCTTCCCCTGGAGGGGCCCAGCTTAGGGGAGATTTATGTCACTTCTGACTCCTCCAGATGGGACCTGGAGGCCTTGCCTCCATGGAGCAGCGCTGCTGTAGGGGGTGGGGTGGGCACTGCATGGACCCTGGAGGACGGGGCCCCAGTCCTCCATGACAGCCATGCCCTCCTGGAGCCCTTCCACGCCGTGATGGGCCACACATGCCATACGGTGACCCCAACACGGAAGGACGGGCACCCCACGGCAGAGGCACCATCCTGGCTTCCGAGGGGTCTGGTCCTAACCATCTCGTGTGTGGTGCTCTCGTTGAAAGCATTGAACTGATGTTTAAACCACCAGAAGGCGACAGGCATCCATATGCCCACCAAGCAGAACAGACCCCCTTTTAATATTTAATCATGCTTCCTCATCTTTCTTTTCTTAGAATAACATGTTACAAACAGAATCAGTCTCCTTCCCCCCATCTCCTCCTTTCTCAGATAAATTACCGCTGCTGCTGCTGTTGTAAATCTGGCCGATATGTTTACCATCCTTGTCTGTACATTTACATATATGTGGATCCATGCATAATATGTAGGATTATTTTTAAGGTATGTTTTTAATTTCAGGGATGATAGCTAAGTTTATCTCGAGACTTGCTTTTTCCTCCCCAAAAGTGTTTTTCACATAGTGTAAGGCCCTCCCGGCACCTCCCTTCTTCTATGAGGCTGTCTACGCTTTTTTCACCCCGTTTTAATTTTTTTTTTAAGTAATTAATTTATTTTTGGCCATGCTGGGTCTTCGTTGCTGTGTGCGGGCTTCCTCTACTTGTGGCTTCTTGTTGTGGTGGCTTCTCTCGTTGAGGAGCACGGGCTTCAGTAGCTGTGACTCTCCGGCCCCAGAGCACAGGCTTAGTAGTCGGGTGCATGGGCCTAGTTGCTCTGAGGCACGTGGAATCTTCTTGAACCCGTGTTCCCTGCAGTATAGGCAGATTCTTAACCATGGGGCCACCAGAGAAGCCCCTCCCCAGTTTTAAATGAAAAATCTGAACCTCAGATTAAGAAATGGGTCTTGAGCCCACAAAAAGGGAAATGTTGGCTCCAGGCCTGAATCTCAGCATACCTGTGGGATTCTTGGCCGATGGCCCTGGAATTCATTCACTCACCAAGTGTTACAGTTTGGAGTGTCTGCCCTGTTCTAGGCTCCAAGACACTGGGGGAAGGAGGGAAGGCCCCCACCGTCCTGGCAGTTCTGGTCAGGAAATCTGTGCAGGTAACACTGACCTTCAACACTCGTTCTGCCGTCCCCACTTCAATAAGCCAACAAGACTTTTTCCAATCTTGACAAGGTCATCTCTGATAAGGAAATGAGTTCCCTGCTCCCACCCCCATCCTCACCCCATGCAGTGTCCTTCTGATTGCTAGCATCTAACTGAGCAAGGGGCTTCCCGGGTGGCTCAGTGGTAAAGAATCCGCCTGCCAAGCAGGAGACACGGGTTCGATCCCTGGGTTGGGAAGATCCCCTGGAGAAGGAAATGGCAAGCTGCTTCAGTATTCTTGCCTGGGAAATCCCATGGACGGAGGAGTTTGGCGGGCTCCAGTCCGTGGGGTCGCAAGAGGGCTGAACACGACTTAGCAACTAAATGAGCAAGAGAAGACTTCTTCTCTTGTTCTTTCTCCTCAAGCCATGCTCATTTCTGCATGATGGACCTCCTGGTGTTTGAAGTTAGGAATCATCACCCCCAGATCTGAGCCGTGAACTCATCCAGGCCACTCATCCCCTCCTCAGGGGTCCAGTGACGACACCTGCCCGCGGGTATGAGAAGGCCCAGTTACTCATCTCCATAAGGGTGTGACATCCAGAGGTCACTTCCGAAAGCAGCTTAAAATTAGACCCGGCTGGCTGGAGGGGTTTTCAGAAAGACCTTCCAGAGGCTTCTGGGGTCACCTGACTCTGAAGTGACTTTAGCCATTTCCCCCGTTCTTACCAGGAGTCAGTTTCTAGTCAGAACTTCCCAACTCCCAGATGGTGGAATTGAGGCCAACCTTTTTTGGTTTTCTATTCATGGGATTTTGCTGTCTATAGTTATTTTCATGTCTTACCCGGCACTTTGAAGTAGACTCTGTTTCACAAAGGGAAAAAAACCATCAAAACCAACAAACCTGAGGAGATGGCTTGAGCGACAGTGCCGGCTGGACTCAGAGCCTCTCTTGGCAGGCGGTCTTGACAAAACCTGTGAGGGTGTGGAGGGTGGGCTGTGCAGTCACAAAGAAGCATCTGATTAACTGATCGCACAAAAACTCACACCCGGAAAGGCCGGGTTCTCAACTCCCTCACTTTAGCTGAAGCAGCTGAATAACCAAGAGTACTCCCGGTTTTGAATTACTACACAACAGGAGAAGAGAAGAATATTCGGAATGACTGAGTGGCCGGTGCCACAGTTTATTTATCCTGGATGACCTGATTCCCTCCTTGAGAGAATCCAGCGGTTCCACTGTATTATCTCCATCACTTACAGGGAGGGAAATGGGGGCGAGTTGGGTAAATGATTCGCTCGGCTGTACTCTCTGTAACAAAGCAGGGTTCACCCCCCAGTCTTTCTAACACCAGAGCCCCCCACACACACCCCGAGGTGGCAGAATCAGGCATGGGCTGAGACCCTGAGGTTTAGCGCAGAGAGGGGCTCGCCATGAAGCACAAGCTGTCCCATCGCCCGGGAGCTCTGGATCAGGGGTAGGAAATCGGCCATCTGCTGATTTCAAGTTCAGCAATTCCACACGGTTGTCCTTGTCGCCTTCTCTGTGGTACGGATGGGGGTGAGGGGGCTGAGATGAGTGGGCCGTGGCCTTGCCTTCAAGAGTTCCCCGTGTGGCCAGGCCTGTGGTGGGTATCTTATGTGGCAGAGACCTTGCGGGCGTGAGGAAGGCTAAGGCTCTTGAGATGGGAGATGGCCCGAGGGAGCCCAGTGTAATGACTGCAGTCAGACTGGTGACCTCCAGAACTCTAAGATAATACATGCGTGTGATTTTAAGTTTTTATTTTTGCCACACCGAGTGCCCCGTGGAACTTCCCTGACTGGGGGGGCAGGGAGAGCAGGGATTGAACCCATGCCCCGCTAGAGCACCAGGGAAGTCAAATGTGTGTCGCTTTAAGCCACTGAGTTTGTGGCAATAGGAAACGGAAATGACATTAACTACCCACAGAACTGGACAGGGGCACAGCTGAGGCCTCTGGGGGAGAAGTTAGCAGCCCCTTTGCAAGTAGGTGGCAAGGCTCTGTCAGCCAGGGGGGCTGCTCTCTCCTCCCCCCACCAAAGGCTCTGGCCAGTGCCCCGCCTTTTTCCCCAGTGATTTGGATGAAAATACCCACTGTACCTTCATATGCGCTGAAGAGAGGAGAGGGGCATCAAGCTAACATCCAGAGATCTCAACAGAAGTGGAGTCAGGGGGCAGGGAGTGGTATGTCTAAGAACCCTGGGCTTTGTGGGGTAGGAGGAAGGAGAGGCTGAGATGGTCGCTGGGCAGAGGACAACGGGTGTGTGATTAATTCCGGGGAGGGGCGTGCAGCAGAAGTGTCAGGGAACGGGGCTGAACCAACCTCAAAGTCCAGGCTTGCTCGGGAGGGAGAAATTCAGCTTCCGGCCTGGCCTGAGCCCCACCTTCTAAGAGGCCACCAGCTAATAGTGTTTTCGGCTTCACCTGATGTAAGGGTGGGCGAGTCAGATGAAGACCCTGGAGAAGGGTGGTGCCATGTCAGGGCTGCTGGAGGAGAGGGTACTCCCCCAGGTCAGGGTGGGATCAGTGGGGAGATGCTGGAGGGGTAGAATCGGCCAACAATGTTATTGGTCTAGGTTGAGGGTGGTTGTCACTCATCTGTCAATCAGCAGGATTTATCAGGCACCACTGTGCTGATGATCTGGGCAAGGCTTTAGAAATTCCACGATGAGAAGTAACTTGTCTGCTCCTTGCTAAGAGCTTCCAGACCTCTGAGGGGGTCGAAATAAGAACTGCATCTTGAGACAGGAGCCCCCAAGGAGAGGTTGTGGTCTTGGGGGTACACAGGATGGAAGGCTATAGTGGACAGGACCATTAGCTAAGATCCAAAGGGTGAGTAGGTTTCATGGGAAAGTCTGGGCCCCTCCCTGCAGGACAGTCGATCACTGCCTCTGCTGACCCCCTAGAATGAATGTGCGTGATTCATCTGTAACCCGTCTCATCTATATCACCAGCTGAGGGGCAAAACAAGGTCACAGCTCTTTTATTTAAACTTTTTATTGTATTTTTAATAGAAGATATGTTAATTATTATTCTCATTTGTGTTTGTCATCCTGTCTATTAAAATATACTGAGTATAACATACACTAATTTAATAATTTAATACACTGTTATAATAGACACATGTAAGGAGGTTATTGTTTAATTGCTATGTCGTGTCTGGCTCTTTGCAACCCCATGGACTGTAGCCCACCAGGCTTCTCTGTCCATGGAATTTCCCAGACAAGAATGGAGTGGATTGCCATTTCCTTCTCCAGGGGATCTTCCCAACCCAGGGATTGAACCCACGTCTCCTGCATTGGCAGGCGGGTTCTACACCCCCAAGTCACCAGGGAAGCCCAGAAAGAAATATACATATAAGTTAAAAGATCATATCAGTTAATCCCACTGTTCAGTTAACCGGTTCACATCTAGTGTCTTTCCAGGTTTTTCTTGATGCAAATGTCCCTGGTGTCTCATATGGTAGAGAATCTGCCTTCAATGTGGGAGACCTGGGTTCAATCCCTGGGTCAGGAACATCCCCTGGAGAAGGGAATGGCAACCCCCTCCAGTGTTCTTGCCTAGAGAATCCCCATGGACAGAGGAGCCTGGTGGGCTACAGTCTATGGTGCTGCAAAAAGTCGGACATGACTGAGCAACTAACACACAGACACATACGTGTATAAATATTTTTACAAAAATATCCTGCTGTTAATACCATTTATAATGTTATTGTGGTATCTGTATTTTACTTATGTATAGGTCTGTATCATTAAGACTGTGTAATCTGCTGGGTAGATACACCAGAACTTATTTAATTCCCTCCACTGAACTTTTTTGTGCAATATTTAGACATCTTTTGTGTATCTCTGGTATAATTGTTTCCCTAGGATAAAGTTCTAGAAATAGAACTGCAAGGTCTAAGAAAGGAAGACCCGTATATAAATGCAGCCCCAGATAAATTCTTACAAAGTGAACTCATCCCTGTGATTTGCAGCACCCCCCACCAACACAGCCGCCCCCGCCCCCCGCCCCCAAGGATCAGCAGGCAGCCTCTCCTGGTCGCCCCCTGGTGGCTTCTGTTTGTCACGACAGCTCCCAGTTTGACACCTGTCTGGTCCCCACCTAAATAAAGGACCGAGCTGTGCTGTGGATGAAATGCCAAGCTCCTCTGAGCATGAGCCAGTCAAAGGCTGCTCTTTGCAGCCCACGCAGATGCTCAAAAGCATCCATTGCCCCAGTCACAGGGCATCCTTTAAAAAGAGGCCACTGAGATTCAGAGCAGGCTGCACACGGAACTGCCTGCAAGTAGCCTCTCTGTGTGAACTCTCGAGTGGTTCGGGTTCCCTTCAGATATTCTCTTTTATTCCATCCCTTCCTCCTGCCCCTCTTTTTTGCTCCTTCTCCTTTCCTGCTCTCATCCCCAGCTGGAGTGGGGACCCCCAGAAGCAGGGGCCTCCCCCATCTGGCTCACCACTGCAAAGTCTAGAACTGTGGCCCCTAATTAATAGTCCCTAGTACAAGTCAGACGAGCGGCTGAGTGAGGCGGTCCCTGCTCTGCTCCCATCATCCCCCCGGGCAGTACATACATCCCCACTGGAGCGTGGTCCCAAGGGGCAGTGACTGTGTCAGGACCCAGTACTGAGCCTGATCCAGGAATGGGGAAGGCTGTGGACTTAACAGGAAGCATCCTGGCCCCACAGTCAGACACCCTGGTCTCAGGCTTGACCCCAGCACAGATGAGTGCAGTGGTCTTGACCTTTACTTACCTATCTGTGAAATAGGGGTACCATGGTACCCTGCAGCTGGAGAACCGAGTGATTAAATGAGAGTGTTTTAAGATCTCCAGCACATTCCCTGACCATAGCTGGGTCTCTGTACAGGCAGTAGTAGTAGTAGCTCGGTAAATGTTGTCCAAGGAAGGCTTAACTGTCCAGGGCTCATTCATTCATGTGCCACTAAAAAAAGTTTATTATGGGCCTAAAAGTTGCCAAGGGGTTTCCCTGGTGGCTCAGTGGTGTAGAACCCACCTGCCAACGTGGCTGACTCAGGTGCGATCCCTGGGTCGAGAATATCCCCTGGAGAAGGAAATGGAATCCCACTCCAGTATTCTTGCCTGAGAAATCCTATGGACAGAGGAGTCTGGTGGATTGCAGTCTAAATAATGACAGTAGCTGCCAAAGCCCACTCTGGAACTTAAGGCGTATCAGCCTGTAAATGTGTCTGGACGGCCTGGACATTGATCTTCTGGACCATATCCAGGGCCAAGCCCTCCCCTGAGCAACCCACCTCCCCAACACCCCCCTTGCCCCGCCACCCTGTCACCGAGTCTCAGGAGCAAAAGCCTTTACATATGGAAGGAGAAGCTCTGATCCCTAGAGTGCAAACATGTGGCATCTTCCTGGGCAGTAAAGCAGGGCTGGGGAATTAGTCACCCGTCTGAGAATTCTGTCCCTGAGCACTAGAAGCTCTGAAACAGTCATAGCCATTGACTGGGGAATTCTGTATGTGGGCCTGCTCCAAAAAATAAATATGCACGTGCAATCGTGTGCGGATGCCCGAGTGTGTGAACAAGGGTGTTGTTGTTGCTGTTCAGTCACCAAGTCATGTCCAGCTCTTCGTGACCCCATGGACTGCAGCACGCCAGGCCTCCCTGTCCTTTACCATTTCCCAGAGTTTGCCCAAGTTCATGTCCATTGAATCAGTGATGCCGTCCCACCACCTCGCCCTCTGTCACCCCCTTCTCCTCCTGCCTTCAGTCTTTCCCAGCATCAGGGTCTTTTCCAGTGAGCAATGTGGCTGACTCAGGTTCGATCCCTGGGTCGGGAATATCCCCTGGAGAAGGAGTCAGGTTTGGATCAGGTGGCCAAAGTATTAGAGCTTCAGCTTCAACATCAGTCCTTCCAAAGAGTATTCAAGGTTTATTTCCTTTAAGATTGACTGGTTAGATCTTGCTATCCAAGGGACTCAAGAGTCTTCTCCAGCACCACAGTTCAAAAGCATCAATTCTTCAGCACTCTGCCTTCCTTATTGTCCAACTTTCACATAATTACATGACTACTGGAAAGATCATGGCCTTGACTATCCTGACCTTTGTCGGCAAAGCGCTATCTTTGCTTTTTAACACACTGTCTGGGTTTGCCATATGTATAATAGGAAAACATCCAAATTCCTGAATCTCCAGTTCTGGGGAAATGATTAAATTATGGCTTGTATTTAGGATAGAATATTATACAACTGTAAAATCGCATTTTGATAGGCTTTTTAATACAGGAGTATAAATGACATGTTTAAAGGTTTTCTCTCTCATATGCACACACACACACAATTGGAAAGGAAAATTTCACAATATTAAGTGATTATCCCGAAGTGGTGAAATTGTGATTCTCTTTTTTCCTCTCCGTTTGTATTTTCTTAATGTTCTGTGCTGAGCCCATATTATTTTTACAGTTAGGAGAAGAATAAAGACATGTGCGGATGTGTGCTGTCCCGGGGGGGGGGGGGGGGGCCGCTGGTGTTTAGAGAGGAGGGTCTATACGTCCCAGTGAATTGCCAACTAGCCATGGGATTGTCACCTGTAAGGTTACCATGAATGTCTGCCTCAAAATGTTGCTGTGAGCGCTCGTTTTTCTAGCTGAAAAGACGCGCTGTCATTTATTTAAAAGGCCAGACAAGCCCGGTTTAGTGCTGTATCTTCACGCGGGGCTGCCCGGCCAGCCACCCTCCCTTCTGCGGGCGGCCCTCCAGCCCCCGGCCCTGGTTAATTCTCTCTCTCTCCTTCTTCCCAGCTCCCCATGATGGGAGGTGCCTTCATGGACTCGCCCAACGAGGACTTCAGCACCGAGTACTCCCTCTTTAACTCCTCCACCAACGTCCACGCGGCCTCCAATGGCCAAGGGCAGCCGGAGGAGCCGCCCAGGTCCTCCAACGACGCGGTGCTGCTCTGGATCGCCATCATAGCGACACTGGGGAACATCGTGGTGGTGGGGGTGGTGTACGCCTTCACCTTCTGAGCCCTGGGGGGCTCCGGGCCAGTTTGTCTACGCTGCGCTCGCCGCGGGCGCTGTGCCTGCTGGCCTCTGACCGCACCCATGTTCTAGAACCACGAGTTCTGATCGGGGACACAGCCTCTCAAGCAGAGCCACCATGCATCCGGAATTTCCCCCAAGCAGCCCCGATTTCAAAAACTCCCTGCTGTGGTTCTGCTGATCCAGAAAATGTGGAAGCCTGGACATCCGGCGCCTGGAGGCACGATGAGGCAAAACCTTCCAGGAACAGGTTGGAAAATTCTTGAAACCACATTCCACGAACATGAGATCGGAGGGAGCAGCCAAGTTTGGTTTAAAATACAGACATGATTGGATGATCCCTTGCTGGCACTAAATCATCAAACATATTAATATCACACCTGGGGTGTGGGGTGCTGGGGCAAGGGCGGCCTTCAAGACCCAAGTGTTTCCAGCCCAATCTGATTTCTCACTCGGCCCCTCGGGATATCGGTGGTGGTCCCTGGAAATGTCATAGAACATTCCTCCTTTGACTTGGAAATGGCGACTTTGATGCCCGTCACCTGACCCCTTTGAAACCCAAGGATGGGGGACTTCCTGGTGGCGTGGCTCTCAGGGGTGGTAGTGGTGGTGATTTTTACCCGCCGGATGGACTTTCTCGTCTTTGTAAAGAGCAGAGAAGGCACCTTTAAAAGTTAGACCTGCCAGGTGGATAACTCTTCTGGCTACCCGCCCAAGAGGCTCCTTCTTCTCTGAGAAGTCACGGGACTCTAGAGATGAGGTCTGTGCATCTCGTGAATTGGTGGGTGGGAGAGAGAGGGGCGTGACTTGCCTGTGGTCCCAGAGTACAGAACAGCAGGGGTCAGAGCAGGAGAGACATTTCCTGACTGTGATTTCAAGGCTGTCTCTGCCCCACCTCAGCCCTTCCTTGAGCACATTCCCTTCTCAGCTGCCCTGGGTGGCGAGGGACTATCCAGATGGTTCTGAAGCTGTGTGCAGGGTGGGAGGGGCGTTAAGACACCCACACTTTAAACTCCACTAGGCTGCTGTGCACTCTTGCAGGTGTAATTGTGATCTGCCTGAGTCAGTTTCTTGATATGCTTAAAAATCAGTGGCTGGGGAATCCTGACTAGCCTGGGAGCCCTCTCATTAAGACAACAGGCTTGTTGGCCTTTGACTGCACCCACGTGCCGGGAGAGATTCACACAGCAAAGGACTCGCTTTTCTTCCATCCTTACGAAAGTTCATGGCAAAGCGTCCCCCTCCCCAAGAGAGCCCTCCCTATCCCTCCAAGAGTAGGGGGAGCTAGGACACAGGCTGGCTTGCCCGCAAGGCCAGAGTGGCTTTTTCCTTGCTTCCTCCCTACAGTTGTACAAAAGGAAATAGATGGCATAAACTCCCTCTCGGTGGCTGAGAAACTTCAAAGACTGGTAAGGAAGCCCTCATGCATATTTGGGGACAATTGTAAAAAAAAAAAAGAGAAGGCTGAATTTGTTGTTGCGGTGTCAGGAGAAAAGGAATATTCTTGATGACAGGCGATGTCTGGAGGTGGCCGCTTGTCTCTGGGAGGTTGGCCCCGAGCTGCTGCATTAATGGGGTTACCAGCCTGACCTCCAGATGTCTTTGACCTTCAGTTGACCTTCAGCTCAAGTGGCGGTCATGATCGCTGAGCATTAGCGTGGCCTTTGGGGATTGGGAGAAGGGATGTGGCACCGCCTCCCTGGACTCTTTCTGGAACCGCTGAGCGGAGCGGGCCTCGCCATCTGTAGGCAGGACCAGCTTGGAGGCAGGGCTCGGTGGTGGCAGTTTTGAGTACAGCATCTCAGCTGCTTCTCCAGTAACCTTCTCTCTGTCAAGGCCTGGGCCCTGCCTGCCCCATGAGCAAGGTCTTCCTTAGATAGACACGTGTCTTCATGAGCAAACCCAAGGAGTGAAGTCCAGAGCCAGGGTTGGGGAGACAAGCTGTCTTCATGGGGCTCACTCCCGTCCAAACACCCCCATTCTTTGCCTTCTGAACCCAAAAGCCTGAAGCCCTGTCTGAGGCAGGTAGTGGCTCCCTGTACTCAAATGGCCTGTGGGGATGACCCTGGGAGAGAAGGTTCTATGTTTGGTAACACGGGGAGGAGATGGGAAGAGAGGAAAGGTTGACTTTTAGCTCTAAGGAGGCCCCCAACCTTCCAGGGCAGCCCTGGGGGGCCCCATGTTCACTGGGTGTTTCTGGGCACAGGAGTCTCCCCTATGAAGGTTTTCTTTCCCTTGACGAGAATGTTAGTTAAATACAACTTTCAAGTCTTTCTCTCTTCTTAATGTCAGGGCCAGAGATGATCAGGAGTTTCAGGGACCTTCTTGTCCATACCTGACATCCATACGGATCGCAGTGTCTCACCCAGGGTCAGCCCACTCCATCTCCTATGATTTTGTTTATTTTTTTCCAGCTTCACTCAGATAACATCGGGGATTGACATGCCAGTTAATTTCCAGCCAGAGTGCGCTATCTTCTCCCTCTGGCCACAGAGGGGGATCTGTCTTTGATGTTAAGTGAAGGCCATATTGCTTGACTCTGTCCAAGCCTTGTGCCCTGTTAACAGGCACAGATTGAATCTAATCTTCACCATTACCTTTGGTGGCGCTAGTGGTAAAGAACCCGCCTGCCAATGCAGGAGACCTAAGAGATGTGGGTTCAACTCCTGGGTCGGGAAGACCTCCTGCAAGACGGCATGGCAACCCACTCCAGTATTCTTGCCTGGAGAATCCCATGGACAGAGGAGCCTGGCGGGCTACAGTCCCTGGGTTGCAAAGAGTCAGACACGACTGGCGTGACTGAGCATGTAGGCATTACCCTAGACATCATTGTTCCGATACACAGATAAGGGACCAGAAGCTCAGAGGAGTGGGATAACTTGCCTGAGGTCACAGCAGCAGAGTGACGATCGAGATGAACCTGAACTGTCTGGTCCCAAAGCCAGGCACTTTCTGGAACGCCATTATGCCTTTAGTGGCTGCGTGGCATCTCCAGGCACCTTTAAACCAGGCCCTGAGTCTCTAGAGGCCATTTCCCGAGGCCCCACATTGTGGTATGGTCCGGCCGGCTCTGACCTCTGCAGGTAGAAGTGTCTGACCATCCTGGGCTGGGACATGCTCAGCCTCCTTGGGAAGGCGGTCCCTGTTGCCTGCCTGCCTCTTTAAGTTGAACTCAAGTCTCTTTCCTTGGCCAGAGAAGCGCCCAGAGACCAGCGTTCTCAGGATCCATGCAGAAGGGCCCTGACTCAGAGCCCCACAGGCAGGTCCACACGAGGAGGGGCTCACACAGCTAGAATCAATAAGGACAATCCTGGGACGGTCTGCGCTGCAGGTTGGGCCCCAACAGCAGGCTCAGGCCTTCTGCTGAGCGCCAAGACTCCTGAGCAAGGGGGACGGATCCTTCTCCCTTGGACCCCATTCTGGGGCTTCTGTTCTGGCTTCTCCTGGGTGAGGCTGGCTCCTGAGCCCACCCTGGCTTGACAGGCCCGTGCTGAGGAAGGAGGGGCTTGCCTCTTTAGTGGCTGCTCCTTGGAGGAGGAGTCCTACCTTTTCTGGAATGTTCTCTATACTTGCCTCTCCCGTGCCCCTGCATTTCCCCTCGGCAAGCTGTGAGCATCCCATATCCCTCACCTGTGTGTGCTTGCATCTCACCACGCACAGCAATGCTTGCTTTAGGAGGGCAGGAGTTGAGGTCCCTGGAGCTTTGGAGGAGCAGCCAGGCCAGAGGACACTGGAGCCGGGCATGTCCCCAGGGGACTCGTAGGCCCCGGGGGAGACGATCACTCTGAGGGCTCCCGCTCTGTCCTCGCTGCCCTTTCCATGGGTCCAAGGTCAAGAGGCAAATGAGGCTCCCTTGGCCTCATCTACCCATACCCCCCAGAGAGAGAAGCTCGCTTCTCCTTTAGGGAGTCCCCCGGGGTCCAAGGGGAGAACTGGCTAGTAAGTACCGCTGGGCTCGAAAGACAACAGGCTACTTTCCAGCTTGTTCTAAATGGAAGGCCTGGCCACCCGCCAGCCCACTAGCATCCCTTGGAAGCTGTCCTTGGAGACTGGGGAGACTTGGCCGCTGTCTGCACTGCAGCCTGACTCCTCCCAGACAAACGGTCCTCTCCTCCTGCAGGAAACTGACCTTCTCTCCTTATTAATAGTGATACCATTAACCGTGATTATTCTTCCTGCTGTCAGCCTACGCACCTTCCTTGTGCTGTGAGCCATATCTCATTCACTTCTCCAGTCATCCCTCGGCAGGGGTGAGGGTGCAGAGAGGTGCACGGGGATCATTGTCATTTTTTTTGTAGAGGAAGCTGAGGCCGGGCTGTGTGGCTGAGGAGCTGTGACCAGACTGTAGGCTTGCTGGTTACCTCACGTCTCCCCTGATCCGCACCCTCTATGATGAGCCCTCTGGGATGGAGCGGCCTCGGATGGGCCTCTGAGGCTGGGCTCTGCTGGTCCTAGAGCATGGATTTCAATGGAAGTCTTAGAAAGGGGCAGAGAGCCGTGCACAGGTATTTGTCAGTCTCAGAACCTCACAGGAGCTAGAGGCCTTAGAGAGTGTTTAATCAGGACTTTTGGGAGGTCAGCTGGGGCCAGGCTGTAAGTTAATGGAGAGCTGACAGGCACCTGGATGGATGCCAGGCTGGGGGTCTCATGCATTCGCCCGGGATCACTGAGGGAACCCAGATTGCCTGCCCCCAGCCTTGGGATGGGCATCCATCGTGTTCTCAGCCAGCTGTCATCTGGCCTCCTCTGCCCCTTTGACTGTCCTCTGGGGCTTCCATCATGGCTCAGATGATAAAGAGTCTGCCTGCAATGCGAGAGACCCGGGTTTGATCCCTGGGTCAGGAAGATCCCCTGGAGAAGGAAATGGCACCCCACTCCAGTGGTCTAGCCTGAGAAATCCCATGGACAGAGGAGCCTAGTGGGCTACAGTCTAAACAATAGCAATAGCTGCCAAAGCCAGCTCTGGCACTTAGAGCATATCAGCCTGTAAACATGTCTGGAAGGGTCTGGATGGCCTGGACATTGATCTTCTGGACCGTATCCAGGGCCAGGCCCTACCTTGGAGCAACCCACCACCCCAGCACCTCCCCACTCCCCCCCTCCCCCCATCCGGAGTCTCAGGAGCAAAAGCCTTTACAAATGGAAGGAAAAGCTCTGATCCCTGGAGTGCAAACATGTGGCATCTTCCTGGGCAGTAAAGCAGGGCTGGGGAATTAGTCACTCTTCTGAGAATTCTGTCCCCGAGCACTAGAAGCTCTGAAACAGCCGTACCCATCGACTGGGAAATTCTGTATCTGGGTCTGCCCCAAAAAATAAATATGGAAGATCCCGCAGACAGAGGAGCTTGGTGTGCATAGTCCATGGGGTTGAAAAGAGTTGGACGTGACAGCAGCTAACACACACACACACCACACAGAGCAGGTCCTGGATGTGCTGGGCTGTCCTGATGGAGACGCCCTGGGAGCTGCGCCCCTGGCCCAAGAAAGCAGCGGGAGCCTGGCTGTCCCGTGTGTGCCCGTCCTGCCTGCCTGCTCCATGGGGCCCTGGTCTTGGTCAGCAGTGAGAGGGTGGAGGAAAGCCAGGGGACAGAGCACTGGGAGCGCATGGGGCTGGAGTCAAAAATCTTCAAGTGGAAAAAGAATCCCCTCCAAGAAACCCAGGAAATCAGAATTTAGTGGTGGCTGGGTGTCCCCAGCAAGTCGCTTCTGGAGATCAAACCTTGAACATTTTCTTGCCCTTTTTTTGAATGGTAGGATGGAGGTGGGCAGGGGCAAAACAGTGCGGACCATAGTGACTACAGGGAGGAACGTTCCTCCCAGAGTGAGAAGACAGCAGCTACTGGGACTGCAATGGAAGGAATGGTTAAAGAGTACCTAAAACTGACTGTGTAAATTCTGGAATATAAGTCCGCATGGCTTGTTCTGAGTCATGGTAAAACTCGTATATTTTTTGTCAAGATAGAGAATAAAGGCAGAGAAAGCCCTTGGAGAGGTCGGTCGGGCTGCCCAGTTCCCAGGATGTGCGGGCACCTGGTTTTTGGCCGCTGTGCACACTCATGCCTGCCCAGACCTCTCCAGCCAGCTGTCTGATGAAGGCTTTCATCTACTCCTGGGCCCTTTTGCATGCTGACTTCCCTCCTTCCCAGGAGGAGGTTTGAGACCCCTGCCACCTTGGGAAGAAGTCTTGACAGATGTATGAGGCACATTCACAGGGAATTTGTGACTACTGGGGGGATCCAGAGCCCTCCCCGCCACTGAGCCCCCTCCACGTGGTGAGCTGCCAGCAGTGGCCTCAGTGTCAGTTTCATCAGCTCTGTTTCGCCCAATGCCATCATGAACCAGAGAATCCCCATGTGTATAGTTTAAAGAGCGGCAGAGGATGGGATGGTTAGACAGCATCACTGAATCAATGCAAAGGAATTTGAGTAAACTCCAGGAGATAGTGAAGGACGGGGGAGCCTGGCATGCCACTGTCTGTGGTGTCGCAAAGAGTCAAGACACAACTGAGCAACTGAACAACATCAATGTAGTTTAAAGTATTGTCCCAGCAATCCAGATGGTTCTGACCCGGGCTCTGGAAGCTGGTAGGAAGGGAGCTTCTAAACTTTCACATTTTCTTGAGGAAACAGAGTCTCCCAGAAGTTTGGGAGCATTCCCAGGCCACCCTGGTGAGCAGGAGAGTGGGGTCTGGAACCCAAGTCTTCTATCTATGAAGTGTCTCAACCACGAGGACTGTGGTTCACATCTGGGAGCAGTTTCATCTCCCAAAGGACCGTTGGCAATGTCTGGAGACAGTTTTGATTTTCATGACCTGGGTCAGAGGGGGGGGCGGGTGGTGTGCTCTGATAGCACCTAGTGGGTGGAAGCCAGGGATGCTGCTGACCAGCCTCCGGAACAAGGAAGTGTCCAACCCCCAAGTGCCAATCATGCTGAGGTTGGGAAGCCCAGCACTGGACCATGCCGTCTCTAGTTCCCAGCTGTGGGGATCTTCCAAAGCGCCTCTTTCCCCGATTTTGAGTCACTGAATAAATCAAAGGTCTTCTGAGCTACAGAAGTGATCAGGGTTGCTGCCTCAAATTTAAAAAAACATCCAGCTGGAAGGCAGCGAATTGGAATCTAGCGAGCTGTTTGAAAATCCACGTCTTGGGCTTTCATGGGGAGGCACCCTGGATGGAGCACTCTCCAGAGTGATGTGACAGTGGGGCTGAACTTGTCCTGTGTCCCCCCTGGGCCAGTAACTGTGAGCCTCCGGACCCTGAGGCACGCGACCCCTCGTCAGTCTATCTGAGAGATGCTTCCTGGGGAAAATCTTAGAAGGCGTGCAGATGGGGGAGCTGGCTAACAGGCTTGGACAAATCTATATCCTCGCTTGTTTCTGATCTTTTCTCACCCTTTTTCCCCCCGTTGAAACCATACCAACACTCTTTCTACTGTTTAAAGTTTCTACTATTTAAAGTTTTAGACTTTATTCTTGGAACTAGCCACCGTCCAGATGCCAATTCTTCATGCCGAGAAAATCGGAAATATTTCTGTGTCTTACTAATGTTTTCGTATTCAACTTGTACATGTAAGTAGTTTACTTAATAAAAAGGTATCTTAACTATTCTTTTAGTCCTTTGCTACTGAAGCCCCCAGGCTTCACAATGGGATCACTAACTTTTACTACAGTGAAAAGGCTCTTTCTTAATGTAGGGTTTCAATGTGCTCTTTTGATTCAAAACCTATAACCTTAATGGATGTAAAAAATGTGGCCATGTGGAATTGTGTCCCTTTGACCATTGTCATTTTCTATTATGGTAATTAAAAAAAGAAAACAGCTAACTCCTCTGTGTCTGAATCCAACCTGTGCTTTGTCTGAAGGATGCTGTCGACTCATCTTTGAGAGGTTCGCCACCAGCGTCATCTCCCTTCTGGTGCTCCTTCTAATAGGGACAGAGTGAAGGGATAAAGTCGGTGATTACATAGTCAACCCCACTAAGGGATCATAGGTAAAGGAAAAAGTATGGGAGACCCCCGAAAACTAATGATCGCTCAAGAAAGCAGGTTTGCTTAACCACAACACCATGCAACAGAAGCAGGAGGCATGCCCCCAAAACAGTAAAATGATGGTGGGCTGAGACCCACCTCCTGCCCAGGAGGCCAGTAAGGTAATGATTCCTACGACAGGCTTCTCTGCAGAAACTAAAATCAAAAGTGTAAGTAAAAGGTGACATTACACTGAAACCATATGACTCAAGATTTTGGCCCAGTCCACTGCCTTTTTGCTCATTTCCACTGTGCCACGTTGGGAAAGATTGAGGGCAGGAGAAGGGGACAACAGAGGATGAGATGGCTGGGTGGCATACCGACTCAGTGGACATGGGTTTGGGTGAACTCCGGGAGTTGGTGATGGACAGGGAGGCCTGGTGTGCTGCGGTTCACGGGGTCGCAAAGAGTGGGACACGACTGAGCGACTGAACTGAACTGTGCCGTGACAGACACAGTTTGACCTTGTAGAGACAAGAAACAAGGAGGATAGGGAGGAGAAGCTGATGACGGAAGGGTGACCTCTGGAAGGGTGACGTCTGCTCAAGAAGGAGGGAGAGGTGGTCTTCTCCCCCTCCCCACTTTTCCTTTGATTGTGAAACCATAGCCCACAAAGTTCTCAGGGCCGCACTCCCTTGCCCACCCCCTTATAAGCCTCATGGGTGTGTGCTTAGTCATGTCCGGCTCTGTGTGACCCCATGGACTGCAGCCCGCCAGGCTCCTCTGTCTGTGGGATTTTCTAGGCAAGAATACTGGAGTGGGTTGCCATTTCCTTCTCCAGCGGATCTTCCTGAGCCCAGGCATCAAATCCGTGTCTCTCGCATCTTCTGCATCGGCAGGCAGATTCTTTAACCACTGCACCACCTGTAAAGCACAAGCGTCCTTTTCTACTGAATCACTTCGTATGTATCATTTTGCCTCTCGCTGAATTCGTTCTGTGATGAGACATAAAGGACTGGAGCTACTCGGAGCCCCCCATCCCAGAAGCATTTCTGCCTCCTGCCACTTCCCAGGCAGAACAGAGTCCCTCCTCCTCTGTCCCACACCTCCCCCTCATCACATGACCTGCAGCAAATCACAGAAGCTACATTCACTGACCCATCAGTTTCCCCACTCTGAGTCATCTGTGAGCAAAATTTATCTTACTCAATTTTTTATCCCCCACACCTAGCACAGTGCCAGGCTCATGGCAAACAGGAAACAGACATGAGGGTAATAAATGCATGGTATCTGCAGGGCCAGCCCAGTAAATTTCAGCGCTACCTGGCACAGTGAGTGTGCAGTTATCTAACAGCTTTATTCATTCACTCACTTAACAGCAAACAAGTGGCACTGACTAGGTGTTCTGTGCAGTTCTGAGCTCTTTCCATGTATATCAGCTCATTTGATCTCCACAGCAGTTGTATAAAGTAGGTAAGTGTTGTTACCTTGTCAAGTGGAAAAAATGTACAACCTAAAAGTTGAGAAGTATGTGTTATTTAGCAGACAAAAGTAAGGACTCAAGCCTGGAAGAAAGCCTCTTAAGATACCCTGAGGGACTCCTCTGAAGAGGTGAGGGGGGAGCCAGGATATACAGGAATTTTTGCTGTGAAAACCAGGTAGTCGAACATCAAAAGATTAATACTAATTAAAGAAAACCAGACATTTCAAGTTAATAAATTCAGCACTTTTCTGTGGACTGGAAGATGCAAGAGTCTCGGTGCATTGAGTCATTCATTTGATTGAACTTCAGCTATCTATGGTCCGTATTCTGTTTTTATCCATCCCCAGTCTCCTGGGGCGCACAGTTGGGAACAGATCCAGTGGCTTCTTGGTTTCCCAGGTGGTGCTAGTGGTAAAGAATCTGCCTGCCAGTGTAGAAGATGCAAGAGCCGAGGGTTCAATGCCTGGGTCAGGAAGATCTCCTGGAGTAGGAAATGGCAACCCACTCCAGTGTTCTTGCCAGGAAAATTCCATGGACAGACCGTAGCCCCAGTCCATGGGCTACAGTCCATGGGGTCGCCGAGAGTCAGACATGAGTGGCTGTGCATGCATCGAGGTCATCCAGACGTCCTAAAATATCGGAGGGGCTACCCATGGGGCCAAAACAGGAGGGGCAGACCAGTCAAAAGATACCTGGGTCGAGTTTCAGGCTCTTATGATTGGGAAGCCTTGGGCTGCAGAGTATCCCCCTCCCTCAACCATCACCTTGGACTGGTTCCAGCTCTTCTAGTCTCTGTCTAGCAGGAAAAGCCCACCCAGAGCAGGGTCATTCAGTGCTGAGCAGACAGCACCTGCCATTCTCAGGTCCAGTTACCTCATTTGAAGAACCTGTTGTAGAGTGAAAATGCAGAGCTCTTGTGCAGAGTTACGAAGAATTTCAAGATGGCAACTGCAGGGCATAAAACCGAGTGTGGGGCCCTTCTGAGCTTGACAACATGGGTTACCTTCCCACCAGGCAGGGTCTGGCTGCTGCTGCTCTGAACCCCGCAGGCAGGGGAGCAAGGGGCAGACTAACTCGCTTCACACCACACTGCGATCCTCTCCCCAAGGCTGCTATTCAGGGAAACCCATGTTGACTGCTTGTGGGAGATGCAGAAAGGGCCAGGAAATATTCCCATGCCTGCTTGCAAGCTCCTTTCCCAGTGTGACTTCACAGCTGCCCTCTTCGGGGTGGGGAGCGGGGTGGCCCTGTCTCCCCAACATCTGACTCTATGGACTGGCCTTGCAACCTGTGTCCACCAAGAGGGTTTGATAGGATGGACACTGGGCCAATCCTGGGCATGGGCCTCGGGAAGGTTTACAGCTTTCTCTCCTGATGACGTGGGAACCCTGCAGAGGTGAGATTAGCCTGCCTGAGGAGGGGAACCCAGAGCCCAGGCACCCCTCTGTCCCAGCCGACAGCCTGTCAACTGCCCCACAGGTGAGTGAGCCAAGTGAAAGAAGGGGTTCCAAATGTAAGTCTGCACGGGCTCATAAGGGGGCAAACAAAGCCAAATAAATCACAGAAAGCTGCCTGGAGGAGGCAAAATTCAACCTTGCATAAAATCTGGAGCAGAAGGTCCATAGCAGAGGGGTCCATGGATCCTGGGGTGGGGGTGAGAGTTCAGGCTGGAGCCTGGAGGTCAAGGCTGTGATGGGCATCAAGCCAGCTTGAAGGACCCAGAATGTCAGGGTGAGGGTCATGGTAGGCTGTGAGCTGCCATCGGCTGTACCCAAGCAGGTCTGGTCCTCAGAGAGAAGAGCACAGCCTCTGGAACAAGGAGGGAGCAAGGATGCTGGGAAAGAAAGTGTAATCACTTAGTCGTGTCCGACTCTTTGCAACCCCATGGACTGTAGCCTGCCAGGCTCCTCTGTGCATGGGATTTTTTCATGCAAGAATACTGGAGTGGGTTGCCATTTCCTTCTCCAGCGGATCTTCTGGACAGGAGGTCTCCCAAAGTGCCGGCAGACTCAACCTCTGAGCCACCAGGGGATTCCCAAGATGCTGGGAAGTGACTCCTGAATTGTCTTTTCAAACTTGCACCTCCCACCATCTCCTCAGCACCTCCTCCTCCCCCAGCTTGGGCCAGTAGCCTGGGGCCTTCCTCCCCACGGTGAAGACGGCATTGGCATCGGTTTTCACACAACCCAACACACTGTGTACTCACTATAGATGAGCGTCACTTTGAAATAAGGAAGAAGGCAGGCAGCAAGATTTTTCAAATGAAGGAGGCAGCCACATTCCAAGCTGGTATATTTCCATTTTAAGAGGCTGCAGCCAGGCCGTATATGCATAGTCAGTTGCTCAGTTGTGTCTGACTCTTTGCGACCCCATGGACTGCAGCCCGCCAGGCTCCTCTGTCCATGGGATTCTCCAGGCAAGAGTATTGGAGAATGGGTAGCCATTCCCTTCTCCAGGGGATCTTCCCATCCTGGGGACTGAACTCACATCTCCTGCATCTCCTCTGCTGGCAGGCAGATTCTTTACCACTGAGCCACCTGGGAAGCCTGCATCCAGGCCAGCCTTTACCAAAAAATGCCCCCACTGCCCACTGCCTACCCACCCCTACCAGCATGTATCGTAAACTTTTGGTTTTACAAATTTGGTTGACAAATACATCCGTTCACATTCTGTTTGCCTGCTACCAATCAGCCTTGATAGCTTAATGGTCTGATAATGCGTTTCTTGGGGCAGAATGTCCAGATGCAACACTGAGCCTGTAAAGAAATACCTTTTGACCAACCACAGCTCTTCCCTTTCCTCTAGGAGCCGCGTGCTTTGGAGGGGGGCTGTCGTGCTCCCGTCTCCATGGAAGACAAAGCCTCCTGTGGGCTCCCCCTGTGTCTCCCACAGGGCCCAGTGGGGACAGTGCCGTGCTTCCACGTACGTGGGCGAATGCATGAACAGAAGAGCTGGGATGAAAGGCACTGTGGCACCTGGGTGCCTGGCAGGAGGGCCACACCCCACATCACCTGTGGAGCTGTCAGAGCCTTGAGGGTGGAGGAAGGGGAGGAAAGCAGAAGGGGCCTCTAGTGATTCCAGGAGTGCGGCCTGTTTACAGAGCTCGGGAGCCCACCCTCTGCGGGCATCTTTCCTTTGGCCCGGCCAGGCCCCTGTTGGCTCAGGCTCCAGCTGGGTGCTGGCCTGACCCGGGCAGCAGAAACATCCCCATGATTAATATTTTTACAAGCCAGGCTGCTGGGGCCTTTTCTGCAAACTGAACAAATAACATTAACTACCATGGCAACCAGCACTCCACAGTTGCTGCCCTCGAGGTTGACAAAGCACTTTCCAGTCCAGCCTCGTTTCTGGATGGGCCTTTCCCAACCAACGCCTACCTGGCTCCTGTCTGGGCTGGAATGAGGCCGGGTCCCTACTCTGTCTTGGGGGGATGGGAGGGTACAAAGGATCAGCTGAAGACAAAAGTGTGAAATGTGGACTGTGGGAAGCCTGTGGAGTAGGGACGGCCAGAGGAGGGTCTCCTTACCAGGCTGGCAGCCCAGACGGGAGGCCGAGATCCAGTTTTTAGAAGAGAAAGCTGAAGTTCAAGTGCTTGTTCATCCGATCGTTAATGACTGAGCACCTACTATGTTGCCGAGTCACTCGATCATGTCTGACTCTTTATGATCCCATGGACTGTAGGCTCCTCAGTCCATGGGATTCTCCAGGCAAGAATCCTAGAGCGGGTTGCCATTTCCTTCTCCAGCACCTACTGTGGGCCAGACTCTATCCTAGACAGACAGGGTGCAGAAGTGACCAAACCAAGGTCTCTAAGCACCCTCTCATGGGGATGGGAGATAAGAAACAAATAAGGAAATAGCTAAATAATGGATCTGTGACATCATAAGAAATATATCTGTGTCTATAGCTAACAATACTGAAACGGAGCAGTGGTCCTTGCCCCCTCACCATGTCCTTGGCCTGCCTTTGGTCCTTGGAAAACTTTAGTCAAAGAATAAGCTTAATCACAGAAGTGAGAAATACGAAAACAAAGGAAAACCGTCATAGGCTCAGTCAAGGACCTGTAGTTCTTTCTTAAGGGCTGGAGATAATATTCTGAGCTGTATCCTGTGAGCTGTCTTATAGATGCTAGAACATCAGTATTCTGGAGAAGTTAACTGCGTGATGACCAGACTGTACCCATGACATGAGCTGCCACAATTCCGAGAACAGCCCTCAAAGAAATGGAAACAAACAAACCCTGGAACTGAAGATTAACCGGACTTAAAACAACTTAAAATGACCAAGACAATGCTGGTCAGACCAGCAGGGTCTGACCAACTGTCAGGATTGATTGTGCTGTTTCCCAATCTTTCTGTAAAAGCTCTCACCCCAGCCTGTCAGCCAGGGGTGGGGGTGGAATCGGCCTCTGGACAGATGTCTGACAACCTCCTTCAACCAGTTGCCGGCATCTGAAATAAAGCGAAAAACCAAGCTTTCCTTTCCACCAGCCTGGCCTGTATGGCTTTTGAGCTCTTGCAGCCAAACCACAGAACACCCTTTCGGTAACAACACGGCATCATATACTTAAAATTGGCTAAGAGGGTATATCTTATGAAGTGTTCTAACACTAAGAACAACAGCAACAATAATAAAGGGATGAAGGAAACATTGGGAGGTGCGGATTTATCTCTGGCCTCGATGGCGGTGATGGTTTCACGGGTATGTATTTATCCAGAATAGCATATGAAAAACCTGAATGAACATTTTGGCCAACCCGATATTTTTTTAATAAAAGAAAATATATATTTGGTCTCTGCCCCTGGTCTCTGACATAGGACTCCTAAGACCCTTGTCACATCCTGAGTGATAAAAGCAACTCACCCAGAGATCCTACATCCCTGGGGACTTCCTGGGTGATGGAAGCATCCTTTGTTCTAATGGGGTGTTTTTAGGTGGGCTCCTGGATGGGGGCTAATCACCAGAAAAGCCAAGCCATAATCAGAAGCTTGGAGCTTTCAGACCCACCCCCATCCTCTAGGGTGAGGATGTTGAGTTCATCATCAATCCTGCCTACTCAGTGAAGCCTCTGTAAACACCCCCAAACTGTGGGGGTGGGAAAACTTCCTGGGTGATAAACATGTCCATATTCCAGGAGAGGTGCACCCCAAGCTCCACAGGGACAGAGCGCCTTCCTCAGACTCTTCTAGGCCTTGCTCTGTGCTCCTGTTCACCCAACTGTTCATCTGGACCCTTTATGATATTCTTTATGTGTGGGGGTGCAGTCAGTCCCTTGGTCCAAGCTCTTTGCAACCCCATGGACTGTAGCCCACCAGGCTCCTCTGTCCATGGGATTTCCCAGGCAAGAATCCTGGAGCAGGTTGCCATTTCCTCCTCCAGGGAACCTTCCTGACCCAGGGATGGAATCTGCCTCTCCTGTGTTGGCAGGCAGATTCCTTACCATGGAACCACCTGGGAAGCTTAGTGTGCTTTATGATAAACCAGCAAATGTTATTCTGTGAACTGTTCTAGCACACTATAAAACCTGAGGAAGAGGGTGGTGGGAACCCCCTATTTACAGCCAGTCAGAGAGAAGTATGGAGGGCCTGGAGACCCAGTGCTTGTGACTGGTGTCTGCAATGGGGGCAGTATTTGGCACTGAGCCATTAAATCTGGGATTTGACATGAAACCTAGGTAGTGTCAGAAGTGAATAAAATTATAAGACTGGATACCCAGTAGGTTCTAAGGGTCGTTTTGTGTGGGGAAAATAGCCCCCATACACTTGGTGTCAGAAGTATTTTAAGTGGAAGAACAATTTCCCTTTAATGTCAGATGGTGCTGGGACCTCCCTGATGGCCCAGTGGTTAAGACTCCTCACTTCCGTTGCAGAGGGCACAGGTTCGATCTGTGGTCAGGGGACTAAGATCCCACATGGCATTCGGCCCAGCCAAAAATAATAATAATAAAAGATAAAATATATTTTGAATAAACATTAAAGAAAAGATCAAATGGTACTCAGTGTCATAGGAAAAAAATAAAGCTAGGGATGGGCTAGGATGAAAAGGCAGGCTGTTTAGAGAGAGGGTTATCAGGAAACTGGCAAAGACAAACAGAGCTGGCAGGAGTTAAAGCTGTGAGAACAGGGCTTCTTTAGTAACGATGGGCCGCGGGGACCCTCTGACTTGTCCAGAGGTGACAGCTTCTAAAATGAGGGTAAGGGAGAGGAGAGAGGCGAGGGACAAGCAGGGTGTTGGGGCGGGGGCGGCGCATGGAAGTGAAAAACCACAAAGGACGGATCAGGGTAAATGCACTGAGGCCAGCGGTGTCCGCTGGCTTACAATTCTATGCAATCTCCCCTCAACCCAGGGAATGGGGGACAGAGGCCCCCTCCGTCCTGAAGATGACATTTTAGTTCCTTGAGAAAGAGCCTCCTGTGTTGTAAGAGGGCCACAGACCTCTCAAAGGGACAGATGGAGGATTCACAATTGTTAAGCCTTTTTAAAGTCAGCAATCTAAGAAAAGTCAGGAGGTGTTAGCTAGAAAAAAAATGGCAAATTCTTCTGCCAGCCGGGAGCTTTTCCGGACAGGAACTCACTCGGAGGGGGCTGGGTCATGCCAGGGACACAGCCTCAGGCAGCTGGGAGCCTGCTGGTGTTGGTCAGGTGTTTGAGAGTCGGGGTTTGGATGGGGTTGGCATGTGCAGAGAGAGACCGTCACAGTTCTCAGACTTCTGCTCCCGGGGGAGGTCAGGGAGGAGGGGGTTGCTGGTGCAGCCCAGGATGACAGTTCAAAGAGGAGATCCGAGGCGCCCAGCCACCCCAAGGAGCTGGGTGGGGAGGAGAGTTTTGTTCCCAGTTCTCACAAAGTGTTGTCTTGTTCCAAAATTGCCTTTGCAAACAGCATCATTCATTCATTCAACCAGCAAGCATTCACTGAGTTTCGACGGAAGCGACTAAGCATGCACGCACCGCTCTGAGTTGCACAGACCGGAGCAGGACTCGGTTCCTGGACCTGAGAGTCCTACTCTCTGGTTTTCAAGACCTGCTCA
This sequence comes from Capra hircus, assembly GCF_001704415.2. Classification (NCBI taxonomy): domain Eukaryota; kingdom Metazoa; phylum Chordata; class Mammalia; order Artiodactyla; family Bovidae; genus Capra; species Capra hircus. The sequence goes on from NC_030828.1 coordinate 60,290,147, forward strand.
GAGATGGTCATGTGACATGACCCAGCTGTCCCCTGAGATGAAGCCTCTAAAGGTATTTTTTCCCAGCAGGGGTCTATATTTGGGGAAACACTGGCAGGGAACTGATGTCCTTGGGGCATGGCACTGGTTGTGGTATGGGGGTTGTATACTGGTGGCTGAGGGGGATTTAACCTTCTTGGTCCCTTCTGCTAAGTGGAAAAGGCACTCCAATATGACTCTTGTGGGAGTTCCCCTGGGATCTAGCATCTCCAGAATTCAGGCTTTGCTTCCGGGCTCTGAGGCAGATTGTGCTGGTCTTGGGACTTCTCAGCACCTGTTGTCCCCCCTGTTTTCTTCTTTTGGGGACCCACCCCCCTCAGTTATGTACTTGGTCCTTCCCAGGCTCAATGGCCACAGTGTGAAGGGCAGGCACATGGTCATAGCCTGGCCACTCATGACTTTCCAGCCCCCTGGCACCAGTGACTGGGCCAGGCACACTTACACAACCCGGTGGGTGCAGGCAGGACGGTCCCCTGACTTGTAGGAGAACACTGAGAGGAGGCTGCTTCTGCTGGTTGGGCAGTGATGAGGATGTGAGCCTGCAGTGGCAGCTGCCATCTTGCCCTTGCAATAGAAGGATAGTCTAAGAATAGAGCCACAGAGGACGCAGGGCCCAGGGATGTAAAGAAAAACATTGGCTCCTCATGGGTCTGACGGGACTCCTGGATCAAGCCACACCTGAAGGCTTACCCATGGGATTCTCAGCTGCATGAGCTAATACATTCTCTGTTTGTCTGAAGCAGTTTGAGTTGGGTTTCTTCCCCTTGTAACATAAAGAGTCTTGATTGACATGCTGACCTTAACTCCCATAAGTACTGGCCCTGTGGGAGCTGCAGGGGCCCGGTCTTATTCATCATCAACCATCTCGTGGTCTTTATCCTGCTGCTACCTCAGTCCATTCTAGCTCCCACTCTAGCATCCCCTGCCTCCAGCATCTTGCACTCTGAATCTGACCACAGGTTCGACTTTTCTGGCTTTAATCATAGCCTCTGCCTTTGGCCTTTTTATGGCTTCTGATGGCCCCAAGTATGGGCTTCCCATTTGGCGCAGTGGTAGAGAATCTGCCTGTCAATTCAGGAGACACAAGAGACCCAGGTTCAATGCCTGGGTTGGGACGATCCCCTAGAAGAGGAAATGGCAACCCACTCCAGTATTCTTGCCTGGAGAATTCCAAGGACAGAGGAGCCTGGTGGGCTGCAGTCCCAAAGGATTGGACACGAAGCACGCATACATGCATGGCCCCAGGCACAGCCCACCTAGGACCCGACCTTGGTATCAGCACATGTGACTGGCACCCCTTTGTGTCCTGCCCCCAGTGAATTAGAACACATCGACAAGCTCCCCCATTTTTTTCATTTCAGTAGAGAGGGAGCAGCCCCAATACAATCTGGTGTAATTACTGCTGCTTTGGGGAGCCTGACGTGACCCACACATGCATAGCGCTTTATACTTCACAGAGTACTTTTGGTTACGTTTTCTAATTGGATCTTGTCACAGCCCCTCGTGCTCTGCCCAGAGTGCCAAGGAGGGCTTGCGCCTCTTGCCTTGCCCCACCCCAGCAAGTAGTTTTTTGAGTCATACACTGTAACTAAAAAGCCAAGAAATTAATGTATATTCTTTGCATGTGCTATTTCCAAAACCCACAAACTAAGATTAATACATTATCAGTATAGTTTGGAATTTGCTACTTTTCTTACACTATTTTGTCGTGTATAGGAAGGGAAGTCAAAGGGATTATAAATTTGAGTAAAACTTAAAACCATATATTTTACAAGCTTCCCTGGTGGCTCAGGAGTAAAGAACCCTCCTGCTAATGCCGGAGCCTTCGATTTGATCTCTGGGTGGGGAAGATCCCCTGGAGAAGGAGAGAACCGACTCCAGTATCCTTGCCTTGGAAATCCCATGGGCAGAAGAGCCTGGTGGGTTAGAGTCCAAGGGATCACAAAGTGTCAGATATGACTTAGTGACTAAGCAACAACAGCAATTTTAAGACAAACGGCCTTTAACTTAAGATGGCCAAAGCACTGATAATATACATTTGCTACATAGAGACTTACTATGAGCTTAAATTTTCTAATGTTAAATTTACTTAATAAAGACTTGCTTTCATTGGGCTCTCCTGCTGGTTCAGTCGGTAAAGAATCTGCCTGCAATGCAGGAGACCTGGGTTCGATCCCTGGGTTGGGAAGATCCCTGGAGGAGGGCATGGCAACCCACTCCAGTGCTCTTGCCTGGAGAATCCCCATGGACAGAGGAACCAGGTGGCCTGCAGTCCATGGAATCACAGAGAGTCGGACACGACTAAGCACAGCATAGCATATGGGGTGGGGAAAGATGCTGGGTACAAAGTCACTTAATTTCCTTGTGAGAAAAGTTATGACCAACCTAGACAGCATATTAAAAGGCAGAGATATTACTTCGCCAACAAAGGTCCATCTAGTCAAGGCTATGGTTTTTCCAGTGGTCATGTATGGATGTGAGAGATGGACTATAAAGAAAGCTGAGCACCGAAGAATTGATGCTTTTAAACTATGGTGTTGGAGAAGACTCTTGAGAGTCCCTTGGACAGCAAGGAGATCTAACCAGTCCATCTTAAAGGAAATCAGTCCTGAATATTCATTGGAAGGACTGATGCTGAAGCTGAAACTCTAATACTTTGGCCACCTGATGCGAAGAGCTGACTGGTTAGAAAAGACCCTGATGCTGGGAAAGATCAAAGGCAGGAGGAAACGGGAACGACAGAGGGTGAGATGGTTGGATGGCAACACCGAGTCAAAGGACATGAGTTTGAGTGAACTCCAGTAGTTGGTGATGGACAGGGAGGCCTGGCGTGCTGCGGTTCATGGGGTTGCAAAGAGTCGGACACGACTGAGCTACTAAACTGAACTGAACTGAGCAAAGTCACCTGCAAATTTGTCCTTATGTCCACTCAAGACTTTCCCCCCTTAGGGTTGCTTTATTATGAGTGGGGCAAGGAGAAGGAGAGATGAGGCTTTATTTGTCAAGTATGAGGATGAAAGTGCAGTGTGGCTAGCTCAGCTGAGGTCGCAGAATGAACCTGTGATGACCCTTGTTAATTCCACTGGGGCATCAGGCACAGTGATGGAGGGCCCTGGGGGCCACTAGGCTCCGAGGTGTGGCATCTGAGCTCTTAATCACACACTTCAGCCTGGAGGGGCAAGGGGCGTCCCACAGCTGTCTTCAGAGGAGCATTTGGCAAGAGCTATAACAACCTCCCTTCCCCTACCTGTGGGACCCCCTATGGAAAGGGAGTATGTATGTGTGTCCGTACCTGTATTAATGCTTACTTTTCCACTCCCTGGAAACCCATGCAAAATCCTGCCTTGCCCAGAAACTCCAGTGCAATGAGTTCATTCTCCAAATTTGCCCCAAGAGGGCACCAAGGTTTGTGGGGCCTGGAAAGATGGATAAATGCAGTGAGCTGGGACCAGCAGGGGGCAGTGTAGCTCTAGGGACGCGAGCAGGTGGAGTTGGCCAGCTGGGCAAGTGGGTTCCAGGTACGTGTCTGTTGCTTTGTGGGTACGACCGGGATGAGAAGACGTGCCTGCAGGAAGCACCAGCAGGAACTCTGGTGCCTTTCAGTAGATTATTGTCCCACAGGGAGGAAACTGATGAAACCTTGTTGTGCCCAGACTTTGCCCTGCAAATGCCAAGCAGACATTAAAGACGGATGATCTTAGCCCGCAGACCTCTTCTGATGTGCCTGGGCAGAGCTCTGTTTTGATAAAGTTTCATACTGGAGTATGATACTCACACAGAAAATGCACATGTCATAGGCACACAGTTCAGTGAATTTTTGAGGTCATCACACACATAAATCAAAGACTCAGGTCCCGTAAGCCAAATGGTCTCAGCTCATCCAGGAACCCCTTCAGCCTGCACAATGCTGTAAATTTCAATGTAATTAGTTGCCAACAACAAGAGCAATAGAAAAATCTGAATTTCTTGACAAGAAAGAGGTGGAGGAACTGAGGTTGGCTGCCGACTTCAAAGGAGGTGAGCACATATCAGTTCGTGCCAGTACCCCCATGCTAGGCCAGGCAAGAGGGAACCTGTTCCTGAGTCCACATTTTAAAGGCCCTACCCCTAAATTAAAACCACAATGAAATATCACTCACGCATGTCAGAATGGCCATCATCCAAAGGAACACAAATAACAATGTTGGAGAGAATGTGGAGAACAGGGAGTCCTCATACATCGTTGATGGGAATGTAACTTGTTGCAACCACTGTGTAAAACAGTAAGGAGGCTTCTCAAAACACCAAAAATGGAGTTACCATATAATCTAGTTCCTGGGCATATATTCAGACTCCTGGGCGTATATCCACAACATAGATGGAGTTGGAGGGTATTATACTAAGTGAAATAAGTGAGACAGAGTGAATGAGTGAGTGAGTGAATGAAGTCACTCAGTTGTGTCTGACTCTTTGTAGCTCTGTGGACTGTAGCCTACCAAGCTCCTCTGTCCATGGGACTTCTCAGACAAGAAGACTGGAGTGAGTTGCCTTTTGCTTCTCCAGGGGATATTCCCGACCCAGGGACAGAACCTGGGTTTCCTGCATTGCAGGCAGATGCTTTACCTTCTGAGCCACCAGGGAAGCCCAGGAGAGAGAGCGGAAAGACAAATATTAACACTATATGATATCACTTAGAAGTAGAATCAAAAACATACAACAAACTATTAAATAGAACAAAAAAGAAACAGACTCATAGGTACGGAGAACTAACTAGTTAGTTACCAGTGGGGAGATGGTGGGAGGAGACAGCCAACATAGGGATGGGGAGTTAGAGGCACACAATATTAGGTTTTAAATAATCTACAAGGTGCACAGGGATCATAGCCAATATTTGAGAATAATTACAAATGGAGTATAAACTTTAAAAATTGTGAATCACTATATTGTACTCCTGTAACTTATATACTATTGTATAGCAACCATACTTGAGTAAAAATAAAATGAAATAAAACAAAAAGCCCTTCCCTGTTCTCCTGTGCATGCCCTGTAGGATTAAGGGCCCAAAGAGGCCTGTCCACCTAGAGCCCCCACTCTCCCTTGTAGACCACACCCCTAGCTCGGGACCCCAGGACTCTGCTCTCTGCTAGGTCTGTGTGGTGAGTGTTTCTAACAACTGCCTCCTTAGGTGTTTGCACCCTTAGGACCCAGGGTTGGGTCTGCACCCTTAGGACTCAGGACCCAGTTGCTGAGGGCAACTTGTGAGATGAACAGAGGGTCATCGGTTGGAGCTCAGATGTGCAGGATCTGAGGGAGTGTAGGAAGTGGGTACAAGCCTCAGGCCAGAGCCCACTCTCCCTGGAGATTGTGTTCCAGCACAGAGCCACGTAGACTCTGTATTAGTCAGGATTCTCCAGACAAACAGAACCAAGGGAATATAGATAGATTTATTTTAAGGCATCAACTCATGCTGTTGTGGGACCTGGCAGGTCTAAAACCTATTGGGAAACTCAACAGGCTGTAAACTCAGGCAGGGTCTCTAGGCTTCAGCCTGAAGGATTTCTTCTTCTTCCGGGAAAGGATTCCCTCAGTCTTTGCTCTTAGGGCCTTCAACTGATTGGGTGAGGCCCACCTGCATTATGGAGGGCAATCTGCTTTCCTAGGCATCTACTAGGCAAATGTTAATCACAGCTACAAAACGCCTGCACAGCCATAGCTCCTTCTGTCTCTCCTCTTGACCATCTTTGGGGGCAGCTACACCTAGGAGCCTGGGACTTGGAGATCTGTGCTAACTGGCACAGGGAAGGTGACCCCACATCCACCTCCTCCATCTTTACCCCAAATAACCCACCCACCAGTCCTTGGGTTAAGAGGGAACATCCATAGAGGCAACCTTGGTGGCCACATAAGGCTGCACAGGTTATCATGAAATGAAGGCCTTTGGCCTAAGGGGCATCTGGTGTGTTAATATCCAGTTTGGGCCACTCACCAAGCCATGTGCCTGCCACGGGCTACATCTGTCCAGAGAAGAGGGCACTTCTTAGTTCTCATTATGAGCCAGTGTGGTGGCTTCGGTGGAAGCCTGGGTTTTGATTGCAGTCTTAGGCCTGGCCTTGAGCAAGAGAACACACATTGTCCACATCTCAGGTTCCTCATCTATAAATGGCAGAAGGAGCAGCACTATGGTAGGCTGAATAAAGGCCCCCAGATGTGTGCTCATCCTGGCCCCTCACACTTACAACTGTGTTACCTTGAGTGGCGATGGTGGTTTAGTTGTTAAGTCGTGCCTTGACTCTTTGTGACCCCCCTGGACTGTCGCCCGCCAGGCTCCTCTGTCCATGGGATTTTCCAGGCAAGAATCCTGGAGTGGTCTATCACTTCCTCCTCTAGGGGATCTTCCCAAGCCAGGGATTGAACCCGGGTCCCCTGTACTGCAAGTAGATTCTTTACCAACTGAGCCACCAGGGACGCCCTTGCATAGACGTGATTAAAGATCTTGAGATGAGAGATGGTGCTGGGTTGTCCAGGGGACCTAATATAATCTCAGAGTCCTTATAGAAGGAGGGCAGAGGATCAGAGTGAGTAGTAAGAGATGGGAGGAGGGGAGCAAGAGGAAGGACAGATGCAAGGAAGGGGCCACAAGCCAAGGAATGTGGACGCCTTGAGAAGCTGAAAAAGGCAAAGCAAAGGGCTTTTCCTTGGAGCCTCCAGAAAAAGGCAGCCCTGCCAACATCTTGACTTTAGCCCAGTGAAACTGGTTTTGGGCTTCTAGTTCCAGAACTGTAAAATCTTACATTTGTGTTGCTTTCAGCTGCTAAAGGTGTCTTGATTTTTTACAGGGAGCAGAGGTGACTCACACAAGCACCTCTCTCAGGGGATGGTTTTAAGGGATGAAAGAGACAGCACCCTAAACATACAGTACCTGGGGGTACCACGTGGAGCTCAGTAACGGGAGATGCTGACACTGTACTGATAACCAGGCCTCCTCACCTCCACCCTCCCTCCCTTCCCTGCCACTCCTCCTGACCCTGGGGATGACTGCCACCCCAGGAAGCTTCTGGGAAGATAAGGGGTGATCTCTGACCCGTGTGAGGAAGGACAGGAGGGCACAGACAGCCGGATGGTGGGGATGACAGTAACCACATCCCCTAGCCCTTTCCAGAGATGCCAAACCATGGAAGGCGGGCTGGAATGGCAATAAAGTCATTGTTGACATGCAACAGCCTGCGTAATAAGTTCCAAGTGCAGCAACCCAGAGGAAAGCAAAAGTTATTTTCAGACTGGTCATCGGTGGCCGGCAGACCGGGCCAGTCCCTCCAAAAACAAACCATGCAGGATGCAGGGACAAAGTCACCCACGCGTGCTTTCCCTCTGCTGGTTCAGCCCCACCCCCTTCCTGGATCAGCCACAACCCTCCCTCCCCCAGCGGCTTTGCACGGTACCCAGCCCCCAGGGTGACTAAGTCAGCCGGTCAGCCGGAGACCCTTCTGGTTTTAGTGCTAAAGGCCCCATGTCCAGGGAAGCCCCTGAATCTGGGCAGATCAGGACAACTGGTCACCTGACTCAGCCCTCAACCCCAAGACAGCCCACTCCACTGGGCTCCCATAGGGTCCAGCCTCTCCTCCAGAAAGGTGTCTTTATTTGGGGTTGGGAGCCATCTTGTGAATGGTTGGCCTCAGCCCCTCTGCCTGGAACCTTCTTCCTTCTGGAGTATCATGGCTGGCCCTGTTCAAGCGTCCTGACCGCCTTGTCTGTAACAGGCTGCTTTGTAGGTGTTGCTGCTCCCTTCCCTCATGTGTCACAGGCTGTGACCCCAAACTACGTATGATGTTTGTGTCCTGGACTAGGTCTTTGCTTTATCCATCTGAATGCTCAGTACCCACTGCAGTGCCCACACTTGGCATTCAATAAATATTGTTTTGAAGAATGGAGAGAAGGAGGGGTAAAGGGGAGAGGAGGAAGAATCCCCAAGGGGTTCGTGTCCTTCAGATTCACAGACTCGAGGTGACTGATTCGTGGAAACACAGTCCAGGCAGAAGATAGGCTGTGTGGTGTCTACAGGGCATGGATGCAGGGACCAGGTTGCTGCCTAAGTCTAACTGCTGAAGAACACAGTAGAAGAGGAGGGACTTTCTGTGTGCTCACAGGAGTCTGGGATGCCTGGTTGTCAGGTCAGGTAGACACAACCCCATCCTCAGAACGAATGTTGCTGTTCAGTCCCTAAGTTGTGTCTGACTTTTGGCGACCCCATGGACTGCAGCACAATAGGCTTCCCTGTCCTTCACTATCTCCTGGAGTTTGCTCAAACTCATGTCCGTCGAATTGGCGATGCCATCCAACCATCTTATCCTCTGTCGCCCTCAATCTTTCCCAGCATCAGAGTCTGTGCCAATGAGTCAGCTCTTTGCATCAGGTGGCCAGAGTATTGGAGCTCCAGCTTCAGCATCAGTCCTTCCAATGAATATTCAGGGTTGATTTCCTTTAGGAAAAGGAAACTTTTCCTCAAAGCTATAATAGGCACCACTTACATGTAGACCTAAAGCAGAGCACCTGAGATGTCCCCAGCCCAGATCAGGACAAGGCAGAACAGAACTCTGATCCTCTGAAGGTGAGCTCCCTGCCTTCCCAGATTCCCCTCCCCTGAATGCTGATATTGCCCTTCTGCTCCCCGACCATTGGCAAGCACATTCATCCTAGTGACCATGGCAATGACCATGGGCTTCAAAATCCCTCTTCTCCTTCTCTCAAGAGATGCCAGGGCCATGCATAGCGGACTCCTCTCAGGAGCTCTTGGGTGGTGGGGAAGCAGTTAACCTTGGAGACAGGACTGTGCATACCTGGGAGGCACAGGTGTGGTTCAGGCAGGGATGGTGATGCTGTGGGAGTTCCTGCCACAAAGACTTACTGAGCATGTGCTGTGTGCTGGATCCTGGACAAGGAGACAGACATGGCACAAAGAAATAAGCTCATCTAGCTGTGGATATGACAAAGAAGAGAAAAGCAAGACTGGTCCATTTTTCCACTGGCTGAACCAGTGAGATAGCAAAGCTTCCTCCCATGCCTGGAAGTTGAGCCAAAAAGCCAAAGACTGGGGCTTCCCAGTTGGTGCTAGTTGTAAAGAATCGGCCTGCCAATGCAGAAAATACAGGAGATTCGGGTTCAATCCCTGGGTGGGGAAGATCCCCTGGAGGAGGAAATGGCAACCCACTCCAGTATTCTTGCTGGGAGAATCCCATGGACAGAGGAGCCTGGTGGGCTACAGTCCATGAGATCTCAAAGAGTCAGACACGACTGAGTGAGCTCACACAGCACACACGCAAAGATTAAGGATAATATCATACATTGTAAAGGGTATGGATAATGAGACGTGAACATAATTAGAGTCACCTATGAGGACAGATTTGAATGAGCTGTGAAACTTTCAAATGTGTTTACAGCCCTGTCCCCCAGAAATTCCACCTCCAGCTATATCTACTCTGGAGAAATCTCTCCACGTATGCACAGAAAATACACACAAAGACTTTATTACACCATTGCTTGAAATACCAATAAACTGGAACTTCTGTCTATTGATCCATGATATGAGAAGAGCAGTTTTAAAAAGGAAGGGGATTTAGCTGCACTGAAGTGAAGAATCTCCAAGATGCGAACACTGGATAAAAAAACAAGCTGCAGAAAACCAGTGTGACAAGACAGTATTAGTCCAGTCTTCTTGGCTCCCTTGATGGCAAATGCCCAAAGATGGTAACCACGGTTACCCCTGGAAAGAAAGCTAGAGGGAAGATGTGGTCAAAGCCCACAGGCTAGTTTTTACAAAGAGAATTATGCATGGATTATCTGTGTCAATTAAACATTTGAAGGGAAGAAAAACAAGGTGACAGAACAATTCCCAAGCTGCACACTTCAATACCAGCTCAGATGTCATTTCATTATCTAGTTTGACAATAGAGACAAACACCCTGATTGCCACATAGAGACTACATATCCCCACGCTCCACTCAGATGGGCAGATAATAGCACTGCTACTTACTTTTTATCTTGAAGTGAAGTGAAGTCGCTCAGTCATGTCCGACTCTTTGCGACCCCATGGATTGTAGCCTAAGGCTCCTCCCTCCATGGGATTCTCCAGGCAAGAGTACTGGAGTGGGTTTCCATTTCCTTCTCCAGGGGATCTTCCTGACCCAGGGATCAAACCCTAGTCTCCTGCATTCCAGGCAGACACTTTAACCTCTGAGCCACCAGGGAAGTCCTATCTTACTGGATTAAAAAGAAACAACTCCAAAGTGTCATGCTTAAAACCACAATCTTTGCCTTCAGTTCACCAACCTGTGGGTCAGCTGAGTGATGATTCTGCTCTAGGCCAGCCAGGCTCATGTTTGCTGGGTTTGCCCGTAAGTCTGGTCAGCGGGCAGCCAGATAGTCCAGAGTAATTGAACTCGTGTGTCCGGAGTGTGACAACTCTGAGCTCCTTGGCCTGGCCCTCATCCTCCAAGAGGCGAACTCAGGCTTATTCACGTGGGGGTGTCTGAAGTCCAAGAGAATCACAGTGGAAGCAGTCATGCCTCTCAAGGCCTGAAATTCAGTGTCGCTTCCACCACATTCCATCAGCCAAAGCCCTGAGACCAACCCATGTTCAAGTGGTGGGAAATAGACTCCACTTCACCTTTCTAATAATAGGAACCGCTGCTGTGTGCCAGGCCCTGCACTAAGCATTCTAGGTATGTTTTCTCGTCTGCTCATAGCAACCCTGCAAGGAAGGTGTATGATCTCACTTTACAGACGAAGAATCACACACATTAGGGCTCAGAGAAAGGAATCTCTCCAGGGATCTCAGGAAGCTGATATCCCACCCCCAAACTCTCCCCTGCAGATGTCTAAAGTGCCACCATTCTTAGGCCTCTTCTGCTATGGGCTCAATTGTGTCCCTCCCATCCTCCAAGATTCAGATCGTTGTTGGTGGTTATTGTTTCATCTCTAAGTCGTGTCCAACTCTCTGCAACCCCCTGGACTGTAGCCCACCTGGCCCCTCTCATGGGATTCTCCAGGCAAGAATACTGGAGTGGGTTGCCATTCCCTTCTGCAGGGGATCTTCCCCACCCAGGGATTGAACCCAGGTCTCTTGCATACTTTACCGTCTGAGCCACCAAAGAGCCCGAAGATGGAGTCACTTGTGCTAAATCCAAGGCTTAATACTTAACCTTATTGCAGCTATAACCATCCCCAGGAATGTAATCCTAACCAGTCAGTGTGGAATATTCAGGTCAGCACCAGTGAGGTCATCTTTTCCATCTCCCAAAGGAAGATGAGGTCATCTGCCACATAGGTCCCCAAGGGTAGGTTACCCAAGCCTGAAATCTTTTTTGTTTATGATGTCCTTGTATTGCCTTTAAAAGCCTTTCCCTTTCTGTAGCCCTTGAGAGCTCCCTTCTACTTGCTGGATGGGATGCTGCCTGACTTACGAATCGTTCAATAAAGCCAATTAGATCTTTAAATTTTACTCAGTTGAATTTTGTTTTTTAACAGATGGGTGGCAGTGACAGAGGTGTCTGGCGTAAACTTCTGATGGTGTTCAGGGACAATGAGGAGGGCAGGCGTGGTACCCACAAAGCCTTTTTTGAATTCACTGTCTTTCTCACTGTTCCTGAGGGCTGTAGGTAAGTTCATCTTGGTTCTGAGCTCTGCCGTCTTTGCATCGAGCTCCTTATACCATTGGCTTTCCAGTCAGTTCCCTGTTTGTCTGGAATCACTAATTCCACATTAGGAGCTTCTGCTAGTTTGGACTACATTCCCCATTGGGTTGGAAATTCCAGCCCTTCATTCTGGTCCCAGATTCCACACTGGGCACCCTCGGAGGCAGCTCTGGTGCCTCGCTTGAGGTCCACTGGTTCAATCCTTTCCCCAGTGCCAGGTTCCACTGATCTAGGGAGTTGTGGGTGGCGTGCAGACGCCCTTTTTCTTGGACAGGCTGCCGTAACGGGTCACTGCTGGCTGCTTAAGGGGCACACATGTGTTTGCTTTGTTCTGTGCAGATGAAGTCTAACTAAAAGAGATGAGATATTTAATTCCAAACAGTCAAGTACACCACTTTCTGGCACATCTGCTTATTTTATGTCTAAGAACTATAATCCCAGAAGCTGTAAATATCTACAAAAATGGCCAAATCTTACTAAAAACAACCTAGAGTTACAATGGCCATTAAAAGGAATGTTCCAATTAGATAAAATCATATAAGAAGTGCATTTAAAAAATATGTTTTTACTAAAAAATAGTTGATTTACGATGTTAATTTCTACTGTACGGCAAAGTGATCCAGTTATTCATATATATATATATATATATATATATACACATTATTTTTCATGGTCTTTTCCATTATGGTTTATCACAGGATACTGAATATAGCTCCCTGTGCTATGCAGTAGGACCTTGTTTATCCAGTCTATATGTCATAGTTTGCATCTGCTAATCCCAACTCCATCTCTCTCCATCCCCCTGTCCCCTTGGCAACCACAAGTCTGTTCTTAATGCCTGTGAGTCAGTTTCTGTTTTGTAGATAAGCTCATTTACGTCATAAGAAGTGCATTTGAAAGTAAGAATTCCCCAATTAAACTAACAGAATGGGATACCTATTTTATCAGTATGCAGAACCTTCTAAAAGGCTTCAAAATCCCCAAGTAGCTTCATTTAAAATATTGCTACAAAAGGTTAATAAAAGCTTAGCAATTACAAGACCTGAAACAAAAATCCACCAAACTAAGAGCCTCACAGATACCCCAAAGTCTAGCTTCAAAGGAAGGCCCTCATTGGGGCCCTCCCAGAGTTGATGACTCAGAAATTCTCTAGTAAGTGGATACAATATTCCCTTAAACACCCAAGGGGAAACTAAAATTAAAAAAAAAAATTTTAATCTTGCCAAACTCTGTTAAATATCAAAACTGTGTTCTCTGCCTTAAACCCCACTCGGAGCCTGCATAGGGGATCTGGGAAGAGCTGACCAAAACTGGCCAAGAGTGAAAATTGTACCCAGAATCAGCTTCCCTAAATCTCTGTCTTCAGCACCCAGTTGGGAAAGGAAAATAAAATTTCATGTTGTCCCTCCTTTTCCAAATCCAGATCCATTGGTCACTGAGCCTTTCTCCCACAGGAACAGCTACTGCCTTCTTGTTTTTCTCTTTTCGTGTCGAGCTTGGCTTGGCTTTCCACCTCCCTGGGACGTGCAAGCTGTTGCTTCTTTCTTTTGTCTCTGCTTGAGAGTGACTCTGGATCTCGGGAAGCTAATAACTTTTACAGCTTCTTTGAGGATGTTTTGTTGGTCCATGGAATTGTTTAATACTGTTGGAAATATTTACTCTTTGTCCCAGTTCAGTTCAGTTCAGTTGCTCAGTCGTGTCCGACTCTTTGCGACCCCATGAATCGTAGCACACCAGGCCTCCCTGTCCATCACCATCTCCCGGAGTTCACTCAGACTCACGTCCTTAGAGTTAGTGATGCCATCCAGCCATCTCATGCTCAGTCGTCCCCTTCTCCTCCTGCCCCCAATCCCTCCCAGCATCAAAGTCTTTTCCAATGAGTCAACTCTTCACATGAGGTGGCCAAAGTACTGGAGCTTCAGCTTTAGCATCATTCCTTCCAAAGAAATCCCAGGGTTGATCTCCTTCAGAATGGACTGGTTGGATCTCCTTGCAGTCCAAGGGACTCTCAAGAGTCTTCTCCAACACCACACTTCAAAAGCATCAATTCTTCGGCACTCAGCCTTCTTCACAGTCCAACTCTCACATTCATACATGACCACAGGAAAAACCATAGCCTTGACTAAATGGACCTTAGTCGGCAAAGTAATGTCTCTGCTTTTGAATATACTGTCTAGGTTGGTCATAACTTTTCTTCCAAGGAGTAAGCGTCTTTTAATTTCATGGCTGCAGTCACCATCTGCAGTGATTTTGGAGCCTCCCAAAAATAAAGTCTGACACTGTTTCCGCTGTTTCCCCATCTATTTCCCATGGAGTGATGGGACCAGATGCCATGATCTTCATTTTCTGAATGTTGAGCTTTAAGCCAAGTTTTTCACTCTCCTCTTTCACTTTCATCAAGAGGCTTTTTAGTTCCTCTTCACTTTCTGCCATAAGGGTGGTGTCATTTGCATATCTGAGGTTATTGATATTTCTCCCAGCAATCTTGATTTCCACCTTGCTCTTGCTAATGAGATTATATATTTTAAAGGTTTCTTTTTTTTTTTTTTTTGTAGCTCTGTAAGTCAAAAGTTATGGGTTTCCCACATGGGTCAATGGCAAAGAACCTGCCTGCCAATGCAGGAGACGCAGGTTCAGTCTCTGGGTTGGGAAGATCCCTGGAGAAGGAAGTGGCAACCCGCTCCAGTGATCTTGCCTGGGAAATCCCATGAACAGAGGAGCCTGGTGGGCTACAGTCCATGGGGTCACAAAAGAGTCAGACACGACTTAGCAACTATTAACAACAACAAAAGTGGTCACAAAGAGTCAGACACAACTTAGCAACTATTGACAACAGCAAAGTCAAAAGTTGGCCAGATTAGAAGCTGGTATGCAGAGCCTGCTAGGAAAAGAATTTAAGTCTTCTCTCCTAATCTGAAATAAAATTATGTACCCAGAGGGAAGGAAGCAGCAGACTTGAGAGAGGTTCTGAAGGAGTTTCACTTTTGTAAGAAACACTGACATTTATAAAGGAAATCTCCATTTGTAAGAGTGTCTCCCTCCCTGCACCAGGAAAATCTGGATGACTCTCAGTTCAGTTCAGTTCAGTCGCTCAGTCGTGTTCGACTCTTTGCGACCCCATGAATTGTAGCACTCCAGGCCTCCCTGTCCATCACCAGCTCCCGGAGTTCACTCAGACTCACGTCCATGGAGTCGGTGATGCCATCCAGCCATCTCATGCTCGGTCGTCCCCTTCTCCTCCTGCCCCCAATCCCTCCCAGCATCAGAGTCTTTTCCAGAGTCAACTCTTCCCATGAGGTGGCCAAAGTACTGGAGCTTCAGCTTTAGCATCATTCCTTCCAAAGAAATCCCAGGGCTGATCTCCTTCAGAATGGACTGGTTGGATCTCCTTGCAGTCCAAGGGACTCTCAAGAGTCTTCTCCAACACCACACTTCAAAAGCATCAATTCTTCGGCGCTCAGCCTTCTTCACAGTCCAACTCTCACATCCATACATGACCACAGGAAAAACCATAGCCTTGACTAGACAGACCTTAGTCGACAAAGTAATGTCTCTGCTTTTGATTATACTGTCTAGGTTGGTCATAACTTTTCTTCCAAGGAGTAAGCATCTTTTAATTTCATGGCTGCAGTCATCATCTGCAGTGATTTTGGAGCCCCCCCCAAAAAAGTCTGACACTGTTTCCACTGTTTCCCCATCTATTTCCCATGAAGTGTTGGGACCGGATGTCATGATCTTCATTTTCTGAATGTTGAGCTTTAAGCCAAGTTTTTCACTCTCCTCTTTCACTTTCATCAAGAGGCTTTTTAGTTCCTCTTCACTTTCTGCCATAAGGGTGGTGTCATCTGCATATCTGAGGTTATTGATATTTCTCCCAGCAATCTTGATTTGGGCTTGTGTTTCTTCCAGTCCAGCATTTCTCATGATGTGCTCTGCATAGAAGTTAAATACATAGGGTGACAATATACAGCCTTGACGTACTCCTTTTCCTATTTGGAACCAGTCTGTTGTTCCATGTCCAGTTCTAACTGTTGCTTCCTGACCTGCATACAGATTTCTCAAGAGGCAGGTTAGGTGGTCTGGTATTCCCATCTCTTTCAGAATTTTCCACAGTATATTGCGATCCACACAGTCTCTCTAGAAATGCTCATCAAGGGAGAGGGCCATGACCTAAATCTGCCTCGCAGCCGTGCCCTGTTTACTGTATTTTCCTGGTCGCCTTCTGTAACTGACTCCCCACTGCAACAGCTTCCGCTGTCTTTAGCTGAAGATGGTATTTATGGTGAAGGCTTGGGCCATTTGGGAGGGTCACTCAGTCTTTCTGAGTATCTTCTGCGCACAGGATGTACCTGTTATTAAGCTTTAATGTGTTTTTCTCCTGCTTATCTGCCTTATATCAGTTTAATTATTAGAGCTGCCAAAGAACAGAGATGGGAGGAAGGAAACATTTCTCCACCTGTTTATATGGATTAAATTAGATATGTTGTTGTTCTTTAGTTGCTAAGTCGTTTCTAACTCTTTACACGAATCACTCTATCTGTAGGATTCTCCAGGCAAGAATACTGGAATAGGATACCATTTCTTTCTCCAAGGGATCTTTCCGACCGAGAGATCAAACCCACGTCTCCTGCATTGGCAGGTGAGTTCCTTACCACTGATCCACTAGGGAAGCCCACTAAATTAGATACTGCAGGGAATAATCCTTTTAAAGTAAATGGTCAGCAGAATTTCATGTTCTTCCCTGCTGACAGATGCAGAAGGCAGTGGTGCCAAACCAAACTGGGGCCCACTCGCCCACCAATGTACTGACACTGCATTGTGGTGAAACCAAATACAGCATTGTTTGCAGGGCCCAGCAAGCATGATGCACGGTTCCTGATCAAAAGAGCTGAACTTCCCGATGGTCTTTAGGGAAGAGTGTTTAAAGGCAACATTTGGGATGAGGGCTACAGAGTGCAAGGCCCTCCTCTGATAGGTGGGTGGTGAGGTAACAGGGTGATATTTCAGGGACATTGATCATCAGCCTTCTGGTTCCAATCAGTCTGCATGGTGTTCAACTTGTAGTCATCATCTCCCACATGGTTGGAAGCCTTTGTTTCTGCAGGTCAACTCAAAGACACACATTAGACTGTTGAGTATTTTCCTTGGGGAAGAACTAGGACTCCGTTTTATTGCTGAGTTATTTTGTCTTGACTGCTTTTCTTTGGTTTCTGCCTCCCCTCACTTCCCTAATGACGGATCAGTCTGTTATTTGAAACTCGAGGACGGCCTAGGAGCCGGAATTCTTCTTCTGCAAACAAGAAATGGGGGGCTCAGAGGGGCTTTTGTAGCCAGGAGTGCTCGGCAGGATCCCACTTGGCTGCAGTGGGAGAAGAGACCCGAAGTCATGGGGCCGCCACCTGCCCCAGGCCAAACACTTCAGAGCTTCTGGGCTCTCTCCCAAGGGCCTGGGTGCTGGCTGCAGGATTCCTCCAGGGATTTGCTGGTAAACATCTTAATCTGCTCTGAGAGGCCCTGTATCAAAGGGAAAATTAACATTTTGGAAGCAAGTCTGTTAGCAGTGAGTCTAATGGAAGGTATTTGAAAGCCTCTTTATCAGTCCCTTTCTGTCCTTTTTCAAGTCAAATGCTTCTCAATTTCCAATTTCTGGAAAAATCATTCAAAATGCTTTCAATTTCCTGAAAAATCATTCTTTCGGCCTTTCATTGAATAAGCATTCCTTGAGCACCTACTGTGCACTGAGCCCGACACTAATCACTAAAGAGGCAAGAGCACCTTCTGTCTCTCATTTGTTCAAAGGACATTTCCTGAATGCCTACTATGTGCTGTGAAGAGTGTAGGGGAGGAAAAATTAGTTTTCTTTTACACTTGTAAGCTCCTGGCTGAGACCTCTTTTAATAAAGACAGATTAATGAAAGAAATCTTTTATTTTTCCAGAGGATCTTCCTGACCCGGGAATCAAACCTCTATCTCTTGAGTCTCTTGCATTGACAGACAGATTCTTTACCACTATACCATCTGGGAAGCCCCCAATAAAAGAAAGATAAACAGATGTTTACCAACATGTATACTTCATGTGTACATGAAAATATCCAGGGAAAAAATAGGAAATTTCCCAAGGTGACTTAAACCACCAGCTTAAATACCATCATCTTCAACAAAAGAAAGGAAAGTGTGAGTGGGGACAGTCATAGAATGTGATCAGAAAGAGGTCAAAGGTAGGTCATGCAGATTGAAGTCAAGCTTTCTCCACTGATAAAAGTTTGTAGGGATTCACAGATATGCTTACAAGTAGAGATTTCCTTTAAATGTAAATGTTTCTTACAAAAGGGTGACAACTATTCTGTTTTCAGAGCCTCTATTGTATCTTCCATTTCTCAAAATAATCCTTATGTCAGAGAGTCATGTTTTGGGATGGCATATTCTTCTACCTTTTGTCAACTACAAATCGGTGCTAGCCAAGGGCATTTGCATCTGCCTTTGTGGAGACTGGCTTCCCTGGTGGCTCAGACGGTAAAGAATCTACCTGTAATGGAGGGGACCTGGGTTCGATCCTTGGGTTGGGAAGATCCCTTGGTGAAGGGAATGGCTAGCCATTCTAGTATTCTTGCCTGGAGAATCCCTTGGACAGAGAGGCCTGGCAGGCTATAGTCCATGGGGTTGCAAAGAGTCAGACATGACTGAGGGACTGACACTTTCACTTTCTGCAATCTCTTTCTGATTGAATCCTATGTTACTGCAGCTGTTGTACATCAACAAGCCCTAAAGGGAGTTCGAGATGGAGAATGAGGCTCTTTGTGCTCCAGGGAAACTGGTGGAAGAGGTTTTGGATAGTTAGATATTTTCAGAAACCGATTTCAGGATCCCAGTCCTTGCACCTCCTTGTTTTTAAGTTCAGTTCAGTTCAGTCACTCAGTCGTGTCCGACTCTTTGTGACCCCATGGACTGCAACACAACAGATCTCCCTGTCCATCACCAACTCCTGGAGTTTACTCAAACTCATGTCCACTGAGTCAGGGATGCCATCCAACCATCTCATCCTCTGTCATCCCCTTCTCCTCCCGCCTTCAATCTTTCCCAGCATCAGGGTCTTCTCAAATGGGTCAGTTCTTCACATCCTTGTATCTAGAAAAGCACTAAATCCCTTCATGGTGACAACAGCTCCTCATGACCAGAAGACCTTTTGTAAAATAAGTGCTTGATTATATGAAACTCCCCTTCACCAAAATCACATATATTGACCTTCCCCCACTGCCTCTTTGGCGCAGTCTCTTAGAGCTATCTGAGGTGCTGTCTCCCAGACTGCAGTCCTCATTTTGCCCCAGGTAAAATTTAATTTGCGGTTCCCACTTGTGCATCTTTTTTCTTTTTAGCAGACACTTTCAAGTGCAAGACACAGTGGACATGAAGATGAAATTCCTCATCCCTGACACCGAAGGATTTCACAGTTCCACAGCAAGAAATACAACAAAGTCAGAAAACTTACTCCTACCATCGGCTCTCCAGAGCCTCCCCTTACACTGAATACTAGTAACAACCACCCTCCTCTTGGGAGAACCATTGCCATTATTAATTCAAGAACGTCTTAGAGAAATCACACTTTGTCAGGGATAACAGTGTAGGGATGGAAAATTTTCCCCATTTTTCTCTTGGTTTCTTTGGCTGGTCGAATAATTAATTTGACATAAGATAGATTAAAAAGGAGAAAACAAATTTAATTTTGTATGTATATATAGGAGCCCCATAAAAATATGAGACTCAAAGAAATGATCAAAGCTAGAAGCTTTTATATCTTTTAGACAAAGAAACAATAAATTTAGGAAGAACTGAAAAGACGAAGGAGTTTGGTCTCAAAGTAGTAAATTGCTGAATAAGTGACAAGTCTTGTTTATATAGCATTCTTGGCCTTAAATTCCCTGTATCTGGTGATCAACATAGCTCTAACCCTCCTACTATAGGAAGGGTACCTTCACAAGGAAGATTTATCTCTTGGATTCGGGACACTAAGGAAGGTCAGGGTGTCCTTTTGTACTGGCTGTTTCTCAAGTACCTACAATTCAAAATAATCAATGTTGCAAAATGGCATATTTTGGGGGTGGCATATTCTGCTCCTCTTCCTCAGTTTGGGGAGAAAGTCACTCCCTCTCCCATCAAAACTCAAACTGTGCTGCGTGGGCATCTCTTGCTTGTCTTTACAGCTTTCGGATAAATAAGCCCCAAACCAACTTGGCTTCCATATTAAACTACTGAGGTATGCCAACTAAAGAATGTCACTGAAAACAAACAGAAGCCCATGGGACCTCCTGGTACAAAGGCCCCTCTGTGCCATCTCTTCTCTTGCTTGCAGATAAAGGCTTTAGTCTCCTAGGCTTTCTCTGAGTTCCAAAGAGCAGAGTGAAGCAGTTGCTAATTAGGGAAGTGAGAGGATGCAGGAACAAAGGGAAAGTAGTCAAGAAACGAGAGTTCAACAATAAAACAGAGGCTCCAAGTTCCTCCTCAAGGGATATACTTAACAATATGACATGTACCCTTGAGCTGTTCTGCAGGAACTAAGCCCCTTACCCCCACCAATCCAGGTGGAGGATCGTGACTGCATGCCAAATACAGGCACATAGAAACCAAACCACCATCAAACCAGAAGGCTGATGATCAAGATTCCTGAAACATCACCCTGTTACCTCATCACCCACCAAGCAGAGGAAAGTCATGCACCCTGCAGCCTTCACCCCCAAATGTTGCCTTTAAAAGCCCTTCCCTAAAAGCCTTGGGGGAGTTCAGGTCTTTGGAACACTAGCTGCCCACACTCTTGGCTTGGCCCTTGGTTCCCTTCACAACACAGTGTCAATGCATCGGCTTTGCTGCACAGCAGGCAGGGAGTGGGCCTAAGTTTGGTTCAGTAACAGCTAGAACCTCTGACCTATAGCCAGTTGGCCACAAGCAGAGGAGACAACCTGGACTTGGGGTTGTTGTATGAATCGGAGGAGGGTGGTGGTGGTGGAATTAGAGTGGGGCCTCTACCACGTGGGATCTGATGCTATCTCCAAGGCCAGGACTGAGTTGAAATGGAGGACACCTGTTGCCAGCCAAAATCTTGGCTTTCTCTGCCACTGAAGTTGAATGAAAAATATGGAGACAGAGTTTGGAGGAAATAGAAAGGTGGCTTTAATTCTCAGCTGATGGAGAGGGGCACGTAGTAAGCTCATGCCTCAGGAACTGGGCCCCTGCCTCCACAAGGAGTCTAGGGACTTGTGTACGATGAGGGCTCACAGTCAGGAGCTGGCGATGAGCAACCAAGGTGTTAGGATCTTGATTTCATTCTCTTGCATTGTTTCAAAGACAGCACAGGCTGGCATCAGTAACCCAGTAACTGAGGCTGGTAGGCTGGTGGTTCTGTGGCCTCCTTTCTCATATGTGACTACAAGGGGAAGGGTGTTGTAAGGGTAAACACCAGATGCAGGCTGTATCTAGCATAGAGTCCAAGGAAAATAGGTGCAAAGTATAGCTCCTGCAGAGTCAGAAGGCAGAAAAGCAAACTTAGTTACAGACGTGCAGAGTTGGCAGCAGTTAAAAAAACAAAGACTAGAAATGCTCAGGCCTGCTCACTGTTCTCTTTATCTTCTTTGTTCTCAGGAAAGGGAAAGAAAAAACTCATTCCCCTTTTTTTTTCCTTTTCACACTCAACTGGTGTCAGAGACTTGTATGGTGATGTGGGGAGAAAAACTCACACATTGGAATTGGAATCCTAAAATTATATATATATATATATATATATATATATATATATATAATATGTATATATATACTCAATTATTTCCCAGCCCTACCACATAGCAGAGCTCAATGAGTTTGCTAAAAGGAAAAATTGAAAAGATAGAATAAGGCAGCACATAGTTGCATGTCAAGGCAGAGACTCAAAGTCTGGTGTTGAACAGATGCCAGAGAAGGGAGCAGACAGGCTGGGCAGCTGCCCAGGGCTCCTCCCATCTGTTGAAAAGGCTCCCCCCATCTGTCTCAAGGGCTCCCTGCTTACCTGGGCTTTATGCTGGGCGTCTGTTTTCTTTTTATCTTATAAGTTTTTGAATAAACATAAAAGTAGAGTGAGTTATATACTGACCTCTCCATCACCAGCTTCAATAATTGTCCACATTGAGCTCATCTAATTTCATCCTTGTCTCTTTTCCCAGAGTATTTTAAAGCAAATCCCAGATATCATATTGTTTTATCCATAAATACTTCTTTGTATCACCAACAGATAATGCTTTTAAAAATATACAACCAAAAAATTATTGTCACATGTAACAAAAGTAATTCCTAAGCATAGCCATTAATACATAGACAAGGTCCAGATTCCTCATTATTGTTCTAATCAGGATCCAAATACAGTTGACACATGGCATTTGGTTGATGTGTCTCTTAAACTTCTTTGAATCTATACCAATCCCTTTCTCCCCTTTCCTCTCTGGGAAAATCAGGCCATTTGTCCAATAGAATTTCCTACCTCCTTGTAATCTCCTTTAATGGTTTCCTCTAATCTTTGGATTTCCTGTGAGCTGGACCTCTAGTCTGGATGCATGATTATATTCGGGTTGAATGATTTTTGCAGAAAGAGTTCACAGGTGGTCCTGGGTATTTCCTATTGCATCACTTACCAGAAACATAAGGTGAGTAGGGTTATGTCTCCCCATATGAAATCCCTCATTAACCTTGATGGTTTTAACATCCAATGGTGACTCTTAACTAGGCCGTGGGAGGTTGCAAAATTCCAGCTGAACTTTTAAAAGACAGAATTGCCTTGAGCTGAGTGTTTGTGCCTCATTTATATGTAAGGTTAGACATTGGTGTCTCACTCTGTGAATATAGCCTGCAGATGTTTTGCATTTAAAATTAATGCTGTTTTTTAAACAGTTGAACCAATATTTTTTTTAAATAATTTTTTTTGTTTGGCTGTGCTGGGTCCTCACCGCTGTGCAGGCTTTTTTCTAGCTGTGGTGAGCCGGGGCTACTCTCTAGTTGAAGGATATGGCTTTCTCGTTGCGATGGTTTCTCTTGCTGCTGAGCACAGGCTCTAGAGCATGTGGGCTTCAGCAGTGCAGGGCAGGCACTCACTAGTTATGGTTTCCGGCCTTAAAGGACAGGCTCAATAGCCATGGCACACAGGCTTAGTTGCTCCAAGGTATGTGGGGTCTTCCCAGATCAGGGATTGAACCCGGGTCTCCTGCACCAGCAGACAGATTTTCCACCACTGAGCCACCAGGGAAGCCCTGAATCACTATTTTAATGTGAGTGTGTTGTGCGGGGTCAGCCCTTGCACAGGGCGACAGTCTAAGGATCTGACAAGTGGCCGATGCTTTGGATGCCTTGTGTTCTGCTGGCTCTTCACGTCCCTGCCACGCCCTCCTGTGTCCCGGAAGCTGAGATTATGCCTCAGTTGTATCTGCTTGCTGTGTTGTTTGCCTTATGATAGAGAAATTGTTCTCTAAGGCTTCCATCAAAACTTGTAAGCCAAAAGGTATATCAGAAGGGAAGCTGAGAACATTTTCTTGTGAAAATGACTTTTAAAAAATGCAGTCAAATTAAAATGTCCCTATGTTAAAAAAGTATAATTTGAGATACTATGGGGTTACTATTAGTACTGATTTGTTCATTAATCTCTAGGCCACTGAGTATGCACTTCCGTTTACCTTATCTCAGTAAGATCATCCATTCCCATGACTTCAGCTACCACCTTGTTACAGACTGAATTGGGCTCCCCCCAAATTCAGGTTGAAGCTATAACACCCTAGTGCGGAATTTGACTGTATTTGGAGATAGAACCATTCAAGAGGCAATTACATTAAAATGAGGTCATATGTGTGGGCTCTAATCCAGCATGACTGGTGTCCTTATAGAGAGAGGCCATCAGGACACAGAGAGAGACACCAAGTGATGCTGAAAACTCGGCTCTGCGCACTGGTGCTGACTTGAACCTTGGAGGCAGAGTGTGGGGTGAAGGAAAACAGAATAGCTCTATTGTTTTGACAGGCAAAGGGGGATACAGCAGGCTTGTGCCCCTCAACACTGAGTGTCCCAACGCAGGGGAATTTGGTGAGGGGTTTTATAGCACTGGTCCAAGGGCAAGGTTGCTGATAAGGATCAGGGTGTGTGCAGGGCCTGCATCCTTCCTTCTGGCTTCAGGCGGTCTCCTGATGAGCTTGTCAAGGTTATCAAACTGAGACCTTCTCTGGAAGGAGGAGTGCTTCATCAAGTAGTTAACATCTTCCATTTGGTGGGGGTTTTAGTTTTGCAGAGGATCCCAAGGATATTGTCCTGTGTATCCCTGAGGCAGAGCAAGGACCCTGCCCCAAGGCTGCGCTATTGTTTCTTGGCTGCTCCTCCCTTGTCTCTGCCTCCCCTCCCTTTCCTGATCAACAATGGTTTGAACCTGCCCTTTGGAACTCAAGGAAGGTCATGGAGGCTGGAGTCTATTCCTTGCAAATAAGAAATGGAGAACACAGAAAAGCTTCCACGCCCAGGAGCCCCACATGACCCTTCTCGGTTTCACAAGGGTCTGTGTTCATAGAGAGAATAGGTGAAGAAGCAGCGAGAGCGTGGTGTCTGCAAGCCAAGAGAGAGAGACCTCAAAGCAAACCAACCCTGGTGGCACCTTGATCTCAGACTCCCAACCTTCAGGACTGTGAGCGAACAAATTTCTGTTGTTTAGGTCACCCAGTCTATGATATTCCGTTACAGCAGCCTTAGCAAACCTACACAGATTTCTATGTCGAAGATCCCAAATATGTGTCCCCAGCTCACATGACTGCTCACATAAGTGCAGACTGGAATATCCAACAGCCTGCCTTGTCAGTTCACAGGTAAAAATCTCACAGATTGGAGCCAAGGAGCAGAGGCAGAAATTAACCATGGTAGAAGGAGATAGGTGTAGCTAGATTAGAGAGTAAAGAGAAAGAAGTCTGGACAAGCAGTGAGATTATGAAGTGCCAAGAAGCAGTAGGTTTTCTGGAGGCCATCAAAGACGTCAAATGAAGTGCCATTTGAGTGACTGAATGAATTGGATCCTGCCATTCACTGCTTACAAAATCAATACTCACAGATGTTGATAGAAAGGAAAGGTACTTTTAATTAGAATGCTGTCAATCTGGGGAGATGGTAGACTCAAATCCCCCCTAAACTGCCTCCAAAGATTCTGTTTGGCCATGAAAGTCTTAAAGGAAAGTGACTGGAAGGAGATCCAA
This sequence comes from Capra hircus, assembly GCF_001704415.2. Lineage (NCBI taxonomy): Eukaryota > Metazoa > Chordata > Mammalia > Artiodactyla > Bovidae > Capra > Capra hircus. The sequence continues at coordinate 60,315,084 of NC_030828.1, forward strand.
CCAATCCATTTTAAAGGAGATCAGCCCTGAGTGTTCTTTGGAAGGAATAATGCTAAAGCTGAAACTCCAGTACTTTGGCCACCTCATGCGAAGAGTTGACTCGTTGGAAAAGACTGATGCTGGGCCGGATTGGGGGTAGGAGGAGAAGGGGACGACAGAGGATGAGATGGCTGGATGGCATCACTGACTCGATGGACGTGAGTTTGAGTGAACTCCAGGAGTTGGTGATGGACAGGGAGGCCTGGCGTGCTGCTCTTCATGGGGTCGCAAAGAGTCGGACATGACTGAGTGACTGAACTGAACTGAACTCACTGAATCTCAGTTAATCACTGAGATAGGGAGTCATCGTCCTCACCACTCCTGCCACGTGCAGGCTTCTATGAGGCTCTTTGGCCGCCTGTTGACAGTCTTTCTCTAGATGCCATCTTGTTCACACAGTCTGCTCACTCTGGTTTTTTTTTCATGTGATTACTTAAAGGGAAGCTAGGGAAGAGATCTGGTCATCTCTTAATTACTTATTCTTCATTTCTATTTTGGTTTATAGAAAGAACCAACAAGTTAGGCAAATTATTGTGTGATTAAAAGATTTGTAAGGTCTGCTTGGGCAGGAGATGAATAGAGCCTGGAAGTGTCTGGTTTAAAAGTTAGTTACAGTATAGCTTTGCTAAAGTTATAAGAAAGGGGCTTTTGGCTGAGGGCGATTTCCAGCAAAGAGCTGCTTATATTTGGGGAAGATAAGTCATGTAACTGTTACCTTTCCTTATTAGGAGCTGTCGACAAGCTTTAAAGAACTTTTTGTTGTGTTTTAGTCCTCAGTCCTGCCAACCAAACATAGTAACCTACAATAAACATTTCTTGATTTCAACTGACTGAAGTCATCCCATATGGAAACAAAAGGGCAGACTTGAATTAGTGGGTTTGCCAGATTGCGCAAACAAACACCATTTCCTGTGCTAACTGCCCCAGGGGGAGGACTTCCCTGGTGGCTCAGATGGTAAAGCGTCTGTCTACAATGCAGGAGACCCAGGTTCGATCCCTGGGTTGGGAAGATCCCTTGGAGAAGGAAATGGCAATCCACTCCAGGACTATTGCCTGGAAAATCCCATGGACAGAGGAGCCTGGTAGGCTATAGCCCGAGGGGTCGCAAAGAGTGGGACACGACTGAGCGACTTCACTTCACTTCACTTGGGCCCAAGTTAGGGTGGGGTGTGGCATACAAATCTTCAGGAAGAATGAGTTCTACCTGGGTCAGGTTAAGCATTGGGCCCTTGGTGGAGATAGGGGAGTTCATGCTTGAACATCACTCCCAGATGGGTAGCAATGAGAGAAGAAAATATAAGAAAGAGACACCCAAAGAAGACAAAATGAGATGCAAAAGAAAGAGAAGCACCTTTTTACTAGAAAGAGAACAAGGCAAGAAAAGCACTGAATGAGAATCAGTGTAATAAAAAGAGCTTTAAAGCTAGACTCACAAATTAAAGCCAGGGTTCGGGGTTGAGGGTGGTGGGATGAGGGAACAGATCAGGAGGGCTCAATTCAGAAGGAGCTGGGGGTAAAAATGGCCCATTGCCTGTGACTATAGCTTTATCACAACTTTTATCTCACTATCTCTGTAATTGGATTGTGGTATCCTTGGTATCAACTAGAGGCAAGAGCTCCAAAACCCAATGAAGGTCCAGGTTTTACTCTGACAGTCCATGGACCAGGTGGAAGCAACAGAATAATAATAATTTTTTAAAAAGCACATAGATAAGGAAAATGAGAAGCATAAAAGATGTAAATCCAAAAAACACTCAAATTTACTTTGAGTTTGTAAACCAAATATCAGAAATACATGAAAAAAAAAGAAAACAAAGAAAGAAGTCAATACGCTGAGCAAAAGCCTCTTCATTCTAGATGAAAAAAGTTTTATGAAACACCACATATGATAAGACTATAAAATAAATTTGTTTAGAATGGTCATAGAGTTAAAAGAGAGGATATAACAAAAGCAGGCAGAAATTAAACAAGGTGGATATTGTTAACTGAAAAAGAAAAGCCCAGGCTAAAAGTTGGAACTTGTGTTTCATTCGGTAAACAAAACTGAGGACTTAAGTTCAGGACACAGTATCTCAGATAATTCTGAGAGACCATTTCAAAGAAGCAAGGGAGGGAATTAGGATATATAGGAGGGTTTTTTGTTTTTTTTTGTTTTGTTTTGTTTTTTGCAATAAAAGACCAGGTTGTCGGAACAAAGGATTACTGAATAAAAGAAATCAAGTTAAGGAATTTAGCACTTTTTCTTTGTCTGGGAAGATGCAAGAGTCTGGGCTCGCTGAAATCATTTCTTTGATACGCACCTCTGCTATCTGGGGCCAGTATCCTGTTTTCTCATCCTGAGTTCCCTCAGGGCTCACTGTCTGGGTGACGGTAATGTGAAGACTTGATACGTGCAGCGTCCTTTGTTTACTGATGTTGCAGGTATTATTTTAGTTCATAATATGAAAAAGAAAAAGTGAAATCTTAGTGTCTGCTATCTCCAAGCTTAAAGTCTCAAAAAACATAGCAAAGGGGGAAAAAGGTGTTCATTTCCACTAGAAGTCAATATAAATTGGGCAAAACTTGAAAAAATGAAAACAACTCAATGTTAATAAAGTGGTGACTTAAGAGTGTTCCAGAAAACCATCCATAAAAATATATATAAAACAATATATAAATATATATAACAATATATAAAAATATATAAAGAACTGTGAAGCTGTTCATAATTTTGACTCAAAAATTTCACATTGAAGAATTTTTTCCTTAGACATAACCAAACAAAAGCCAAAGGCTACATGAACAAACGTTTTTTCTTATCTACCAGAGGCCGATTCCTGAAAACAGTCCCAATGTGCATTATGAGATGAATCATTAAAACTTGGTACATCAAACAAGTGAAAGAAGATATATTCATTAAACAATTATGATGACCACATGAAGATGTTTTCACTTACTTATGAGAACAAGAGTTAAAATTTAAAAGCTTATTTTGCTTTCTGGCCACAGTGGAATAACTCTACCAACCCCATAATCAACCATAGGACTGAACAGAATACATGAAGCAACTGCTTCTCAGCATTTGTCCTCAAGCAGTGCGAGAATGCTGGTTCTGAAAGAAGAGAACTTCCAGGATGGGCCTTTTTATAATAACAGCTTCTCCAAGGGGACATTTTCCCAACGGTCACAGCAAGTTGGAGACTAAACAATCCACGTAGTACCTTTGATCTGAGGAAACAAAAGTCAGCCTTCAGAGAAGATGAAGTGGTTGGAATCTGCGGGACAGAGCATCATGGAGTAGTGGACTGCGCAAAGGGGTGGGTTTAAGCCTGCATTTGGGGTCCTCGTGAGACAGGAGGGGAGGGGGCGGGGCACAACCTCTCAAGGAATGACATAGCCCTTGAGGATATAACAGAGACATGCCACAGCCAGCTACGTCCAAGATGGTGTAAGACCCGACTTCCAGCGGACCTTGACCGCATTATGTGCTCACTGCAGCACATAATGATACACCTGTAGGCACCTAGACAGTCCCAGGCTGAATAAAGGTCAGAGAGTGGGCAGTGGCCTAATTTTCAGGAATTTCTGCCCCTTCCCCCAAATAGTTGGAATAATCCTCCCAGTCATTAGCCTATGAAATGAACCCATAAAACTAGCCATCCCACGTTTCAGGACCTCTCACCTTCTGAGATGGCCCACATTCTGTGGAGTATGTTTCCTCCAGGGCCATTCTCATCTTTTGAGATAGACTGCATTCTGCCTGTGAAATGTTTCAGTTCAATTCAGTTCAGTCACTCAGTCGTGTCCGACTCTTTGTGACCCCATGGACTGCAGCACGCCAGGCTTCCCTGTCCATCCAACTTCAGGAGCTTATTCGAGCTCATGTCCATTGAGTCCGTGATGCCATCCAACCATCTCATCCTCTGTCGTCCCCTTCTCCTCCTGCCTTCAATCATTCCCAGCATCAGGGTCTTTTCAAATGAGTCAGTTTTTCACATCAGGTGGCCAAAGTATTGTCTTTAAATAAATCCATTTCTTACCTATCACTTTGTATCTTACTGAATTCTTTCTGTGATCGGACACAAAGAACCTGAGCTTTATTAATTTCTGAGACCAGGTATGTGATCTTAATTAAAAAACAATTTGTTCAAGCCACAGTCTGTGTTTTGACTGGGTTTGAGTCCCAGCCTATAGATTTAAGTCCCAGTCTGGGCTGTGCAGTTTCACTCACAACTCCTCTGATGAGTTTTGGCTGCATACGTGCAGGCTGAGACTACCCAGTTTTTCCAGGTAGTAGCTGCTGTGGGGTTGAGAGCAGAATTAAGATACCCCAGGTGAGTGGTGCTTGGCGATCTTAGAGTTTCATCCCCTCCAGATGCCAAAAGTGTTAGTCACTCAGTCATATCTGACTCTTTGTGACCCTATAGACAGTCGCTCACCAGATTCCTCTGTCCATGGAATTCTCCTGGCAAGAATACTGAAGTGGGTTACCATTCCCTTCTCCAGGGATCTTCCCAACCCAGGGATGGAACCCGGGTCTCCAGGCAGAATTGCAGGCAGATTTGTTGCAGTCTGAGCCACAGTATTGCCTCAGATGCCACAAACATTTAGAGAAAATTAAGATACATTGTGAAAAATGTAGGGCCAAAATATTCAATAACTCAAAGCACTCAGTTTACCAATACTGATTCATGAAGAAATAGATCATCTATTAAAGAAGTTGAATTAGTTATAAAACACACACACACACTGTTATGCCCAGTGTCCGAATCCCCAAAACTGAGAGGACATCCACAGCAATGCAAAAGCATAAAGGGGTTTATTGCTAGCTCGACCTAGGGCTCAAGTCTCATCCAGCGCAGTGGAGTCTTGACAAGAGCCCCGAGCTCTGAATCACATCTACTTTTATACAGACGGTTCTTTGTTCCTGTAACAGCATAGCTGATTGGTTAAACCGTACGCACGTGCAGAACTTTTAAACCTCACATCCCTATCCGGATTGGCTCAGGTCTGGAGCAGGCAGGAGGCTACGGGGATTTTTTTCTGATTGGTCAAGCTACACTGCCTGCAGGAGTTCCCAGTGCCTCAGCTTTCCTAGAGACTAAACCTCAGGCTAGCCTGCCCCTTAGAGCCTGTCCTGGCTTCAGTTTGGTCCTAACATTCCCCCCTATCTTCAGCTACATAGAGGAATCTTCCTCTTTATTTTGGGGCAGAGCCTAATACTGTTGCCTCAGTACAATCAGTTGGACGGTACGGACGCGGTCTTTTACAAAGGCAACAAGCTTAGTTATTATGCATGTACCAAAAGTAAGTATTAATAGTAGCACTATTAGAGGGCCCGCCAGGGTGGAAATTAGTGTTGTTAACCACAGGGACTTTTGGAACCAGGACTCAAATCAATTTTGAGACATTTTTCTTTTTTTTTTTTTCTGATTTAGCCCTTCTCTTATCTTGGCCAGGGCCTCCCTGATTACCCCTGAATGATTCACATAAAAACAACATTCTTCCCCTAACACAGCACATAGGCCCCCTGAGACTTCATACTCAAGATACTTTTGGGGAATTGGGACGGAGATCTCTTTTTTCTGTAACTTCTTCCTGCTGTGCATGGGCACAGGCCTGCCTAGCAGAATATAAGTCTCTCTACCTGATCTAAGTTGGGGTTTTTCACATCTGAAACCAGCTTTTACCCTTGTAGTTGCAGCAATTTAGTTGGTCCCTCTCAGAGACGAAATAGACAAGGGCCAAACAAGAGACCTAACAGGATGGTCATCTCTGGTCCCCAGAAACAGAAGGCAACATTTGGGGTGAGGGTTACAGGGTTTGTGACCTCTTCTGATTGGTTGGTGATGAGGCAACAGAGCAGTGCTCCAAGAATCTTGTGTTTAGTCTGAAGTTACCATCTTCCACCTGGGTGGGGGCTCAAAGACATTGTTATGCATATTTCTTTGAGTAGGAACCAGGACTCTGTCTGGAGGCTGTACCAACCTTTGATTGTTTCTGTTTTTGTATCCCCTCCCTTCCTTGATTAGCAATTGTTTGAATCCATGCTTTGAAATTCAGGGAAGGCCAAGGAGGCTGAACAAAGTCTATATCCTACAGATAAGAAATGGAGAACACAGAGCAGATCTGTACTCCAGAGCCCCACAGAGTCCCGCTCAGTTTTAATTTTAGGGAACTAGGCAACAATGACTATGATAACTTCCTGTCAAAATGGGGCATAGGACTGCCCCAGCTTGGAGCAATACAAGCTCTAATCTGAAAGTACACCCATAGCATCACCTAGTTATTTTCCAGGATATCTGAACTGTAGTGACTCTATTTTGATTTTTAATTGTAAACTATTTCTTAATAGCCAAAGCAGATTTCACCATTAATGACGTCAGTGTTTTTCTAGATATGAGAAGACGCAAGAATTGGGACTCATAAAATCTTCTCCTGAAAAGATCTAACTATCTGATGGCCTGTTCTGCCAGTTTTTCCCCAGAGCACAGAGTGCCTCATTCCTGATTTTCACCCTGAACTCTTTTCAGGGGCGTTGAAAGTCAGCAGTTGCAGCAGCCATGATTTAATCTTTGTAGATGCAGATAGCGAGTGTCAGTCTTCAGTTGGCAGAGCCCCTTTTTGCTCATAAACTTGACCATGATTATGAGGGGGGGGCACTTCATGACCATTTTATCCCATGGTGCTGAGAATGTCCATTCTCAGGTTTGGCAAAGATCTGTTGACAGGCCACTCAATGTGCTGTTACTGGATTAGGCCATAAAACAGTATCCAAAATTCTCTGGACCACCTGTCTTATTAGTTTTTTGGTCCAGGAAAATAGTCCCTCTTGTTGCTTCTTTCCATATCTAGAGTTACACTGTTACCATCATCGATCTCATATGGGACTATATATTATTTTATTAGAGGCCTCATACACACATTTGACAGTGTAAGAAACAGCAATTTCATAAGACAGGGGAAATACAAATAACATAGCCAGCAGTATTAGTAAAGTCACAAGTAAGACTTATGTTAAGAACTTCCATTAGATGTAGCCCAGTATATCTTCAGGTCATCTGACTTAGTCTGTCCTGTAGAATCTTTATCTTCCAGGGAAATTATATATTGGCACCATCTATAAGGCACATAGCCCAGTTTTCTAGTGTTACTAGACTGATTATCTTTAGTATAATTTACTTATTTATTTATTTTTTCCAACAGAGGAGACTTTAAACCTAAATTATTGTAGCCTGGTATTATCTATATAAATCCATCCCATAATTGTGGGAGATTTTTCCCTTCTTTGTGGAAACTTTTCTTGTTCTGATTGAGCTTGGGTAGTAGAAAAAAGCTCAAATTTATAGCCAGAGTCAGAGCAGGCATTATTAATTGGCCCAGTGAGGGGATCCTGTCTAGTAATACCATAGTGACCTGAATACGACTATAATTTTTAAGTAAATTTTCTCAGGGCCAACCAGTTAGAGTCTGGTAGTAGAGAAATTTACCAAGGTAACCCAGAACTAGACACAGGTAATTGGCTACAAACCCAACAATTGGATTGATTTTTAAAACTAGTATAGGATCAGGCATATGATAGAAAAGCATTTGACTTATATGCAAAGGTCTAAGAAGTCAAGAAAACATAAGTGATCATACGAATTGGGTCCAGCATCTCAGGGAAGCTGTCTACCTCTGATGTTGTCGTCTTTTCATCCTGGTGTAGTGCAGTTTCTCCTGATAAAAAAGTCCTTCCATCCATGTTGGAGACAGTCCCTTAAATTATGTCTTTTTCCCGTCCTGGTTGCAGGTCATGAGGCATCTGATCTTCATCCAAAGATAGATTACTGAGATAAGCTTCAGAAACAAATGTAGGGTGTTTTTCAAGAATTCAATTAAATTTTACACCAATATCACATAACAGCAAAGAACTATCTAAGAGATGAGTCTTACTAGATGCAGACCTCCATTAACAAACTGGGATTTAATGTTTTGAAATATCTTTTTCTCCTTATAAGTTACCCTTATTTTTACTAAATATAACCAAATTAAGGCTAGTTTATTTGCAAAATAGGTCTGTTCTCACTGATTTTGGTCTGATGATTTTTATAACCATAATTGATTATAGGCTTTTTATTTTGCTGAAACATTTATAGAGTCTCAGACTGAACTTTTAAAATAAAACAGGGCTGGGAAACTCACACCAAAGGCTTATCGCAGATTCTGCCTAAAAAATCTAGGTGAATTCTTCCCTTTTTAAGGTCTCAAAAATTTCTTGAGATTTTTGTATCCGTGAGATAACCTTCCTAACTCATTTGATGAACTTACTGGAAACCTAAGAACTTTCAATTTTTAGAGGAGTCAGAAAATATAATTGTTTTGTTTATAATGTTTAATTTTACCAAAGTATTGTCATAATTAGTTTGAGAGGAAGATTTTCCCTACTCCCTGAAAACATAAGATTTAAACCCATAATATTTTAGATAGAAACCATAAAAGTTATAAGCATATTTACTGGTTCATTCAGTCTTTTTGCTAACTTTTGTGAAGTCATCAGGTTTTTCATTAAAATACCAGGACATATCAGAATGTTAAAAACTCCATATAATTTCTAGGATATCTGTATTAGTTAATTTACCATACATTATAACATGAGCAGATTTATTACTCGTTTGATAATCTTTTCCATGTAATTTAACCAACCAAATAAACACAGTTTAATATCTCTCCTTGGGATGCTCCAGGGGCCCTCTGAAGCACCCCAAAGTTAGCTAGAGATATAAAAGTTCATATCTCATTTACATTTTTAGAAGTTTTTTCACTTGAGGTAATTTCCTTGTTGACAAACTTGTAACAGATATAATATTTAACTTATATTAATCTTAGGTACAATGAAAATATTTTACTTAATGTTAATTATTTTAAGACATGTCTATATTAGATAGGTCAACAAACAAACATTAATATCAGGTATTTAACATTGAATATTTCCCAGTTCACATGAGCCTGGAATTTATTGTTTAATTTAGAATTACTTTATTTGTAACCGCTTACACCTTTTTTTTTTAAGCCAAATAAATAGAGCTCATATACATATTAACCACAAAAATATTACCAAGACATATTTAGACAGACACAGTGCAATATCTAGCTTTAAGTCTTTTTTTTTTTCCCCCCCCTTTTTCCTCAGTGTCAGGAGTTAGAGATGGTCTAGATAAGTGTTCCTGAGAGCCCTGGTCTCAAGGCACAGGGAAAGAAAATCAAGTTTTAACAAAATGGCAGCAGTCTAAACCACATGGTGGCCAGACAAAGCAAAATATCCTTCTCCAGGGGATCTTCTCGACCCAGGGATCGAACCCAGGTCTCCCATATTGCAGGCAGATGCTTTAACCTCGGTTCCACCACGGAAGCCCTTAAATACAAAAATATAGTCTCTCAGGAAACCTCCTATAGAGACACAGAACTTCAGATCTAAGTACTAACATCAAAGATTTCAAGGGAGGAAAGGAAGCCAGGTTGAAAGAAGAAGGGGAAGGAGGCAGGAGAGGGGGGCAAAAGGGGTGGCCTTACAAACGTCTCCTGCCACCTACTGATACCCAGGCGTTACGGGACTTTTCCCTGGGCCTCTAGAGAAGAGAGGACTGGAACTTGGCCCTACCAGAAATCAGAACCAGAATTCGAGTTCTCTGCCAAGAGGAGGTGATTAGTCTCCAATCCTCAGCTCAGGCTGAGGGCCCTTTGACCAGATTCTTGCGTCCAGGACCGGGGGAGGGACTAGAAAAACAGGGAAGGATAGAAAGGGTTAAGGAGAGGAAAGAGAGAGGGAGGGGAGAGAGGTCAATAAAGTCTCTTGTTCCTTACCAGACGTGGCCAGTTGTCCACGTCAGGAGGAGACCAGGGACAAAAGGGTCCCTGTTGCGGCTGCTGGGTCTGGTCCATTGGCAGGCAATCTGGCCCCTGAGTACCCCGAGTGGTCAGGATGTCAGTCTCAGCTTTTTCACCAATAACGATAGATTTTGCGTCCTAGATTTGAAATCAGAAAAATGGTCAGTCATAAGGGACAAAGGAGCAGAAGTCGCTTGCCCCATGATTACAGAGAAGAACACAGGAGACAAAATGAACACACAAAGAGCAGAGACAATGCGGCACTCACACAGACACGACAAACAGATAACAAATACACATCGGCCGAGAACACAGCACTAGGTCTTCCTGGGCCCCCCTTTTTAACACTTTCCCTCCTGAGAGTATCTTACCGGCAGGACGTCCACAGAGCCAGCCGCCTCACCAGCACGATGCCAGGCCTCGGCCTTATGCTGGTCTTAACCAAAGAACAGAGACAGCCGCCTCCCCAGCACAATGCCAGGCCTCGGCCTTACACTGGTCTTAACCAGAGAACAGAGCCAGCCGCCTCCCCAGCACGATGCCAGGCCTCGGCCTTATGCTGGTCTTAACCAGAACTAACACCGGTGTTCAGATATCTCTCCTCCTAGTGAGGAAATCCCTTCTGCCGGGAGAGTGTTATTCTTCCCAGTTAATGGGATCCCAGACAAGCCCCCAAATGTTATGCCCAGTGTCCGAGTTCCCTAAACTGAGAGAATAAGACATCCGCAGCAATGCAAAAGCATAAAGGGGTTTATTGCTAGCTCGACCTAGGGCTCAAGTCTCGTCCAGCAGAATGGGGTCTTGATGAGAGCCCGGAGCTCTGAATCACATCTACTTTTATACAGACGGTTCTTTGTTACTGTAACAGCATAGCTGATTGGTTAAGCCATACACGCACATGCGTGCGTGTGTGCGCAGGACTTTTAAACCTTGCATCCCTATCCAGATTGGCTGAGGTCTGGAGCGGTAGGGGGGCTACAGGGATTTTTTTCTGATTGGTCGAGCTACACTGCCTGTGGGAGTTCCCAGTGCCTCAGCTTTCCTAGAGACTAAACCTCAGGCCTAGCCTGCCCCTTAGAGCCTGTCCTGGCTTCAGTTTGGTCCTAACAACACAAATTCCAAGTTCAAATGGCTTCAGTGATGAATTATAGTAAATGCTTCAAAAAGAAATAATACCAGTCTTGCACTAGTTCTTTCAGAAGATAGAGCAAGAGGAAATTTTTTTCACTTCTTTTATAAGGTTAGTGTTACCTTGATTCCAAAATAAGCAAAGACATTTCCAGAAAAGTACAAATCAATTTTATTCATGAATATGATGCAAAAATCTTTCCAAAAATTAACAGATCAAATTAACAATATGAGTAAAAAAGAAAAGTATACTATATCATGATCAAAGGAGGTTTATCCTAGGGCATCAAGTTTGATTTCAAATTCAGAAAACCCATCAATGTGACCAGTTGGAGAAACAGCTTGACAATTTTTCAAAAAGTTAAACACAGAACTACTATAAAGTCCAGCAATTCCACTTGTAGGTATCTATCCAAGGAAATTAATATGCTTACACAAACTGCAGAAAAGTATTCATAACAGCATTATTCAGAAAAGCCAAAAACTGATAGCAACCTAAATGCCCACCAGTGATGAGTGTATCTATCTATCTATATGTCCAGGCAATGGAATATTATTCAGCAATTAAAAGAGGGACGAACTGTTGAATCATGCTACATTATAGGTAAAAGTGAAAAAAATATGCTAAGTGAAAGAAGCCAGATGTAAGACACCATGTATTGTATGATTCCATTTATATATGAAATGTCCAGAAAAGGCCAATGTATGTATAGAGAAAGCAGATTAGTAGTTGCCCAGGAACAAAGAGGGTCAAAGATCAACTGAAATGGGCATGAAGGGGTCTTCTGAGGGGAACAAAGATGCTTTAAAACTGATTTGTGGTGATGGTCGCACCATTCAGTAAAATTAATACAAATCATTGAGTTGTGTACTTGAAAGAGGTGAATTCCATGTAAGTATAAAGTTATTTGTAACTTAAACTTATTTTTTTTAATCAATCAATATAATCCAGATCAATAGAATGGGGGAGAAAAACCAAGTGATCATCTTAATAGACACAAAGGATACTTATATGTTGCTGGAAATGCATTTATTTTGACTGACATGGTGTAGGGTGTATGCAATTGTCGAATCCCTCCAACTGTCCATTTGTGGTATGTAAATTATACTCCGATAGGTTGATTAAAAATAGATTTCATTTGTGAGGCTTTTGTTTCCTTAAGGACCCAAACTAGCAGGCATTTTACATAATGAATATCTTGGAGTCAATTATAGGCAGACCTCAGAGATGCTGTGAGTTTGGCTCCAGACCACTGCAATAAAACGACTATCACGATAAAAGTTAGTCACATGAATTTTTGGTTTCCCAGGGTATATGAAAGTTATGTTTACACTATTCTGAAGTCGATTAAGTGTGCAATATCGCTTTGTCTTTAAAAAAAAACTATGTACATACCTTAATTTAAAAATGCATGCTTGCATGCATGCTAAGTTGCTTCAGTCGTGTCTGACTCTTTGTGATCCCATGCACTGTAGCCCACCAGGCTCCTCTGCCCATGGGATTCTCCAGGCAAGAATACTGGGGTTGGTCGCCATGCCCTCCTCCAGAAGATCTTCCAAACCCAGAAATAGAACCCACATCTCTTACATCCCCTGCATTGGCAGGCAGGTTCTTTAACACTAGTGCCACGTGGGAAGCCCAATTTACAAATAGTTTATTGCTAAAAAATGCTAACCATCATCTGAGTCTTCAGAGAGTCCAAGGCTTTGGGCAATAGTAATAGCAAAGACCACCGACCACAGATCACCATACAAATATAAAAAGAATGAAAAAGTTTGAACTGTTTCAAGAACCACCAAAATGTGACACAAAGTCATGAAGTGAGCAAATGCTGTTGGAAAAATGGCACTCATAGCCTTGCTCAATACAGGTTGTCGCTAACCTTCAATTCGTAAAAAATGCAGTATCTGTGAAACACAAGCCTTGCTCAATACAGGTTGTCACTAACCTTCAATTTGTAAAAAATGCAGTATCTGTGCTGTGAAGCACAATAAACTGAAGTACAATAAAAAGAGAGATGCCTGCTTATGAGCTGCTGAAGATAACAAGGAGGAGCAGGAAGGCAGAAAGGAAGGCAGCAGCTAGTTCATGACCTTGAAAGATTTTGCAAGTCCTGCTAAGGCATTTGGACTTCATCTGATTTTTTTTTTTTTTTTTTTTTTGGTTAGTGAGAGCAAAATAAGTACCAATAAAATGTAAAAATGTGGAAATTTTGTAAAAATTAAATACTTTTCTTTCAAACATAAACTTACAAACATTATTATTACACATTTTGTCTTGTATTAGAGTATAGCCAATTAACAAACAATGCTGTGATGGTTTCAGATCAACAGCAAAGGGACTCAGCCATACGTTTACACATATTCATTCTCCCCCAAACTCCACTCCCATCCAGGCTGCCACATAACATTGAGCAGAATTCTGTGTGCTCTACAGTAGGTCCTTGTTTGTTATCCATTTTAAATATAGCAGTGTGCACACTGAACTGCATCTGATTTTAGAGGCAGTAGGATGATAGTTAAGCTTTATGAGTTCTTTTTAAAACATTGCATGTATGTTGTTGTCAGATGTTTTCAGGGAAATGTATTTATTTTACTTTCATGAGCACATATAAGTTTGCATAAATGGAGAGACGGAGCTCTAGAAGGACACTCATCAAGCTGTTAACCATGGATACCTCTAGAATGAAAGAGAGAAAGCAGAGGTAAGGGTGGTCAAGGCGAATCTCATCTTTAGCTGTGTCCCTTTAAAAAATTTTTTTAAATTCATTTTTATTGGAAAAATAGTTGCTTTACAATGTTGTATTAATTTCTGCTGTACAACAAAGTGAATCAACACTTAATGAGGCCATGACACGTGGAGGAAAGGCACTGAAAATGGAAACTTGTAGGACCTGAGCAAGAAACTGACATTGAGAACCATGGAACACGCGCAAAGGAAAATGCACATGTTGCTGATAACTGGATGAAAGACAAAACAGCCCACCATGGCCTCCTCATTCTTGTGGTCAAGGATATTTTCCAGCCCAACATGGAGGGGTGGGGGGATCAGGTCTCATGCACAGAGGGAGTCTCAAGGTGGCCTCCAGTAGCCTTAGCCACATTATCAAATATCAGCAGCATTGAAGTTTTGACACATCACCCCCACCCCCATGGGTTTTGCTCAGATGTTCACAGGAAAGATTAAAAATGGTGCTTGCCCTCATCATATACTCCTCGCTAGCAAGGATGCCCACACTCTTCTTCTCCAAGTGTGTAATGTTAGCTTCTGGCCTAAATAAAATTCTTCAACGTGTCCTCCCACATGTACTGTGCTTCTAACATATGCTGTGCCTGCGGTACAATCTCTGTCTGTTTGGGGAATTCTTTCTTTAAAGAAGATACAGACCAAGGTCCTCTTGCCGCCAAAGCCAGGTTCACTTATGCCTCTCTGCTCAGTGGCTGGTCGGCTAAAGACTGACTGATCTCGAATGGCCTCCACCCAAGTGGCTCATTTCCGCTCCACATGCCTTTTGTCTTCCAGTAGGTTATCATATATTTTCTCACATGTCAGTTGAGCAGGGCTCCATGCTGGGGCAGAAGTGGACAATGATTCTTGAGCCTTGAAACTAGCACTCACCATTCTCTTAGCCAAAGTGAATTAAAAGGTGCAACCAGTTTCAGAGGGGTGGGAAATGGATACTTTATTGATGGGAGGACCGACAAAGCACACTGTAAAGTGAGAAATTTGGGGAGAGGTGGAGGACTGTGACCATTTTTTAATCTGCCACGGTTATTATCCTCCCTTTACATAGCAAAAGAAAACCAAGTTTCAGAGAAGTAAAGTAACTTTTCTGTGGTCACACAGCCAGTAAAAGAGAGAGCTGCCAGGCTCCAGTTCCAAACTTTTCCACAACAAAATGTAGGCAGTCATTTTAAGGAATTTACAGTATTTCATGCTGTCAAAACCATTCCTCCTACTTTCTGTAATGTTACGGGATCAACAGATTGAAAGAAAAAGGAACAGGGAGTTTATGGGCAGTAAACATTTCTGAAACGATTTCAAATGTGATAGATTATTTCCTGAGACCTAAACAGAACCTTTCACTTCCTCTGGCAGCATCAGGAACTAAGAATTTTCCCTCCAAATATTCCATTTTGCCCCATGTTTCCTCATCCTTCAGAAAAAGAAGAACATAAAAATCCA
The DNA here is from genome assembly GCF_001704415.2 of Capra hircus. Classification (NCBI taxonomy): domain Eukaryota; kingdom Metazoa; phylum Chordata; class Mammalia; order Artiodactyla; family Bovidae; genus Capra; species Capra hircus. The sequence goes on from NC_030828.1 coordinate 60,330,283, forward strand.
AGCAGTCTGTTTACAAGAGATGTTTGGGATACACAAGCATGTGTGTGTCCATGGATGCAGCCACAATGTTTGTGAGTAGTCACAACTTCCGGGGAGAAGGAAAAATTGCCTTCTCTCTGTAACTATGCTACCTGTCCCTGAGTAGCAATCTCAAAACTCAGGCAAGATTCCCTGGTGGTCCAGTGGTTAAGAATCCACCTGCCAGTGCAGGGAACGTGGGTTCAATCCCTGGTCCGGGAAGATTCCACATGCTGCGGGGCAACTAAGCCCATTTGCCACAGCTACTGAGCCTGAGCTCTAGAGCCTATGAGCAGCAGCTACTGAACCCCCATGCCCTATAACTTGTGCTCCACAACAAAGGAAACCATGGCAGCAACAAGCCTGCGAACCACAGCAAAGAGTCGCCCCTGCTCTCCACAGCTAAAGAAAACCAGCGCAAGGCAGTGAAGACCCAGCACAGTCAAAAATGAATAAATAAATATTTTTAAAAATCCAGGCAAGATAACAGAAGGAAAAATTCTCCGCATTTAGAAACTTTATCAGATCGTTGCCAAAACAAGCTTATTTGGGACTGAGCTCAACAATGAAGACTTTTGGGGTTGCGTGCCTGCAGGACAGCCCGCTGTTCCTGAGATCCCAACAACGGGATAGGAAAAGGCAGAGAAATGAGAGACTGAATTGCTGAACTCAACTGAATTCCACTGAATGCTCTGCAACCATCCAGTAGAGACTGAGCAGAGAGACCATTGCAGGTAGTGGGGTAGGACCGGAAGTCTGGAAATGTACACACATATATATAGACAAAGGGAGGAAGTGGGTGTAGAGAAGTGGAAATCGTTAGAGTTGGGAATTTTTTGTCTATAAAGTTGTTCATCTGTGAGAATAAGAGAGAGTTAGTTACTAACTGTTACCCTCTCAAATCTGAATGAGCCAGGCCTTCTTACCAAAATCAATGGAATGGTGCAGTGATCCCCAAATTTGCCCAATCGTGGGACTCAGCTGAAGAGTTTGTGCAGGACACACTGTCCTGGGTCCCTGCCTGGATCTGTCCCTGTCCCTGTAGTGGGTCATGGTGGGCCTAGAAATTGGTGATTTACAAAGAGCTCCAGGGGTTTTGCCTTGGAAACGAACGGAGATCATTCTGTCATTTTGGGGATTGCATCCAAGTACTGCATTTCGGGCTATTTTGTTGACTTTGATGGCTACTCCATTTCTTCTAAGGGATCCTTGGCCACAATAGTAGATATAATGGTCATCTCAATTAAATTTGCTCATTCCCATCCATTTTAATTCACTGACTACTGAAATGTCGATGTTCACTCTTGCGATATCCTGTTTCACCATGTCCAAATTATCTTGATTCATGGACCTAACATTCCAGGTTTCTATGCAATATTGTTCTTTGCAGCATCAGACTTTACTGTCACCATCAGACACATCTACAACTGGGCATGGTCTCTGATATGGCTCAGCCTCTTGATTCCTTCTGAAGCTATTTCTCTGCTCTTCTCCACTAGCAAACTGGGCACCTACTGACCTGGGGGTTCATTTTGCAGTGTCAAATCTTTTTGCCTTTTCATACTGTTCACGGGGTTCTCAAAGTGAGAATGCTGAAGTATTTAACTCAAATGCAGAGTACACCATGCAAAATGTCAGGTTGGATGAAGCTCAGGCAGAAATCAAGATTGCCAGGAGAAATATCAATAACCTCAGATATGCAGATGACTCCAAGCTAACGGCAGAGAGTGAAGAAGAACTAAAGAGCATCTTGATGAAGGTGAAAGAAGAGAATGAAAAACCTGGCTTAAAACTCACCATTCAAAAAACGAAGATCATGGCATCTGGTCCCATCACTTCATGGCAAATGGGGAAAAAAATGGAAACAGTGAGAGACTTCAATTTTCTGGGGCTCCCAAATCACTGCAGATGGTGACTGCAGCCATGAAATTAAAAGACGCTTGCTCCCTGGAAGAAAAGCTATGACAAACCTAGACAGCATACTAAAGAGAAGAGACATCACTTTGCCAACAAAGGCCTATATAGTCAAAGCTATGGTTTTTCCAGTAGTCATGTATGGATGTGAGAGTTGGATCATAAAGAAGGCTGAGTGCTGAAAAATTGATGCTTGCAAACTGTGGTGCTGGAGAAGATGCTTGAGAGTTCATTGGACAGCAAGGAGATCAATCCAGTCAATCCTAAAAGAAATCAGTCCTGCATATTGGAAGGACTGCCGCTGAAGCTGAAGCTCCAATATTTCAGCTGATGAAAAGAGCTGACCACTTGGAAAAGACCCTGATGCTGGGAAAGATTGAAGGCAGGAGGAGAAGGGGATGATAGAGGATGAGATGGTTGGATGGCATCATTGACTCAAAGGTTGTGAGTTTGAGCAAACTCCAGAAGATTGTGAAGGACAGGGAAACCTGGCGTGCTGCAGTCCATGGTGTTGCAAAGAGTCAGCCATGACTGAGAAACTGAACAACAACTAGATGGTTTTTGATGTTCAGGAAACCAAGGACTAAACTAGGGTGCATTGTGCAGAGTTCCCCAAACTTTCTGGAGAAGGGAGCATTGTTCTTGGGAGAAGGCAATATGCTCAGGGGCTCTAGCCCCCTGAGGCAGTTGGATAATCAACCTTAGCACGCCTCTGAGAGGTATGATTAGCCAAAGGCAGACTCTGGCCTCTAGAACTGGAGCAGGATGCCAGAGAACCACTGCTCCAGCCTATGTCTGCCCTTTGGTTGCTGCACTGTTGGAATCTGCGGGATTCCAGGGAAGGAGCTGGGGCAGCAGAGTAAGGCAGGAGGCCTTGGGATGCTTACAGTCTTTGTTAATTGTCACCATATAAGGAAGAAGCCCAATCCATCAGAGCTATACTGGGACATCTGGCTGAATAGCAGTGCTGCCTGACCTGCATTCACAGGGCACCAGCGGGGACTTTTTGAGAATATGGAGAGAGTTTGGCATCTGGACTCCCATGCAGGCACCAACATGTACTAGCTATGTGAGGCTGGCCTCAGTTTCCTCATCTGCTAAGGGAGGAGGATGTTGGGTCACCCTCATCAGGTCGTCATGAGGGTCAAACACACAGTGGAGCCTCTGGTGTGGGTACTTTCTTCAGGTCTAAACCTTTGTACAGGGGCTGATTTCTCTCTTCCAATCATGAAATTTAAGAATGGCTCAGATGCCTCCATTTAAATGTTGTTTGGCAGTTTTGTTTTCAAGTCAATAAAGTGTTCTGAAGGAGGATGAGATAGTTAGGGAGTTTGGACATGCACACGCTGCTATACTTAAAATGAATAACCAGCAAGCACCTACTGTACAGCACCTGGTCCTCTGCTCAATGTTATGTGGCTGTCTGGACGGGAGGGGAGCTTGGGGAAGAAAGTGTTAGGCAGGTAGAACAGGGAAGAGGAGTCCAAAATGGTGGCTACAGACAGGGAAGGGAAAAGCCCGCGAAAATGAAACAAAGAAGGTCCGAGGACCGGAGTGAGGACCTCAGGTAAAACAAAAAACACTCCTGGCTGGCCCAATTTACACAGGACAGGCCCAGGGAGAGATAAACATATAAATAGAGGAGCCAGAGCCAGCTCTCTCTCTCTCCCACAGGCTGGGGCGCTCTTCTCCTCGTGTCTTTAGATCGCCGTGCCCTCGTGCCTCAAAGATGGATTTTCCTGCTCTCTTCTAAATGAAATAGAGCTGTAACACAGAGCTGTAACACTGAGCTGTAACACTGATTCGTCTAAGAGCTATAACACGGTCCATTTGAGACCTGAGAGCTATAACACAGTCTATCCAAGACCTGAGAGCTGTGACTCGCCGAGGGGGCTTTAATGTCCATCACTCCAAATCTTTGTTCTGATGAGACAAAGAATCGAGGAACATACACTCGCGTGACGAAAGGATGCATGTATCTGTATGGCTGAGTCCCTTCTCTGTTCACCTGAACCTATCACAACATTGTTCATCAGTCATACTCCAATAAATCTTTTTTAATTTAAATAAAATGTTCCGAGAGTGCAAACATATTCACAGTCCCTCACTTGCAAAGCCCAAGTCCGAAAGCTCTGAATTCCAAAAGACATCCCATATTTGGTGGGATGATTTGACCTGCATGAGCTCCTTTCTCAACAAACCTTGATGTGAGTCTCTTCGTGGTTTAATTATCATCATATGGTTGGGCTCCAGAAATACTCGTGTTTCATTTTAGGGAGTTTCTCAAGTTTGCCTAAAGGTATTACATAATGTATGTCATATGTACAGTGTTCCTTTTCTATAAATCTGGAAAGTCCTGAATTCTGGAATAATCTGATCCCTGGGTGAGCTGTATCGATTTATAACACCTCTGAGGACTTCCCTGGTGCTCCAGTTGTTAAGACTCCATGCTTTCATTGCAGGGGGCCCAGATTTCATCCCCAGTCAGGGAACTAAGATCCTGCAACCACAAGGAGTGGCAGAAAAGGGGGAAGAGGGAGTCAGTTACTACAACTTCGGACACAAAATACGTGGGCTTTCTTCCCCACACCAAACAATTCTCCACCTTTCCAGATACCAACAGGGTATCCTGTAATTCAGCTCTGTTCTGACACCAATGACTCAGAATCAGCCTCAGACCAACAGGTTTAAGAGCTCAGTCTCATGAGACTGCTCCCACTTCAACTGCACAAGTGACCAGTGCTTCTGTCCATCTTGGCTACCAAGTTAAGGTTTCCCACAACTTCCCTCCCTTTTCAATTTATAGTTTGTTAAAACAACTCACAAAAACTTCAGAAAATACCTTACTTACCATTACTTGTCTATCATAAAGGATATTAAAAAGGATATAAATAAAAACCACATGAAGATGTATGCAGGACAAGGTCTATCTAAAATAATCCTGGGCACAGGAGTTTCTGTTCCACTAGAGTTTGGGATACTGTGCCCGCCTGCTGGGGTTCCTGGGCACAAAGCCTGTGTCCCCCATTTCTTGATTACAAGAAACAGGCTTCATTCAGCCTCCATGAGTTCCAATGGGCAGATTCAAGCAGTTGTTAATTAGGGAGGGAAGGGGATGCGAGATCAAGGAGAAACAAACAGTCCAAAGAAGCCTTAGGGCAAGGTCCTTCTTACCCATCAATGGATACATGCAACAGTATCTTTGAGATATTTTGCAGATACTGAAACCTCCTCCAGGTGGGAGAAGTTAAGCGTGTAGACCCCGCAAGCATGCAGACCCCAAACCAGTTAGACCTGAAGGTTGAGGAGGCTGACTTCTACTTACCTTACCACCAACCCATCAGAAGAGTGTCCATGAGCTGTTTGAACAATTACTATAAAACTTTCTCACTATCTTCCTCAACTTGGGACAGATGATTCTGAGGGCATTAACATTCTGTGTCCCCCTGGACAAAGAAATAAAACTCTACTTCTCTACTTGACCCAAAGCTCTGTCTCTGAGATATGATTCAGCGCTAGTGTAGAGAAACTGAGCTTTCAGAATTATTTGCCAAGGATACACAGAAGAACTGTATAAAAAAGGTCTTGATGACCAAGATAACCTCGATGGTGTGCGGTTATGTCACTCTAGGACACAACAGCCAGACATCCTGGAGTGTGAAGTCAGGGAGCCTTGGGAGCATTACCACCAATAAAGCTAGTGGAAGTGCTGGAACTCCAGCTGAGTTATTTAAAATACAAAAGATGATAGTGTTAAAGTGCTGCACTCAACATGTGCAGCCATAGGACTGGAAAAGGTCAGTTTTCATCCCAATTCCAAAGAAGAGCAGTGCTAAATAATGTTCAAACTGCCAGGCAATTATACTCATTTCCCATGCTAGTAAGGCTATTCTCAAAATCCTTCAAGCTAGCCTTCAGCAGTACTTGAACTGAGAACTTCCAGATGTACAAGCTGAGTTTAGAAAAGGCAGAGGAACCAGAGATCAAATTGCCAACTTTCATTGGATTATAGAGAAAACAAGGGGATTCCAGAGAAACGTCTACTTCTATTTCATTGACTACAGGAAAGCCTTTGACTGTGGATCACAACAAACTGTGGAAAATTCTGAAAGAGATGGGAATACCAGGCCATCTCACCTATCTCCTGAGAAACCTGTATGCAAGTCAAGAAGCAACAGTTAGAACCTTACATGGAACAACTCACTGGTTCCAAATTGGGAAAGGAGTACATCAAGGCTGTATATTGTCACCCTGTTTATTTAATTTACATGCAGAGTACACCATGCAAAATGCTGGGCTAGTTGAGTTATAAGTTAGAATCAAGATTGCTGGGAGAAATATCCACAACCTCATATATGCAGATGATACCACTCTAATGGCAGAAAGTGAAGAGGAACTAAAAAGAGTCTCTTGATGAGGGTGAAAGAGGAGAGAGAAAAAGCTGGCATGAAACTCAACATTCAAAAAACTAAGATCATGGAATCTGGTCCTTTCATTCATAACAAAAGAAAGGAACAGAGTGAAAGCAGTGACAAATTTTCTCTTCTTGAGCTCCAAAATCAGTGTGGGTGGTGACACTAGCCATGAAATTAGAAGGTGCTTGCTTCTTGGAAGGAATGCTATGCAGACCTATACAGCATATTAAAAAGCAAAGACATCGCTATGCCAACAAAGGTCAAAGCTATGGTCTTTCCAGTAGTCATGTATGGTTGTGTGAGTTGGAACCATAAAGAAGGCTAAATGTTGAAGAATTGATGCTCTTTGAACTGTGGTGCTGGAGAAGACTCTTGAGAGTCTTTGGATTGCCAGGAGATCAAACAAGTCAATCCCAAGAGAAATCAACCCTGAATATTGATTGGAAGGATCGATGCTGAAGTTGAAGCTCCAATACTTTGGCCACCTGATGCGAAGAGCTTGTAAAACACCCTGATGCTGTGAAAGATTGAAGGCAGAAGGAGGTGGCAGAGGGTGAGATGGTTGGATGGCATCACTGATTCAATGAATATGAACTTGGGCAAACTCCAGGAGATGGTGAGGGATAGGGAGGCCTGATGTGCTGCAGATTACGGAGTCACATAGTCAAATGTGACTTAATGACTGAACAGCAATAAAAGCAACCATCTTTCCAGCATGTGGATGTGCTCCCCAACACAGAAGCTCCCCCAAGGCCATCATTTAAAGGTTTTGTGGTGATTCCATTTTGTCAGCATTATTGGCCATTGGTGACTGAATTAAATTTCCAGCCACTCTCCTACCAAGAGGTCCAAGGGTGAGGCTGAATGTTCAACCCTCTAGTCACATGGTTAATTCCTCTGGCAACCAGCCCCATCCTGAGATCACAAAGGGTCTACCAAGAGTCACCTCATTAGCTTAAAGTCTGGTAAGATTATGGATAACAATAGGCATTCCTATCACTCAGGAAATTCCAAAGGTTTTAGAAGCTCGGTGTCAGGAGCCAGGGTCAAAAATTGTCTATTTTCTATTCTGTCACACAGGAGTTTCAGAGAAGGGACTGTGAGCTTCTCCCCCCACAACTAAAAATCTTAAAGGTTTCATAATTGTTCTTTTTAAAAAATCTCTAAAGTCACTCACATTCATGTCCAGAATCTCTTCTACCATATTCCCTATAGAGTTCTTCTAATTTCTGTTTAGGAGCTTCCAGGGCCAGAGGACCCACTATTTAAGTCCTAGATATTCATTCCACTGTGAATCACTTATTTTCTTCAAAGGACTTCCAGAATTGCCATCAAATTTGTCTCCTTTATCCCTGCTCAGTGGTCCCTGTTCTGTCATCTGGAGCCGAGAATCCAGAAACTCCTCTTCAGTCAAGTTCTGCTCTCAGGACTGACTTCATAATTTATAGTATCTGGTTCAAAATGAAAATGTGGGAATTTTGTCCAAAAAACACAGCAGAAAAATGCCTTTGTAATGTACTAAAATACAAAATTTTTCCTTTCTTTCACAATCTCAGTTTGTCATGATGGCTTTTACTTGCTATTTAATGTTTTCTAAGTAAAAAATTAGAATGTTAAATTATCTATGTGAGTTTTGTTCAAGTTTACATTCTGTATTTTCAGTCTTAAATGCAAATGTAAGAACACTGAGCTCATATGTGGAATCTCTGAAAAGACACAATTCATATTTCATGGCTCATAGGTGTACTTGATTCTTTACCAGAACAGATGAAACACTGCACAAAATTAACTCAATTGTTTTCACTTCACTTCTCCTCCCCATGACTCACTGTCTTTTATTATTATTTATTAGCTGATCATTTAGAACAGTGTTTAGTTCTACAGAATATTGAGCAGAAAGCATAGTGAGTTCCCATAAAATACCTCTGCCTTCCCTAGTTTTTTTCTATTATTAAAATTTTACATTATATGGTGTATTTGTTACTGAGTCCAAGTTTATTCTGCTTGCCAATAAATTGAGAGATGATTTGTTGGTGCAAAGAATAGCAATTTTATTCAGAAAGCCAGCAGACCAAAAGAGGGTGGACTCATGTCCCAAAGAACCATCTTGCCTGAGTTAGAATTTCTGCTTCTTTCAAACTAAAAGGGGAGGAAGTCAAGTCAAACATTTACTGGTTCTAGACAGTCTCCAGGAGGGATGTGTTAGTTTCTTCCTTCCTGCAGTCATTCACAGGGTGAGCACAGTTAAAATGTTTCCTGTGAGCTAAACAAAAGTATTCTAGCTTAAGGTTTATTATCCAGGAGGCAGGATTCCCAGAGACGGGCCATTATGTATAATTTAAGTTTATAGGCAACATGCCTTCAATGATTAACTTATAGTGGAATACAAAGGTTCTTCCCTATTACATATTTGTTAGAATTGATTAGCCAGTATTGATACATTATTATGAACTAAAGTTCACAGCTTGCATTAGGGTTTCCTTCCCTTCATTTCTCCATATGCACACATTCTACCTAAACCCTTTACTTTGGGCTTTACTGATGGCTTAGGAGCTGAGAGAGTCGATTCCTAGGCAAGTTGATAAGAAGCCCAGGGTCCCTGAAGAGGAGAGAGGGGTCTGGGGCTCTTGAGGAGGAGGAAAGGACAAATATCTTTTTTTTCTCTACATTCTGAACAATCCTGTTCTCTTAAAATGTATATTATGGGAGTGGGTCTAGTAAGATCTTTCTATTGTTAGTTCTAATCCTGTCATCTTAAAATGTAAATCGTGGGAGTGGGTCTAATAAGATCTTTACAACCTTGAGACATTCTTTTGATTTATTGTAATAACCAATTGAAAAAGTATATAACTCTCTTGCTAACACTAGCAAGGGGGGCACTCTCCACCCCCCTTCTGATGTCTGTGTCAGAAGCATTTTCTGTCCCTTTTCACTTTAATAAAATTCTGCTACACAAAAGTTCTTGAGTGATCAAGTCTGGTCCCTGTCCTGAAGCTAAATCTTCTTCTTTGGAGATCACAAATCTGACACCCTTCACTATAAGCTATCAGAAGGACTGAAAGGAAAAGGAGTTATGAGGTGCCCTATTTTTTCCTTTTCTTCTCTGCCGCCATTTTCACCTTAACTGATTGGCTAATACAGAGGAATAAAACAAATAAGAAGGAATATGATAAGGTTCCTTGGTTCCTCTTTCTTGAAACACCATCACCTTACTTTCTGCTTTGGAAGCAAGTTCTGATGGGAAAGGAAAGGGTGACCTCTTGAGGGTGTCAGAGTGCCCTCTTGTCCAGTTGTAGCTATAGGACACTCACTGTGTACTCTGAGTCTCACTGGACCCTCACACATCATGGTTCATGAGTGTAAGAATGCTATGTGGGAACAGGGTGCAAGGAACAGGGACTTGCTACCTGAAACTGGGTTTGCCTCTTGATGGGTGTTGAGCCAAAACATACAACCAAGCCAAAGTGTGGGATAAGGAAGGATTTATTACTTGCAGCAGGTAAAGAGAACACCAAGGATTGCTCCCCTGAACAACAAAATTCGGGACGTTTTAAGCTAAGGGTACATGCATTTTCATGAAGGAGCCTGGGGTGGTTGACAGAGTCCAAGCTTTGGTTGACTGAAGTCGCAAGCGTCAGAAAAGGTGGGCTTGGGTTTAGGGGTGGGGATGGGGGAGGAAGGCAAAATAGCCCCTCAGTGGCTACAGGATTTTCTTTTGAGATTATGAAAATGGTTTGTAACTAGGTAGGAACAGTGATTGCACAACCATGGGACATGAACTAAATGCCACGGATGGTACACTTTTAACTGGCTGATTTTATATTGCTGTGAGTTCCACCTTAATTTCAAAACAGAAGAAGGAATATTGCAGGATCTTTTCGTGAAAAAAAAACAAAACCTCGGCAACTACTCCAAGCTACTCTGTCAGAACTAGTCATGGCGGTCAGGCCCCGCCCCTGCCCTCCCCTACATCTGATTAATGGGCTGCGAGTCCACAGTCTCTTCCTTAATTACCAACCTCAAAGGTCTCATTGTCCCTCTGCTTCCCTTTTCCTACTTCTATTCTGGAAGGTCCTCGTCCTTTCTGGAAGCCGCCTTTCCCTCAATGAGTAAAACACCTATTTTGGGAACCAGCCCAGAACTTAGGAAAACAACCACCATATACGGAGACGTTCTCCCGTGGAGGCGTTCGGTTCTCCAGCCGAGGAAGGTGGCCCGCCGGCCGGGAGTCCCAGCTTTGCGGAAGTGGCACTGCAAAGGTTAGAGGGCTCCTGTCCAGGTTTCCTGGGGTTTGTGGAGGGGCTCAGAAGCCCGTGTCCCTGGCTTTGTCTCCCCCAACGAACTCGAATGTGTGGAATTAGTCATACTCTGGCTTGGTGTTCAAAAGAGGGACGTCTTCCACAAATTGATTCTCAACCAGTTTTCCTGGAGAACTGTGAAGAGGGGTTATTTTCAACCTCGCCTAGCAATACAAATAGTATGCTGGATGGCGGGGAAGGGTGGAGGGACAGCAAGCCGGTAACTGGGGATTTATCCAGAGAGGGGCCGACTGGAATCGCACAGGTAACTCACTGGGTGACCGTGAGCAAGGCCCTGCAAATTTAAATTGAGAAGTTTGCCTTAAACCAGAGAAAAGGAAAGAAACTGTTAGGTCCCAGATCAGATGAGTGTGTGCGGTCAGTAGATGCAGTCATGCATGATGCTGAAACTGATGTGGTCCTTGGAAAGGGTAACACACTTGTGACCTGGGTATCCCCAGGTAGTATCAACTGAAGGGGGCTGGGGTCAATGTAGTCATAAAATATAACACCAATGGCAATTGATTTCAAGACAAGGGGTGTGTGTGTGTGTGTGTGAGTTGCTTAGTCGTGTCTGACTCTGCAACCCCAGAGACCACAGCCCATCAGGCCCCTCTGTCCCTGGGATTCTCCAGGCAAGAACACTGGAGTGGGTTGCCATTTCCTTCTCCAAAAGAAACTATAGAAAGAAAGGACATGCTCAGTCGTGTCCGACTCTTTGCAACCCCATGGACTGTAGCCTACCAGGCTCCTCCGTCCATGGAATTTTCCAGGCAAGAGTACTGGAGTGGGTTGCCATTGCCTTCTCCCAAGACACAGTAGTGAAATAAAACACTGGAGTCCAGTTGATCTCGGTTTGAATTGCTGGTTGGATCACCTACCAGTTATGTGGCCTTACTTTTCTCCATCTATAAAATGGAGTATAAACATATGTATCACAGACATGTGCTCATGCACACACACACACACAGAAAATATCTATTAGAATTATAGAGATAAGAAATTGTGACTGTAACATGCCTGTAACAGAGTAGGTTGTTAATAAATAGTGGCTGTTATTCCTCTGGCTTGGTCCCCCACCAGCTGTCAAGGTGAATTTTTCCTGGAGGCCAATTATATGTCAGACACCCAGAGGGAGCACCCCTTTCTGAACCTCCAAGAATGTCTTACTGTAGGATGGACAAAGTTAAGGCACCGCAACCCCTTCTCCATATACCAAGAGCTAAAAAAAAATTTAATTTTTATAGTTCTCTCCTAAGCCATGAAATTAAAAGATGCTTGCTCCTTGGAAAAAAAGCTATGACAAACCTAGACAGCGTATTAAAAAGCAGAGACATCACTTTGTTGACAAGGTCCGTGTAGTCAAAGCTATGGTTTTTCCAGTAGTCGTGTATGGATGTGAGAGTTGGACTATAAAAAAGGCTGAGTGCCAAAGACTTGGTGGAAGAAACTCTTGAGAGTTCCTTGGACAGCAAGGAGATCAAACCTCTCAATCCTAAAGGAAATCCATCCTGAATATTCATTGGAAGGACTGATGCTGAAGGTGGAGCTTCTCTAGTTGCAGACTGTGGGCTCAGTGCTCAGGCTGTCTAGCTGCCCTGCAGCAATCCCCCGGTGGGGCTAGAACCTGCATCCCTTGCTTTGGACGGTGGATTCTTAACCACCTGAACCACCAGAAAGAAAACGAAAGAAAGTGTAGTCACTCAGTCATGTCTGATTCTTTGTGACCCCCTGGACTGTAGCTGGCCAGGCTCCTCTGTCCATGGAAGTCTCCAGGGAAGAATACTGGAGTGGGTTGCTATTTCCTCCTCCAAGGGATCTTCCCAAGACCCCTTGAACCCAGGTCTCCCAAACTGCAGGTGGATTCTTTACCATCTGAGTCACTGATTTCTAAGATGTCTCTCTCTAGCATTCTATGGCTGTATATCTATATTTCATCTTATATTTCCCCATCCATAAAATTATATAGATTTCTAGTGAGAAATCTTTAGACTCATTTGTGTTATTTATCTATCACTGGATAACAAATTACCCCTGTTTAGCAGCTTGAAATAATGCATATTTATTGTCTCACACAGTTTCTGAGAGTCAAAATCAGCAAGAGGCTTAGCTGGGGAGGGGAGGGGGCCGTCTGGTTCAGGGTCTCTCATGTGGCAGCAGTCAGGCTGGGGCTGCAGTTGCTGAAAGGCTCAACTGTGCTGGAGAATCCATTTCCAGGCTCACTCCTGTGTTGTTGGAGAAATGACCCAGCACTTCACTGTGTGAGCCCCCCAAGAGCTGCTCACAGAATGGCGACTGGCTCCCCTCAGCGGGAATGACTCAAAGGAAAGAGAGCCCCAGGCCAAGACCACAGCTCTCTACAACCTAGTCTTGGAAGGGACCTGCCGTCACTTCCACCACTTGTTACAGGTCACACAGGGTATCCCTGAGTCAGTGTGGGAGAGGACCATCCAAGGGTGTGAACCCCAGGATGGGAGGCTCATTGAGCGCCATGTGGAGGGTTGGGTCTCATGTCATTCAATAAAATCACGCTCATCCCACACACTCTGATAGTCTGTCTACACTTCCCGTGGACTACTGGCCTACTGGATATCGCATTACCCAGCACACTGGATCTAGCAGGTACCTAAGAAATTTTTACCAAGTGCATAAATGCTTTTCTGCATTCATTAAAAGCATGTGAGAGTTAGAATGTACACAAAGTGCCTGGCTTACCGTTATGTGTTAATGAACTCAAGTCTGGCAGCTCACGGCTCAAAAGCCAATAATTCAAGAGACAAGCATCAGTAGAAAGGAAAGATGCTTTAATCAAGAAAACTGGCAGTCTGGGGAGAAGGTGAACTCATGTCCAGAGACTAAATCCAAAGATTCTGCCCAGCCATGACAGTTTTTGAAGGGGAGAAAGAAGGAAAAATCTCAGTGACTCAACAAGGTGGGAGACTGGGTTTTGCTTCTTTTTCCATTGCGTGCAGATTGGCCGACTCTTCAGATGTTATCTTGCCTGCGTGATCTGCCTGCAGGATTGCTAACGAGGCTCTTGAGGGTAGAGACCTAGTCATTTTTTTAACTGCTTAATTTTTCCTTTTTACTTTTTTTTTATCTAGGAAAAGAATTAAGAGATTAGACAAGTCATGGTGTGCATCAAGGGAGCACTAATCAGGAGTTAGGTTAAATTGCCCAGTTATCTCTTCCCTATAATTAGGTTCTTTCAAGATTAGAGGGAATAAAAACAGGAAAGGGACAGAAGAGCTGCTTTCAGATGCACCCTCTGAAGATAGATACCATTGCCATCTCCTCTTCGCACAGATGAAATTGAAACTCAAGGTACTTAAGGATACAAGCTGGTAGGTAGTGAAGCTTGGGTCCAACCCCAGGCAGACCTGTCTGATTCAGATGCTCTTACTCTTCCCACAGTTGGATGCTGCATTTTCAAACAATAACCATCTCTCTTTCAGGCCGGAGCTGCGATTCATTTTCATTCGGCTCAGGGATCTCCTTGTTTCCTACATGCCTTCCCACCGCCCTTACTCATTGCCAGTGATGTGCTGATAAATGCTTGCCAGCCATTTCTGTGAGCAAAAAGAAGTCCTTCTTTGTAGTGATTGCTGATTGCCATGGTGTAAATATTCGTACCATGGCCACTTTTAAACTTTCCACCTGGCGTCATCAAATGCAGAGTTGGGAAGAGAGGCAGACCCGGTGTTGTGAGCTGGGGAAGCCATCTCTAGCATACTACTTCCCCTCCCCAAGTATATGAAGCTTCCAGAAAGAACATAGAATGGTCCCCAAACAATAAAATGGGAAAGACTAGAGATCTCTTCAAGAAAATTAGAGATACCAAGGGAACATTTCATGCAAAGATGGGCACACATAAGGGCAGAAACGGTATGGACCTAAAAGAGGCTGAAGATATTAAGAAGAGGTGGCAGGAATACACAGAACTATATGAAAAAGATCTTCATGACCCAGATAACCACAATGGTGTGATCACTCACCTAGAGCCAGACATCCTGGAATGAGAAGTCAAGTGGGCCTTAGGAAGCATCACTATGAACAAAGCTAGTGGAGGTGATGGAATTCCAGTTGAGCTAATTCAAATCCTAAAATATGATGCTGTGAAAGTGCTGCACTCAACATGGCAGCAAATTTGGAAAACTCAGCAAACAGGACTGGAAAAAGTCCATTTTCATTCCAGTCCCAAAGAAAGGCAATGCCAAAGAATGTTCAAACTACCACACAATTGCACTCATCTCACACGCTAGCAAAGTAATGGTCAAAATTCTCCAAGTGAGGCTTCAACAGTACATGAACTGTGAACTTCCAGATGTTCAATCAGGATTTAGAAAAGGCAGAGGAACCAGAGACCCAATTGCCAACACCCGCTGGATCACAGAAAAAGCAAGAGAGTTCCAGAAAAGCATCTACTTCTGCTTTATTGACTACACCAAGGCCTTTGACTTTGTGGATCACAACAAACTGTGGAAAATTCTTCAAGAGACGGGAATATCAGACCACCTGACCTGCCTCCTGAGAAATCTGTATGCTGGCCAAGAAGCAACAGTTAGAACCAGACATGGATCAATCGACTGGTTCCAAATTGGGAAAGGAGTACCTCAAGGCTGTATATTGTCACCCTGCTTATTTCACTTATATGCAGAGTACGTCATGAGAAATGCTGGGCTGGATGAAGCACAAGCTGGGATCAAGACTGTCAGGAGAAATATCAATAACCTCAGATATGCAGATGACACCACTCTTATAGCAGAAAGTGATGAAGAACTAAAAAGCTTCTTGATGAAAGAGGAGTGAAAATTTGACTTAAAACTCACCATCAAAAAACTAAGATCATGGCATCCAGTCCCATCACTTCATGACAAGTAGATGGGGAAACAATGGAAACAATGAAAGATTTTATTTTCTTGGGCTCCAGAATCACTGCAGATGGTGACTGCAACCATGAAACTGAGAGACACTTGCTCCTTGGAAGAAAAGTATGACCAACCTAGATAACATATTAAAAAGCAGAGACATTACTTTGTGACAAATGTCCATCTAGTCAAAGCTGTGGTTTTTCCAGTAGTCATACATGTATGTGAGAGTTGGACCATAAAGAAAGCTGAGTGCCAAAGAATTGATGCTTTTGAACTGTGGTATTGTAGAAGACTCTTGAGAGTCCCTTTGATTGCAAGGAGATCCAACTAGTTCATCCTAAGGGAAATCAACCCTGAATATTCATTGGAAGAACTGATGCTGAAGCTCCAATACTTTGGCCACCTGATGTGAAGAACTGACTCTTTGGAAAAGACCCTGATGCTGGGAAAGATTGAAGGTGGAAGGAGAAGGGGACAACAGAGGATGAGATGGTTGGATGGCATCATCAACTCAGTGGACATGAATTTGAGCAAGCTTTGGGAATTGGTGATGGACAGGGAGGCCTGACATGCTGCAGTCCATGGGGTCACAAAGAGTCAGACACGACTGAGTCACTGAACTGAACTGAACTGAACAGCCCCATTTGGAATGTGTGAAATGTTTCTGCCTTTCTTGTTCCTACTATGCCTCTTCCCGTGTGAGCCACCTGGCCTGTGGATGTACACATGGCATTTGGAGCCTATGGTCAATCTGGCTCTGGATTTGCTTTCCCATGAGTCTAATCCATCCCTGCAGTTCTACCCTAGGGCTTGTGAATGTGCAATCTGGAGACCTAGAACTATTCCTTGACCCGTCTCAGAACGGGTTTGAGATAAAACCTCCGATGTCCTAGCTATACCACCCCTCCCCACCTGCACTGGTTCCTCTTACACTGCAGCTTCTTCAAGGTCACTGGGAGCAGCTGGGATTCTGCCAAGAAGCCCAGCACTGAAACTTCTTCTGTGGGCAGTTGGGGAGCATTTGTTATTGAACATTCTAGTGTGGGGGCAGTCAAGAGCACACACATGCAAAGTCCAGAAGACTGTCCAGAGCCCATGGGCTTCATGTTGGCTTTGAGTCGCATCTTGAAACCCATCATATCCACAGAGGTGTGAATGTGAGGGGTCAGGAACAGCTTTTTCACTGTTCAGCTCACCTGACTCTAGCTCCTTAATGCACATGAATCTCTCTATGATGTTCTGGGAATGAGGCCACCAGGTCACCCTATTGCATACACCAGAGAACTGAACCCACCTCTTCTTTCTCTTTGCTCACTCTGCTCCCTACCAAGCACCCGGGCTCCTTGAATCTCTGACCAGTCTCCGTGGCATCTGGTTCTAGTTTCAAGGGAAATAAACTTCTAAGAGGTGCTAAAAGAGCATCAGAAAGAAATACAAGCTTTGCATGATTCACAGTGGAAGAGTCCAAGCCAGCCTATCCTGGGGTCACATTCCTGAGTGTCCCAGCTTGGCACACAGCAGGTCTCAGGAAGAGGGTTCAGCAGAGTGGGGATACGTCCTGGGGCACATCATCTGCTACTTACAGTGTGGGCAGATTTTCTGATTTTCTGGCCAAGAATATCGTCTCCTTCTGAAATTCAGTAAAGGGATCATGAAACTCCACTTGAAGACAGCCTGATTTTCTCCTGCAGGAAAAACTCCAAATCATTTTGCCTCTTGAGTTTCCATTTTCTATTTTTTTTCCCTTGGTACTTTTCTTCCCTCTCTAGGTTTCACAAGAAGAATTTCTGTCCAAGAAACTCTGAAAAGGAAACAGAAGCTATTGACTTGAAGATAAAGCCTCGTGGAAGCCCTTTGATGTTCTAATTTAGGAAACCTTGCACTGTTGGTGTTCTCAGTTTCTGAAAGCTCAATTGTAAGGAAGACCTCTATGGAACCTTGGAATAAGTCAGCTTCCTGAAATTCCCCTGTAACTGACCTCAGCTTTTCTGCTCCTTCAAGACCGTATAGCCCACTCAAGCACCTTATTATCTTAGAGAGGATAGCTGTTGTTCTCCTCGTTTGAGTTTTTGTGTAAAACTCTCAGAGACGGGAAGTGAATACCAACACAGTAAGCATCCCAGGGCACCCAGAAGCAGTGTTTTGGAAACTAAACAAATGTGGCCCGAAGTATCGTAGTCTAGACTTTGACAGACTGGATCCAGGACACCACAGGGTTCTTCTGTGGCTGGGGTTATGGAGCTGCAGGGCACCTCCCCTCATTTCTCTAGGACAGTCTAGACAATGATCTTCAAATAGGGCTACACACGTCCCTCGGGGCACAGGAAGACTCACCCAAGGGATACTGAGACACGTCTCATTTATGGGAATGACACTCCAGACCCTCCATTTCTGGTTGACTCTTTCCTGAAGTGCATCTGCCCCAGAACCCGGTGTGCGGTCCAAGAAGCAGGCAGCATCCTCCTCTCTCCTCCCGCCTGCTCCCACCTCACGGGGCAGGCAGACCTCTCGCCCCTTTTCTGCAATAAATTCCTTGTGTCAATGAAAAATCATTGCCTGCCGCATCAGTAAACATAGGATGTTGCAGCCATCAAGCGGTCACTTTACGGTCGCCCCCACAGTGAACCCAGAGGAAACTTGGGGTGGAAACAGGATGCCTCCTCATCTCACGGTCAGTCATTGCAGCCACCGCCTCCCAACGTTGTCCCCTGAGGAGACTCAGGATGAGAAAGCACAGGGTACTGGCCCCAGATAGCCGAGGGGCAGGTCAAAGGAATGATTTCAGTGAGCCCAGATTCTTGCATCTTCCCTCATACTGCAAAGTGCTAAACTCCTTAATTTAAGATGTCCGGTTTTCTTTAATGAACAATAATCTTTTGAGATTCCAGCCACCTGGTTTTTTTTGCAAGAATTCCTGTGTATCCTGGCTCTTCCTTTACGTCTTCCGAGTGGTCCCTCAGAGCTATCTAGACTAGGCTTACATCCTCAGTTTTGTCTGCCAAATAAAGCAGAATGCTCAATGTTTAGATTGTGCTTTTTTTTTTCCAGGTGACCCTTGGGTTGTAAAAACCTCAGAGTGCTAAACAAAGAGATGGATAGAAATGCACATATCTAAATGCCCTTTTTGTTAGAGTGAGGCAGGAGATGGATGGGCCCTGTGCTGAGCAGCTGGAGTTTGACCCCTATAGGGGAACAGGAGTGAGGAGGAGCTGAGCTCTGCCCAGGAAAGAGATAAAGAGACCACATATTCCTCATTCTTAAGGTCAAGGAGGTCTCCCTGAATACACATGCACAGAAAACCTCCTAAAGATAAAAAATTAGGAGGGGACGCCACCCCATAGTAAGTTATGTCAACCTACCCATAAGTCTGTTGCTAGAATCCATCTTGGCTAAGAGATGCGCACACATACAGGGAAGGGTCCTGAGACACACCAAATAGACCTCAGAACTGACAAGGCAAGCTGACTGGCCAAAGGAAATCTGGAAGAAATGCCCCATGTAAGTGACTTAAACCACCACGAGTGGGAAACTCTCTGAGTCTGCCCATGTGAGTCTACTCACACATACTCTTTTCCCTCCTAATGAGCACTTTACTTGCTTCACTATTTTCTGTCTCTTTGTGGAAATTCATTTCTACAAAGCCCCCGGACCAGAGCCTTGTCACTGCCCACTGGCTAGTGGCTAGGTTTTAGCACTCTTGTTAGGGGAAGTACACTGACTGTAACCACCCACCCTGGCCAGACACTATAGTAACCATTTGCATGAGTTATTTGATGACAGGAGGTCCTAGTAAGGAACATGGAAGTAACAAGCCACCACCAATTGGAAGAATTTGGGAAAGGTCAAAAGTGTATGCTGCATGTCCTACCACCTCCCAGAATCTTCCTCGCTGGAATCCATCTTGGCCGAGCAATGTGTGCACCACCAGGAAGTACCTTAAGTCAGAGTGATTGGCCAGAGACAACCCGGAAACTAATCCCATCACCATAAAACCTGAGACTGTCAGCCACGTGGCAGAGCAGACCTTCTGGTTTCCCTTAACCTCCTGCTCTCTGCCTGGGCATCCCTTCCCAGTAAAGTCTCTTGCTTAGTCAGCATGTGTGTCTTCTCAGATAATTCATTTCTGAGTGTTAGACTGAAGAGGAAAAGTTAGAATTTTACATAACCTCCTGCTCCTTGTGCCTCTGTAATTCAACTTGCTTCTTGCAAAGTCTGGATCACATAGGTCTCAGAAAGTGAGGGTCACAATCTAGGAACTGGAGCTTATCTTGCTCACCCTTGTCCTGCTCTTTGCAATCACCCAGCCCCTGCAAACCCACAAACCTGCTTAATCATGTCAGTCCATGTATGAAAACTCTGTAACCCCTTTGTTCAGGGCCCAGAGCTTGAAGTGTTAACTCCTCTGGGCCCGCTGGCATAATAAACTCGAGTTCTCCAATTCTCCAAGTACGGTGCTTGGTTTCTCAAGTACTGATTTCTGCAACATTTCTGGAGCCCCCAGCGAGATTCTAATCACACCAGCCCCTTGACCTGCTGGACTGGTGGCTCGGCTGGGGTGGAGCACAGGAACCCTGAGATGAACGAGGAGGCGCGCCACCTGACGGTATTCCGGGTTCTCTTTAGGACCGGTGTTCTGATTCTCGGGACAGCCAAGCCCTGACTGGACTCATTGGAGGGATGGACCAACTCACCGGAAATGGCCACAGGATCAGGTAAGGCCCCAGGGCCATTCCCCAGTCAGGTCCTACTCTAACGGGTACAAAAGGAGACTAATCACCTCCTTGGAGCTCCCAGGAATGCCGCATCAGATAGGGAGAACTGGGGACTCAGGAGAAGGGAGGCATTGTGATAGCCTCTGAATGATGGTGAGTGAGTGAGTGCTGATTGAACAGAGTGAGAGAAATTTTTCTTTTTGGAAACTGCAAAACCAATTCTTTTTGCATATGCAATTAAAAACAACTAGCTTGTTAAAAGGCTTGCCTAGGAAAAAGCTTGAAGTTAACCCTTTCCATGTCCTTGAAATACACATCCAACTTTGCCTGAGACCTCAGCCTTAGGCAAATTAGAACTTCAAGCAAAGGGAAAAAAAAGTGGGGGTCAAAGAGATATTTTAAATCTCAAACAGAAAACTATGAGATCTCTGTCTGTCTGGATTTATGTATGTCTCAGTGTATGTCTTTTTTTTTTTTTTTCTGATAGTATTGTTCAAGTTTTAAAGGAGTTCTAATTTAATTGGCCTGTGGCACCTCACTCCAGTACTCTTGCCTGGAAAATCCATGGACAGAGGAGCCTGGTGGGCTACAGTCCATAGGGTCGCTAAGAGTCGGACACAACTGAACAACTTCACTTTCACTTTTCACTTCCATGCATTGGAGAAGGAAATGGCAACCCACTCCAGTGTTCTTGCCTGGAGAATCCCAGGGATGGTTGGGAGCCTGGTGGGCTGCCATCTATGGGGTCGCACAGAGTCGGACACGACTGAAGCGACTTAGCAGCAGCAGCAGCAAAGAAAAGTAAGCACTCACAAATCAAACAAGTCTAAATACAAGAAAAATTAACCTAAATAAATTTCAGATTCATGTGAACTGGGAAATATTCAATATTAAATAACTAGTATTAATGTTTATTTGCTAATCTAATAAGGAAAATAGGATGTATGTTTTTAATAAAGAAGATATAAAAATAAAATTATATTTTATAAAGGGAAAAGAAAGTAGGTCTGATTTACAGGTGGCTGTTACAGAAAGTGATTAAAAAGTTTGTGGAAAGTGGACCCTGAAAAAAAAGTTTTGTGCACTGTTAGGACTAACTAAGTTTAAAATAAATTTAATTAAGTTCACCTAAATGAGTTTAAAGTAAGCTGGTGCAAAACTTGAATTCAGCCTTTCTCTCTGTTAAGAGAACATACTTTCTTCAGATGTTGAATTGCTTTTAATAATAGATTTAAATTTCTTTACTTCTTAATTGATCTGTTCTATACTTGCCTTTGAAATCTTTTGTTACCATTGGCTAAGTAAATAACTATCATTTCACAGTGACTTACATGATCCTACCTGACTGTTATAAATCCTTTTGATATTTATTGAGAAAACTTTCTAAATAACTTGACTTCTAGCTAACTTTGGGATGCTTCAGAGGGCCCCTGAGACATCCCAAAGAATTATTAAGGTACCTGGGTTCATTGGACATGTTAAATTATGTGAGAAGCACTGTTGAAGGGGTGATAATTCTTTTCAGGTTATACTGTATGATTGATGTTGCTAATATAGATATCTTAAAATTATGTGAAATTCATATAGATCTGATATGCCCTGATAAAACCTGGTAATTATAATTCTAGTTATCATATTAAAGTGTTATGACCAGGTTTCTTTGTCAGCTGCAGTGGAATCAGATTTTAAACATTCCTTCTCTGGTTTTACTCTCGTGCCTTTAGTATACTGCTAGTCCTTCAAGATTTATGGAAAAGACTTTCTAAGATTAAGCAGATAAACAAATTCTGTTATTGATAAATAGTAAGCTGGTACCAGACTGGAATTTGGTCTTCTATCTATTTAGAGAACAAAGTTTTCTTAGACTACAGCTTTAGATAAAAGATTATGAATTTCTTTGCCTTTAACTGATTTATATTTGTTTTTAAAATCTTTTTGTTACTTTGCTAAAGTAAATAAACATTATTTAAGATTATGGTATATGTAGGCAAAGCTCATTCTGCTTCTACAAAAAGAATAACCCCTCATGGTTAGAATTTTGCCATCTTGATATCTTTAAAACATGGCTATAGTCTGCTCCTAAATCAGGAAATTAAAAATGGATAAACAACAGCTAAAAATCAAAGAGTCAGGGCTATGGGAAATCCAAGATGGCCACTTGGCTTTTCCTGGCTCCCTGAAAGACCTTATTTTTATTTGATGGGTTAAAGCCTCCCCTGGCTACAGTATTAATCCCCTCACAATGAGTTCTCCAAAAAAAGAAAAAATTATGTTTCACTGAATACTAAGTCCTAGTTTTGTTAATTAAGGTCTGTGCTTAAGACTCACTTCTGATATAGTTCCTTGTTATGTTATATTGCTAAAAAATTTAATTAAGTTATTAAAAAGTACACTCTAAGATTGTTTCTAAAGCTTATCTCAGTAACCAATCTTTGGATAAGTTAGATGCTCCATGATATACAACCAGGAGATTAACACTTGGCTATAATCATTTAACTGACTCAGATGGCCTGGGGTATACTGGGCTATACCCAATGAAAGTTCTTGACTTAAATTCTTGCTTGTGACCTTACTAATAACTGCTAGCTATATTATTTTCTATGTAGCCTGCTTCAGAAGATTATTTCTTATGTTACCAAACGTGTGACTGAGCCCACGATAAAATGCTGATATGCAGTTCCATATGAGATCAATAATTGTAATAATGTAACTCTAGATATGGGAAGAGGCAACAAGAGGAAATATGTTCCTGGACTAAGATGCTAGTAAGACATGTATGGTCCAGAGACTTTTGCTACTTTCAAGGCCTGGCCTAGTGACAACACATTGGAGTGGCCTGTCAATGGAATCTTTGTTAGACCTGGGAATAAGCCTTCCTAGCACCGTGGGACACAATGACCATGAAATGCCCCCAAAACATGGTCAAATAAGTGGCTATGAAGGGACCCTGCTGACTGGAAGTTGGCCCTTGCCAGCTGCCTCTGCAAAGATTAAATCATGACCACTACAAGATGCTGACCTTCAGCACCCCCTTGCAAGGAATTCAGGGTGGAGACAAAAAATAAGGCACTCTACACTCTAGGAAAAACCCAGAGAACAGGCCTTCACATAGTCAGATGTTTTCAGGTAAAGATTTTCATGAGTCCAAATTCTTGCATCTGCTCATACGTAGAGAAGCACTAATGTCACAAATCAGGGTCTACTGGCTAGCCCCACAACAGCTTTCCTGCTTCTATTAATCTTCGGGCCATATATCTTTAACTTTCTTGTCAAGTTTGTTTCTCCAAGTAGTAGTATGACAAGAATTTCCCCCGGCCAACACCCAGACAGTGATGGAACAAGCTGCCTTATTCTGTGGACTCTCGTCTCCCTCTGTAAATGCAGCCCAAGGTCCTTAGGCTATTCTCCCCTTGAGATCTCATATGGGAGACCACCCCCAGTGATTGAAGAGCTCAAGGGAGACCACCAACAACTAGCTGACCTGGAATTGTCCCAACACCTCCAGGCCCTGGGAAAAGTCTTCCACCATATTGCCCAGTAAACCTTAGAGAGGACACCTATTCCTTTGGGCAATTGGGTTCATCCCTATCAGCCAGGAAATGAGGTATGTGTTAAAGATTAGGGGAAAAAAAATTTTCGGCCAGTATGGACAGGCCCTCATACAGTTGTCCTGGCAACCCCTACTGCTGTTAGAGTTACAGGCGTCATCCCTTGAATCCACCACACCAGAGTCAAGAAAGCAGCTACTTTCTGTGATGAGGACACCTGGAAAGCAGTTCAGGACCCCAAAAACCTCCTCAAGGTCTGATTCCAAAGACAACGGCCCTTAACAAAGGATGCTGAGCCCTGCTTTAGTCAGTTTGGAAGCTGACTAGTCAACACACAGCAGAAGCTTGAGGATTCTTCAGCCTTGCTCCAGTCACACTCCAGCAGCTGGCTGGTCAGTGCATGGCAGAAGCTTGAGGAATCCGGCTATCAAAATATAGATGGATTTTCATTGTCCACCCTGGCTTCTAACCCTAATTGGTATTATTGCTGTGCTCTTCATTACAGGGCCAACTAGACTCCCCGGCTGAGGTGGTTTCACAGAATAGGAGAGGGCTAGACCTACTCACGGCTGGAAAGGGAGGACTCTGCCTCTTCTTGAACGAAGAATGCTGCTTTTATGTAAACCAATCAGGAGCAGTCAGGGACATGAAGAGGAGGGAGGAACTAGCTAATTCCTGGGGTAGCTGGAACAATATCTGGAGCTGACATCATGACTTCTCCCTTTAACCGGTCCTCTCTTCATGTTCTTTGCAACGCTCTTGTTTGGCCCTTGTATTCTCTATGCTATTACCCAGGTCATAACCTCTCAAACTGAATCCATAAAGCTACAAATGATAATAGCTCAAATATAGCCCCCTAAGCAATGGAGAGCTCTGAATGTCCTACCAAAACATGATATGATGCTTTCTACAATGAGTGATAGAAGCATCAAGAAAGGGGAAATGAAGAGGAAAAGTTAAAATTTTACATAACCTCCTGCTCCTTCTGCCTCTGTGACTTGACTTGCTCCCTGCAAAGTCTGGATCACGTAGGTCTCAGAAAGTGGGGATTCAACAATACTAGGAACTGGAGCTTATCTCACTCACCCTTGTCCTACTCTTTGCAATTGCCCAGCCCCTGCAAACCTGCAAACGTGCTTAATCATGCTTGTCCATGTATAAAAACTCTATAACCCCTTTGTTCGGGGCTCAGAACTTGGAGTGTTAGCTCCTCTGGGCCCGCTGGCATAATAAACCTGAGTTCTCCAAGTTTCTGAGTGTGGTGCTTGGTTTCTCGAGCACTGGTTTCTGCAACAAGACAAGTGCCTCGTTTCAGGCCCTGAAAGGGGTCCCCCTTCCTGCATCACTCTCACTGCCAGTGTTGTAGCCACCTGTTCCAGGAAACAGACTCACTCAGAAGGACAATGCAGATAGTGGAGTGCAGTTTATCACACCTGCGGGCCCAAGGCAGAGTCTCCTCTTAGCCAAGGACCCCGACCAGTTTTTGTGAAAACCTTACATACCCTAAGTGTACACGCCCAAACCCACCTCCCCAAATTCCCTGAAACTAGTCTGAACAAAGGAAAAGAAAGATACAATCAAAGTTAACCCGTGATTCATATGCCTTAAGCCTGGGTAGTTAACAGTGGACAATTATCAATAGGCCTGTGGTCATACCCCAATAAGCATAATAGAATTTATGATTCTATTTGGTTACACAGATAATTAGGGTATTCTTTTAGGCAATGGAGAGTCTAGGTATGAGCTCTGAGGTTCTTCCATCCGGGGGCCTGGTTTTTCAGTTGGTATGTTGTGTCCATAGATACTGGGCATATAGCTCAAAGTCCACAGTCCGGCCCAAGATGGAGTACTGCTTTCAAGACGGAGCCTGTTCTGTCTGTTTCCTCCTTCACCATAGCCTGACTTAAGTCTCTAGCCAGGGAACTGAAATCCGGCTGCAAGCCACTGCAGGTTGAGGCCACCTGAGATCAAGAGGATTTCTATCCCTCCAACTAAATTGAAGGACCCAATTGTCCTGATGTGCAGGAGTTAGTCACTCAGTCATGTCTGGCTCTTTGTGACCCAGTGGACTCTAGCTCGCCTGGTTCCTCTGTCCGTGGAATTCTCCAGGCAAGAATATTGGTGTGGGTTGCCATTCCCTTCTCCAGGGGATCTTTCCAATCCAGGGATTGAACCCACATTGCAGGCAGATTCTTTACCGTCTAAACCACCAAGGAAGCCCAGTTTTCCTGATAGACTATCAAAAATCATTTTTGATAAGAGATAACTGTGACTTTTGGCATAGAACTTGGAAGACAAACTGTTAAAAAACAAAAATTCAGCCAAGTAAATTGACTGTCTTTGGCTTTATTCAATGATTCAGAGATCAGGAAGCATCCTATCTGGCAAGCAGAAAGGTGCTTCAGGAGCTTTGAAACAAATTGAAGCTTTTGCACAGAAGGAGGGTGGGGCAAGGAAGTTATTAACAAAAGAAAAGAAATGGTTTCAGGCTGGTCATATTCTTTTAGGGGGAGGGTGATGGTCTACCATGCAAATTACCTCTTCTTCCTTGGGAGGTAGAGAGGGTACATTAACGAAGCCGACAGGAAATTCCAGACTGGCCAATTAAGACTACATTCTAGGCGAAAGTTGAGACTGCAGTTAGTTCAGTTCAGTCGCTCAGTCGTGTCCGACTCTTTGCGACCCCATGAATCGCAGCACGCCAGGCCTCCCTGTCCATCACCATCTCCCGGAGTTCACTCAGACTCACGTCCATCGAGTCCGTGATGCCATCCAGCCATCTCATCCTCAGTCATCCCCTTCTCCTCCTGCCCCCAATCCCTCCCAGCATCACAGTCTTTTCTAATGAGTCAACTCTTCGCATGAGGTGGCCAAAGTACTGGAGCTTCAGCTTTAGCATCATTCCTTCCAAAGAAATCCCAGGGTTGATCTCCTTCAGAATGGACTGGTTGGATGTCGTTGCAGTCCAAGGGACTCTCAAGAGTCTTCTCCAACACCACAGTTCAAAAGCATCAATTCTTCGGCGCTCAGCCTTCTTCACAGTCCAGCTCTCACATCCATACATGACCACAGGAAAAACCATAGCCTTGACTAGATGGACCTTAGTCGGCAAAGTAATGTCTCTGCTTTTGAATATACTATCTAGGTTGGTCGTAACTTTTCTTCCAAGGAGTAAGCGTCTTTTAATTTCATGGCTGCAGTCACCATCTGTAGTGATTTTGGAACCCAGAAAAATAAAGTCTGACACTGTTTCTACTGTTTCCCCATCTATTTCCCATGAAGTGATGGGACCAGATGCCATGATCTTCGTTTTCTGAATGTTGAGCTTTAAGCCAACTTTTTCACTCTCCTCTTTCACTTTCATCAAGAGGCTTTTTAGTTCCTCTTCACTTTCTCCCATAAGGGTGGTGTCATCTGCATATCTAAGGTTATTGATATTTCTCCCGGCAATCTTGATTCCAGCTTGTGCTTCTTCCAGTCCAGAGTTTCTCATGATGTACTCTGTATAGAAGTTAAATAAGCAGGGTGACAATATACAGCTTTGACGTACTCCTTTTCCTATTTGGAACCAGTCTGTTGTTCCATGTCCAGTTCTAACTGTTGCTTCCTGACCTGCATACAGAATTCTCAAGAGGCAGGTTAGGTGGTCTGGTATTCCCATCTCTTTCAGAATTTTCCACAGTTTATTGTGATCCACACAGTCAAAGGCTTTGGTCTGGGTTTGGTATTGAAACCAAACAGGAACCCTATGGGGCTCCTGGGCAGGAAAGCCTTTCCGTGCCCCCCATCTTTTGACCTTCCCTGAGGTCCACAGGGCAGGTTCAAACAGTGCTAATCAGGCAAGGGAGGGGATGCAGAGACAAAGGATGAACAGTTGGAAAACAATAGTGCAGCCTTGGGGCAGGGTCCTGGTTCCCCCTCAAGGGATACACAGGACAGTTTCTTTGAGCTCTTCTAGAGAACTAAATCTCCAATCAACTGAGGATAGTGTTGATGAAGTGTTCTTCATTCCAGAGAGAAGGTCACATTGGGACTTCCCTAGTGGCCCAGTGGTGAAGCCTCTGTGCTTCCTTTGCAGGGGGCATGGATTCAATCCCTGGTTCAGGAACTAAGATTCCATATGTTACAGTGCAGCCAAAAAAAGAAAAAGAAAAGAAACAAAAAGAAATAATAGAGAGAAGGTCACAGTTTGATAACCTCAAGAAGCTCATCAGGAGGCTACCTGAGGCCAGGTTAAAGGATGCAGACCCTGCACACACACTGATTCTTAGCAGCCCCAGCCTGGAACCATCACTATAAAACTTCTCACCAAAACCACCCAGGTTGCAACACACAGTTTGGAAGGACACAAGCCCACTGTGCCTCCCTTTGGCTGGCAAAGCAATAATGCTCTTCTTTTCTACTTCACCCAAAACTGTCTCTGAGATGCAATTCAGCTCTGGTGCCCAGGGGCTGAATTTTTGGCATCTGTATCATGAACTTTAGCACAAGTGATGCCTTTGAGGGGTTTTTCTGGTGGCTCAGATGGTAAAGAATCTGCCTTTAATGCAGGAGACCTGGGTTCTATCCCTGAGTCGTGAAGTGCCCCTGGAGAAGGGAATGGCAACCCACTCCAGTATTCTTGCCTGGAGAACTCCATGGACAGAGGAGCCTGGTGGGACTACTGGGGACCTGTGGTTTCTCTCTTTAACAACTCAAAGAATTGGGTAGCATCTGAAACAAAACCCCTCCCATTCCCACCTACTTATTTATGTGAGAAAGTCTTCCCAGAACTCACATCTACATAAATGGAAAATAGAAATAAAACTGATGCTGCGTCCTTTCAATAATAAACACTCATGAGTGTGCACTAATGGAGGGAGAAACCTTATACACCTCTATTCATGAAGATACATTTCCAATAACATTTTACTTTTTGTTTAATAATTAATGTGATTTGCAAAAATGTTCTGTTGTTGAGTCAGTTGTGAACTGCTGATAATCATGATGATAACTCAATTCTGAAGCCCTTTTTAATACTTAGAGCCCATGCGTTATACTGTGCTGTGTATGGTTACTTAGTTGTGTCCAACTCTTTGCGGCCCATGCCCGGAGGGAATTCTGTATTTCTATTTACATCTATATCTTCATTGCAGGCAAAGAATGTGTTTTTTATATTGAGACAAGATTGAGAGAGAGAAGTGGAGTGGAAATATTCTTGTAGCCACGCGTTCCGGGCAACAAGCTCACTCAGAAGGACAATACAGATAGTGGAGTGCAGTTTATTACACCGGCGGGCCCAAGGCAGAGTCTCCTCTTAGCCAAGGACCCCGACCAGCATTTGTGAAAATCTTTTATACCCCATGTGTACATGTCTGAACCCACCACTCCAGATTCCTTGAGACTTACATAAACCAAGGAAAATACAATCCCAATAACCCCATCTTTCACCTGCTATGTGCTCATGTGCTCGAACAGTCAAACAATTAGCCAATAATCAATAAACTCGAGGTTACACTCCGATTGATACAGAAAAGTCTGTGGCCTGTCTGGAGGAAGGGGTGAGTAGTGTATGTTTTCTCTTAGGCAATGAGTAACCTAGATACGATCTTCAAGGTTCCCCCGTCTGGAGGGGGTCTTATCCTTCTGTTGATGTTTTCATAGGCACTAAACACAGAGTTCAGAGTCCATTGGAAAGGTGGCTGAGCATGATCAGCATGAACAGGCCTAAGATGGAGTCCAGGCCCTATGAATTCCTTTTTCCATATGAGTTCAAAGTAAAAAAGAACCATATCAAACATATTACTTTAAGAATCATTTATGTATTTATATAAATGTTTTGATAATGGGTATTAAAGGAAACCAGAATATGTCATCCCAAATTATGCTTCTTTTACATAAGAAAAAGCTCTCTCTACTCTCCTCCCTCTTACTAAAGGCGAGGTGCAGATTTTCTTTTATTAGAGACCACTCTAGACTCTTATCAGCCCAGAGATGGCACAAGAGGAATCAGCAAACGAACTTTAATTTCTCCCATATATTTATCTTCCCAGTCTGCTGCCCTTGGAACCTTAAAACCATTTCCCTTGTCCCATCATTTCTCTACTAATGTCTTGTTCTTTGTTGGAGATGCTAGATAAGCCCAAGTTTTGGTCACTGCTTTGAGTTACTCATCCCTGAGTTTCTCCCATGCAACTAGGAGATAAACATGCTAATAAATTTCTGTTTTTCTTTCATTAATCTGTCTTTTTTTTTTTATAGCACCCCAGCAGAGAACCTAGAAGATGAAAGGGAAAAAAGATTTTTTCCCTCTTCTATGTAGTATAAGGAACTTCTCAGGTGGTGCTAGTGGTAAAGAACCCACTTGCTAGTGCAGGAGACATAAGAGACACAGGTTCAATCCCTGGGTCAGAAAGATCCCTCGGAGGAGTGCATGGCAACCCACTTCAGTATTCATGCCTAGAGAAGCCCCATGACAGGGGAGCCTGGCGGGCTACAGTTCACAGGGTCTCAAAGTCAGACACAACTGAAGCAACTTAGCATGCACAAAGACATAATTATTTCAGACATCCAACAATAATATTTTAGAGAAATAAACTACTGGACAGTCATTCAATGAAATACTCTGGGCAACCACTAAAAATGATAGTGGAGGAAACTACTTAATGATACGAGAAAATGCTTATAATATATTGAAGTTCTAAGTGAATGCTACAAAATAGTGTATAAATTGCAAGCAATTTTACTTTAAAAAAAATACAAAATATATTCCATAGCTTGACAAGGCATCAACCAACTCCTGCATCCAGTTCATTTTGGGGAAACAAATGCTTCATGAATTTGCTGGGGTTTCTACTGAAGACTCATCCTCCAACGGAAGAACTTGTTTAGTTCATGGTTATTTTTAAAGCCATGGTGCAAGCTGGAAAAGAGATGTGTTTGCCAACAAAGGGATCCAGTCGAAGCTATCAATATCAGTAACCTGAGATATGTAGATGACACCACCTTTATGGCAGAAAGTGAATAACTAAAGAGCCTCTTGATGAAAGTGAAACAGAAGAGTGAAAAAGTTGGCTTAAAACTATCTGGTCTCATCACTTCATGGCAAATAGATGGGGAAACAGTGGAAACAGTGACAGACTTTATTTTTTTGAGCTCCAAAACCACTACAGATGGTGACTGCAGCCATGAAATAAAAAGATGCTTACTCCTTTGAAGAAAAGTTATGACCAACCTAGACAGCATATTAAAAAGCAGAGACATTACTTTGCCAACAAAGGTCCATCTAGTCAAAGCTATGGTTTTTCCACTAATCATGTGTGGATGAGGGAGTTGGACTATAAAGAAAGCTGAGCACCGAAGGATTGATGCTTTTGAACTGTGATGTTGGAGAAGACTCTTGAGAGTCCCTTGCACTGCAAGAGGATCCAACCAGTCAATCCTAAAGAAAATCAATCCTGAATATTCTTTGGAAGGATTGATTCTGAAGCTAAAACTCCAATACTTTGGCCACTTGATGTGAAGAACTGACTCATTGGAAAAGACCTTGATGCTGGGAAAGATTGAAGGCAGGAGGAGAAGGGGACAACAGAGCATGAGATGGTTGGATGGCATCAGTGATTCAGTGGACATGATTCTGAGCAAGCTCTGGGAGTTGGTGATGGACAGGGAGGCCTAGTGTGCTGCAGTCCATGGGGTCATGAAGAGTCGGACACGACTGAGTGACTGAAATGAACTGAACTGAGTCAAAGCTATGGTTTTTCCGGTAGTCCTGTATGGATGTGAGAGTTTGACCATAAAGAAAACTGAGCGCTAAAGAATTGATGCTTTTGAACTGTGGTGTTGGAGAAGACTCTTGAGAGTCCCTTCGACTGGAAGGAGATCCAACCAATCCATCCTAAAGGAAATTAGTCTTGAATATTCATTGGAAGGAGTGATGCTGGAGCTGAAACTCCAATACTTTGGCCACTGATGCAAAGAAATGACTTATTGGAAAAGACCCTGATGCTGGGAAAGATTGAAGGCAGAAGGAGAAGGGGATGACAGAGGATGAGATGGTTGGATGGCATCATCAACTCGATGGACATGAGTTTGAGCAAGCTCTGGGAGTTGGTGATGGACAGGGAAGCCCAACATCCTGCAGACCATGGGGTCACAGAGTCAAACATGACTGAGCAACTGAACTGAACTGCAGTACATTTAGGTAAGATATCTTACCAATTTAGACATGTAGACATGACATCCACACAGTGGGTCAGAACATAAAGAACTATGATTCTAATATAGAATGGATAAGGATTGTGATTAATCTTTGAACATTTTGATCTATGGAACTTTTTAAATGTTCATAACATTGATCACCTTTGGCTAGAAGATTGAGAGACACAGTAATCGTTTTCCGAATGTTAGGAAGATTGAAAGGAGAGAGAAAACACCTTGAAAAACTCATGGAAACTAAGCGAAATTCCCCCTGGATAAATGTGGAAACCACTGGTTGGGTTTGAAAAGCGAGGACAGCTACTTAATATGCTTAGCAACGCTTTGGAACTCAAATACATTTTACCAAATAAATCATTCACTCACCATTGTTTGAGGCCTGCAGCTCCCCTGGACATGGCAGAACAAACACTTCTGTGTGCCAAGAATGGGGAAGTCCAGGCCAGCCAGTTCCCTCTGGACCAGCACATTAGTGGGTGGTGTGCGAGGCTGGCCTTGGACCATCCCTTGTTCCCTTCCCCCACACCATCACGCAGTGTGCAGAGGAGGGAAGTGTTTAATAAGTGGGGCAGAGCCAGCTTCCAAAGCAGGGTTAACAACTCCCAAGCAACCCCATTCTGCATCCTGTAGCTACAACCACAGGAACTCAACAAGGGCGACACGCCAACAAGACCTCCAAGATACAAGTCAGGAGTAGGTCTGACTTCACATTTCCCCTGGCATGCCCCACAGCTCAAGCAAACACATTTGATAAACCTGCAAAAATGTTTCTCTGATAGAACGCGTACCCTTCTGGATGACTCCAGAAACCATGGGCCCTTTACAATATCAAGATGTTTGTGTGTGTCCAGTTGCTCAGTCATGTCCGACTCTTTGTGGCCCTGTGGATGGACTGTAGTCTGCCAAGCTCCTCTGTTCATGGGGTTTTCCTGGCAAGAATACTGGAGTGGGTTGCCATTTCCTCCTCCAAGGGATCTTCCCAACTTAGGGAGCAAACCCAGCCTTTGAGTTTCAGTTTTAGAGTCTGCTTCATCTCATTTTGCATTTTAAAAGACATTTACTGAGTGCTTACTAGGGTCTACGTACACAATAGATGTTTGAGATACAAAAAAAAAACAAAAAACAAGACAGCTTTCTTCTTAGGAGGTTACAGTTCAGAAGAGGAGATACTGAAAACAACCACTGTAATTCAAGACAGAATCAACCAACTAATCAAGATCATTGTTACTTCATCATCAAAATACTTTGTGTCATTGAGTGCCTATTACATGCTAGAGCGGCAGTACTTTACAGGTATCACCTCATTTAATACCAGAACAACTTATGAGAATTTCCAATTATTCATTTTACAGATTAGAAAACAGAGGCTTAGAAAGTTTGGGTAACTGGTTCAGCATCTTAACGTAAACATGTGGCAGTCCCAGGACACAAACCTGAGTCCGTCTCCAGAGCCTCCATTTATTTCCATTCCTTTACACCAACATAGGATATGAGCAAACTCTTATGGGGCTGGGGAAGCAACTCTGAGAAGAAAATCAAGGAAGGCTTTATGGAGGAGGTGGCACTGAGCTGGACTTTGATGAGCTCAGTTCCAAAAAGTGAGGAAGGGACATGATATCTTCCACTGAAGGAGCTGCCAGGGTAATTGTGTGAAGGCTGGAGTCTAGAGGTCCTACAGGAGACATCCGAAAGTTTGGCAGTGCCAGAATAAATCAACTCTATTGAACTGTTGATGGCAACTTCACTGGTCTTCAAAGAGGCCTCTCTCTGTCCTCACCTGTTCCATAACCTGTATCACTTATCTAAAAATGATCTCAAATTCCTCTTCAGAAACTGGAGAGCAGCCCGTGTTCTTTGGGATATCACGGTGTCACATTGCTTCCTTCTCACTGCCTGTTTCGGTTTGACAAATAACCGGAAAACAAAGGCTGACACACTGGGAGCGTGTTTTTTGCCTGCTGAAAACTGCCGGTTGCTAAGTAACGCTCTCAAGCTGCTGTTCCATCGTGGTGCTTTCAAAGGGCCAACACAATGGAAGTCCTTACGATAGCTGGGGTGTGGCTTGTCACGCTGCAGGGAGGCTGAGAAAACAAGTTCTGCTCCCTGACATTTCCCATGCTCTTCCACGTGGTGCCCTGAGAGCCCTCGTGGACACCCTGGTGGCACTGTGACCTGAAAGGTGAGGCTGGAGAAGCTGGCGGGGCGGGAGCCTGGAGTCCCTGCAAAGCCATGCTAGGTATGGGGCTTGACCTAGCACTGCACACTCTGCACACCCTTGGCCAGTTTTTGAACAGAAGGGTATCATGATTTAAAGGGAACTCGGGCTATAATCTAAAAAAGGCTAAAAAATCTGTTACCAAACTTAGGTCTGGCTGCTTGCCTTTCAAAAATCAATAATTGAAAGGCAGGTGTTGGCAGAAAGGAAAACGCTGTTTTTAATCAGAATCCTGGCAAACTGGGGACTCAGTGTCTCCGAAAACTGATTTCAAGATTCTGCTTGGCCATGAAACTTTTAAAGGGAAAGAGGAAGTAATGTCACTGAGATAGCGGATGAGATGTGTAGCCATCCCTACGCTGTGCAGAAGTCCTCGAATTCTTATGATCTTTCTGGAGATGCTTTTAAAAAATTTTATTTATTTATTTTTGGCTGCACTGAGTCTGTTGCTGCATGCAGGTTGTGGTGAGCTGGGGGCTACTCTTCATTGTGGTGAGTGGGCTTCCCCTTGCAGTGGCCTCTCTTATTGCAGAAAACAGGCTCTAGAGCCTGTTCAATAAAAGCTGGACAAAAGTTGAAGAGGCATTTCACAAAAGAAGAGATACTAATGGCCAATAAGCACATGACAAGTCTTCAGTGTTATTAGTCATTAGGGAAATGCAAATTAAAGCAATGAGATACCACTTCATACTCCTTGAGGAGTGAAAGTTTAAAAATCAAATAACAAAAAATGTTGGTGAACATATGGGGAACCTGGCACTATCATCATCTTATAGAGTTTACACTTACACTTTGTGCACTCAGATGGTATAAATTATCCCTGCAAACAATCATACAGTTCCTTATGAAGTTCAGTGTCTACTTACCATAGGACCTAAAATTCTGCTTCTAGATGTTTACCCAAGGAAAAGAACGAAAGTATATATTAATATATTCTCACAAACTCCATAGCAACTAGAGAGATGGGAAAGGGTGGGAGGTGGGAGGGAGGGTTAAGAGAGCGGGAACATGTACATCTGTAATCAATTCATGTTGCTGTATGGCAGAAATCAAACCAGTATTGTAAAGCAATTATCCTTCAATTAAAAATAAATTTAAAACAAAACAAACAGATAAAAAATACACCCACAAAAACTCAAGTACAAGAATATTTACAGTAGGTATATTTAAAATACCCCATACTAGAAACAACTCAAATATCTCTCAACAGATGAGTGGATAAAGATTGCCACATATTCTTACAAAAGAATACAGCTCAGCAATAGAAAATAACACCAGTACAGACAACAATACGTATAATTCTGATTGATATTATACTGAATAAAGGAAGCCACACACAAAAGACCACATGGGATTCTTTTTATATGAAGTTTGAGAACAGGTCAAACCATTATATTCAATGGTGATATAAATCAAAACAGTGGTTGCCTTGGTGAAGTGGAGGTTTACTAGTGGGGCCACGAGAGAACATTTTGTAGAAATGGACATATTTGTTCCCTTGACTGGGTGTTGGTCCTATGGGCATAGTTCAGTTCAGTCGCTCAGTCGTGTCCGACTCCTTGCGACCCCATGAATCGCAGCACGCCAGGCCTCCCTGTCCATCACCAACTCCCAGAGTCTACCCAAACCCATGTCCACTGAGTCAGTGATACCATCCAACCATATCATTCTCTGTCATCCCCTTCTCCTCCTGCCCCCAATTCCTCCCAGCATCAGGGTCTTTTCCAATGAGTCAGCTCTTCATATCAGGTGGCCAAAGTTATTGGAGTTTCAGCTTCAGCATCAGTCCTTCCAATGAACACCCAGGACTGATCTCCTTTAGGATGGACTGGTTGGATCTCCTTGCAGTCGAAAGGACTCTCAAGAGTCTTCTCCAACACCACAGTTCAAAAGCATCAATTCTTCTGCGCTCAGCTTTCTTTATAGTCCAACTCTCACATCCATACATGACTACTGGAAAAACCATAGCCTTGAATAGACAGAACTTTGTTGGCAAAGTAATGTCTCTGCTTTTCAATATGCTGTCTAGGTTGGCTTGGTCATAACTTTCCTTCCAAGGAGTAAGCGTCTTTTAATTTCATGGCTGCAATCACCATCTGTAGTGACTTTGGAACCCAGAAAAATAAAGTCTGACACTGTTTCCACTGTTTCCCCATCTATTTCCCATGAAGTAATGGGACCAGATGCCACGATCTTCGTTTTCTGAATGTTGAGCTTTAGGCCAACTTTTTCACTCTCCTCTTTCACTTTCATCAAAAGACTATTTTGTTCTTCTTCACTTTCTGCCATAAGGGTGGTGTCATCTGCATATCTAAGGTTATTGATATTTCTCCCGGCAATCTTGATTCCAGCTTGTGCTTCTTCCAGCCCAGCATTTCTCATGATGTGCTTGCATATAAGTTAAATAAGCAGGGTGACAATATACAGCCTTGACGTACTCCTTTTCCTATTTGGAACTGCTGTGTCATTTCATGTCCAAGTCTAACTGTTGCTTCCTGACCTGCATACAGATTTCTCAAGAGGCAGGTCAGGTGGTCTGGTATTCCCATCTCTTTCAGTATTTTCCACAGTTTATTGTGATCCACACAGTTAAAGGCTTTGGCATAGTCAATAAAGCAGAAATAGATGTTTCTCTGGAACTCTCTTG
Source organism: Capra hircus (assembly GCF_001704415.2). Classification (NCBI taxonomy): domain Eukaryota; kingdom Metazoa; phylum Chordata; class Mammalia; order Artiodactyla; family Bovidae; genus Capra; species Capra hircus. Next base: position 60,367,117 of record NC_030828.1, read on the forward strand.
CTTTTTCCATGATCCAGTGGATGTTGGCAATTTGATCTCTGGTTCCTCTGCCTTTTCTAAAACCAGCTTGAACATCTGGACGTTTACGGTTCATGTATTGCTGAAGCCTGGCTTGGAGAATTTTAAACATTACTTTACTAGCATGTGAGATGAGTGCAATTGTGCGGTAGTTTGAGCATTCTTTGGCATTGCCTTTCTTTGGGATTGGAATGAAAACTGACCTTTTCCAGTCCTGTGACCACTGCTGAGTTTTCCAAATTTGCTGGCATATTGAGTGCAGCACTTTCACAGCATCATCTTTCAGGATTTGAAATAGCTCCACTGGAATTCCATCACCTCCACTAGCTTTGTTTGTAGTGATGCTTTCTAAGGCCCACTTGACTTCTCATTCCAGGATGTCTGGCTCTAGGTGAGTGATCACACCATCATGATTATCTGGGTCATGTAGATCTTTTTTATACAGTCTTCTGTGTATTTTTGCCACCTCTTCTTAATATCTTCTGCTTCTGTTAGGTCCCTACCATTTCTGTCCTTTATTGAGCCCATCTTTGCATAAAATGTTCCCTTGGTATCTCTAATTTTCTTGAAGACATCTCTAGTCTTTCCCATTCTGTTGTTTTCCTCTATTCCTTTGCATTGATCACTGAGGAAAGCTTTCTTATCTCTCCTTGCTATTCTTTGGAACTCTGCTTAAAATCCATCACATTGTACATTTAAGATCTGCACACTTCATTGTAATTTTTTTTCTCAATTTTAAATTTGCCTATATACTATGCTTAAACAATATAAAAAGAAAAAGAAATTTGAATATAGGTTACAAAAATTGAATAGTAAAAAGGGGGAGGAAAGAAGTATAAACTGGACAGAGCTTCTGGAGAGGCTATGGTGTAAAGGGAATCCTTTTACACTGTTGGTGGGCGTGTAAATTGGTGTAGTCACTAAGGAGAATGGTACTGAGGTTTCTTAAAAATCTAAGAATAGAATTACCATATGATCCAGCAATTCCTGGATCATGTGTTTCTGGGCATATATCCAGAAAAGATGAGAATTCTAATTTGAAAAGATTCATGCACCCCAATATTCATAGCAGCAACAGCCAAGATGTGAAGAAACTTAAATGTCCACCAACAGATGAGTGAATAAAGAAAATATGGTGTGTGTGTGTGTCTATGCATATATATAATGAAATATTACTCAGTCCTAAAAAAATAAAAATACCATTTTCAACAACATGGATGTATTTAGAGATTATCATAGTAAGTGAAGTAAATCAGAGAGAGAAAGATAAATATCGCATTGTATCACTTATATGAGGAATCTAAAGAAAATGATATAAATGAACTTACTTACAAAACAGAAACAAACTCACAGACATAGAAAACTTACGCTTAGCAGAGGTAAATGGGGGGAAGAGGAGGGATAAATTAGAAGTTTCGGATCAACAGATACATACTACTATATACAATGTAGATAAACAGCAAGGACCTACTGTATAACACAAGGGACTATATATAGTATCTTGTAATAACCTATAATAGAAAAGATCTGAAAAAGAATATATATGCATATAGAAACAGAACCACTTCCTGTGCACTTGACTCTGATACAACATTAAAAAAATAGTAATAAAGAAGTTACTTCCAGCAGTGGGCCTATGGCAGAGGGCATGGCTCAAGGAATAGAAAGAGAGGTCCACTAATCCCCTTGACTAGACCCCCTTGGGCAGGGCACCATCTGTAAGTATCTACCAAGCAGCATGCCTTGTTATGTGGAAGAACAGGGATGCAAAATTAGCATATTAAGCGCCCAGCTCCCAAGCTGGAGCAGTCATGTGAATTGTGGAGACCGGATTCTTTTATGAATGCGCCATAAATTCCAGTTGTGACCCTACTGTTTCTAAACAAAAGCCTCTGTTGGTGTGGGAAATGGCCACACACGCCAGTATTCTTGCGTGGAAAATCGCATGGACAGGGGAGCCTGGTGGGCTACGGTCCATGGGGTCGCAAAGAGTCGGACACGACTGAGGGACTACGCACATGCAAGCAAGAGCCCTTGTGTGGGGGATTGTGTGACTGGGGAAGACTGGGGGTGGGGTTCTGGGCCACCGGCTCTTAACTTTGGGGGAGGAATATGGCATTCAGTTCAGTTCAGTTCAGTCCTTCAGTTGTGTCCGACTCTTTGTGACCCCACGGACGGCAGTACGCCAGGCCTCCCTGTCCATCACCAACTCCCGGGGCTTGCTCAAACTCGTGTCCATTGAGTTGGTGATGCCAGCCAACCATCTCATCCTCTGTCACTGACGCCCAAGAATTGGCCCTTTCGACCAGCACCCCGAGTGACCCTAATGCAAGTTCTCCAAAGATTCGGCTTGCCGATTCCCCAGTTACAAACCCCAGTCCCTTCCCGTATTCTGAGACTAAACCCTCCTCTAAGCGTAAACGAGTGTTTTTGCAAGCGGTCCACAGGCAGCTGAGAGAGCAGCCTTGGCTGTGGGCCCAGTGTGCATTTAGAGAGACCACCCCTCCCCCCTGAAAACACCCCCCCCCCCTCACCCCCCGCCACCCAGAGAATAATCTCCCGGCCTGGGTAATGGTACCAGAGGCATAATTACATTGGCATCAGGAACATAGCTGCAGAACCTAGTCATTTTAGGGACCTGGACTTCCTGGATGGTGGCTGGCCCTGGTCCATCATGCCGGGGTCAGCTTAGCTGAGAGCTCTGTGGCAGATTTGTTGGCTGGAAAACCTCCTTAACCCCAAAAATCAATGGCATGAGGCGCAGAACCTGGAAATGAGGGAAGCCACGCCCCCGTGATACAGTACAACTGGTTCACAGAGGCGCGCTCCGCTGGTAATTACGGCTTATATCAGCATGTAGAGCAGCCACAGGGAGGAAGTCAGGAGTCTGATGGAGAAGAGACCCTGATCACTGAAATATTTCTGTTCCACAAATTCCTGAGGTGCTGTCCTAATTATCCAGTCTCCTGGGGTCATGAGGAGGCTAGGAAAAAATAGTTAGACCTTGAAATGTGGAGTTGTGAAATCGCTGAAGTCCCAATTCAAAGAGTGAATTGAAGGGTGAGGTTGAGAAGGGAGCAGTCCCTCTGCTCTGCAGCAGGAGAGATGCAGGTGGGCACGCTGATTGCCTGGTTTGGGGGCACAACTGGCTTATGCTGGGGTTTGATACCGGCTGAGACTCAAGAAGGGCTGAATTTGAATCCCTACAAATACAAAGCATGGCCAAGAATGACAGTGAGCTGAGTCAGGAGGGCTCAAGGAGTGTGTCCTGGGCGTGAGGTTGCCTCCCTAAATCCATCCACCCATCTCCCCAAATCGGCTCAAAGCACTCCCCTGGCGACTCTTACCTGTCCAGGGTTGGACATGTGTCCTGAGTTGGCCTGATCAGACTGAAGGGAAAGATTCAGACGTTTGGGTAAAAGGTTTCCCTGTCTTCTCCTGGTGGGTGTGAGTAAGGGAGCACATTGCCCCACTCGTCACTGGCCACCTTCTGGAAATCAGGCACTGGACCAGCTTCAGGGTGACCGAGTAGAGAGACTGGGAAGGATCTGGGTCTCTGACGAAAGCATCAAACATTGATTGAACTGGGCCTGAAGCCTGCCCTGTCTGGACAGCTAGCTATGTGAGAAATACATTTCCTCGTTGTTTAAGCTTTTTTGGCATCAGATGTCTTTTATTTGCTGTCCAAGCCTCCTGACTGGTACAGCCCCCCATAGAAGGGGTTGGCCACATAAACTAGGCCGGAGCCTAGGAAGCATTGTGATGAATGAAACCCAGGCGTCAGAACCTATCAGTCCAGACTCAGACTCCCATGACTTGTCTTCTTTCGTGGCATTTTTTTCTACAAAGATATATCTGATTTGCATATCAAGTTATAGGAATATTCTTTCATTCCTTCAGGAAAAAGATTACTCCTGTGTTTTATGAAACCCAAGGCCCTCTCAGTCTGCCCTTTATTTCCCACTTAAGAAGTGTTTTTACCGAAATATAGTTGACTTCAATACTTTGGCCACCTGATGCGAAGAGCCGAGTCATTGGAAAAGACCCTGATGCTGGGAAAGATTAAAGGCAGGAGGAGAAGGGGACAGCGGAGGATAAGATAGTTGGATGGCATCACCAATTCAATGGACATGAGTTTGATCAAGCTCCAGGAGATGGTGGACAGGGAAGCCCGGTGTGCTGCAGTCCATGGGTTTGCAAAGAGTCAGACAAGACTGAGTGACTGAACGCCCACAATACTATATATATATATACACACAAAATAGATAACCAACAGGCACCTACTGTATAGCACAGGAAACTATACTCACTATTTCCCACTTTTGAAAGAAGTACATATTGAGGTGAGAAATAGCTCACTCTCCTTTTTTTTGGTAAATTTACTTATTTGGCTGCACTGGGGCTTAGTTGTAGCGCTCAGGATCTTCAATCTTCCTTGTGGCATCTTCAGTTGAAGCATGTGGGACGTAGTTCCCTGACCAGGGAATCAAACTCGGTCCCCCTGCACTTTGAACTCAGAGCCTTAGCCACTGGACCATCACGGAAGTCCCTCTCTTCTTGTTAAAGAGAAAAAAAACAATCAGCCTACGTGCAGTGGAAAGTGGCTACTATCACATGGCTTCTGTGTGAAGGAGACAATAGAGAGTAGCGAAGACTGGTGTTAAAGAGAGCATCTGACCCCACCTCAAGAGCTTTAGCAGATGGTGGCTGGCAGGAATGTGGCTCCAGGGCCAGCCACCTAATCTTCCGACCCTTCAAACGATGGATGGACTTGGAGGACATGATGCTTGAGTGAAGTAAGTCAGACAATGATAAATACTGTCTGATGTTGCTCGTATGTGGAATCTAAAAATACACAACAAGCTAGTGGATATAACACAAAAGAAGCAGACTCACAGAAACAGAGAACAAACTAGTAGTTATCAGTGGGAGGGAGGAGAAGAGGGGAGGGAAGGCCGCTATAGGGGTAGGGGAAGGGGAAGCACAAACGACTGGCTGTAAGACAGGCTTGAGGATGTATTGTATAACATGGGGAACAGAGCCAATATTTTATAATAACCGTAAAAGGAAATTAACCTTTAGTATTGTATACAATTTAAAATTTTTAAAGACCCTGTAAAGTAGAATTTGTATGTGAAGTCTTCATTAAAAAAAAAAAAATCAGATCAACATTCTGTGGGCCAAACAGAATAATTCTGCGGCTGCTTATGCCTAACCAAGTCTCAGCCTGGCATATCCCAGGCTGTGTCGAGTGGCCCCCGCATCTCCAAGTAAACCACCTGCTGTGTACGACGTTGTGGCATCACAGTGTTATTTATGACACTGAAAATGTGGCAACCGCCTCGTTTCTAATAACAGGGATCAACTAAATAAACTATGACAAATCTCTCTTGGTGGAAGATTATGCAACTGTTTAAAAAACACACTGATAAGTAGTAACTTGGGAGAAACACTTAGGATATAATGTTAAGTGGGGAAAAACAGAGTCCACACACTTGTATATATAACATGATTACAACTCTGGCAAAGAATACAGAATAGAGCAAGGCATCAGAAGTTAACTCTAAAAGCAAATGAGCCCAATAGTGTCAGGAATTGCTTCTGAGTGCAGAGTGAATTACCCATCCTTCTCAGACCTAGCCTGCACTTCTCTCTGCCTGCTGGACTCCTCTGCTCTCTCTTCCGGAGGCATCTCCAGCTGGACCCCGTCCACCCTTGGGCCCCTCAACCACCCTCCCACAGACTTGCCCACTTTTCTCTGGTTCCTCTTTTTCCAGCATAAACCACATTGAGTCCATCAACAAACTCCACTGCACTTCCTCTGAGAAGTATCTTGAATCCACCAGTTGGCTCACCTCCCTGCCACTCACCCTGGTCTACGTCATCATGCCTAAAGAAATAACTTCATTCTTTGTCTCTCAGATTTGTGTCCCCTAAGATCCACCCTCCACACAGCAACCACACTGATCCCTTTGTGCATGCTAAATCATTCAGTCGTGTCCAACTCTTTGCAACCCTGTGGACTGCAGCCCGCCAGGCTCCTCTGACCTTGAGATTCTTCAGGCAAGAATACTCGAGTGTCATGTTGATGTTTGACAGAAAGCAACAAATTCTGTAAAGCAATTATCCTTCAATTAATAAATAAATAAATTTTAAAGAGAAAGAATACTGGAGTGGGTTGCCATGCCCTACTTCATGGGATCTTCCCGACCCAGGGATCAAACCCAGGTCTCTGATGTCTCCTGCCTTGGCAGGTGGATTAGAGATTCGATTCATTCTAGATCAGGTCATCCCTGCTTAAACCCCGCTCCCCCGACCCCCTGGTGATTCTCAGTGGTGATGGTACAGGATCAGTGGCTGGGTAATGTCAGCGCCTTTGTTTCTGTGATGGTCTTGGTCTTTCCCACATGGTCACAAAAAGGCCACCTCATCCAGGCAGGAAGTGCTTGGGATCTGAGCTTTATACTTACCAGTATTCTCAGTGAGTCATGCCCCAGGGGCACCTCTGTGATTTACATGAGCCCAGTGGGTGACAGGGCCACCCTCACTGGACCATCCAGCTCCCTGATAAGGTTCAGCTCTTCGGTTCAGTTCAGTTCAGTTCAGTTCAGTTCAGTGATTCAGTCGTGTCCAACTCTTTGCGACCCCATGAATCGCAGCACTCCAGGCCTCCCTGTCCATCACCAACTCCTGGAGTTCATTCAGACCCACATCCATCGAGTTAGTGATGCCATCCAGCCATCTCATCCTCTGTCGTCCCCTTCTCCTCCTGCCCCCAATCTCTCCCAGCATCAGAATCTTCTCCAATGAGTCAGCTCCTCACATGAGGTGGCCAAAGTATTGGACTTTCAGCTTTAGCATCATTCCTTCCAAAGAAATCCCAGGGTTGATCTCCTTCAGAATGGACTGGTTGGATCTCCTTGCAGTCCAAGGGACTCTCAAGAGTCTTCTCCAACACCATAGTTCAAAAGCATCAGTTCTTCAGTGCTCAGCCTTCTTCACAGTCCAACACTCACATCCATACATGACCACAGGAAAAACCATACTCTGCCAAGCACTTGACATCAACAGGATTCTAGAGTTGGCCCCAGATTCTATCCCCTGGTTATTCAATAAACACTACTCTAGGTACTTCTGTGAAGAAACTTGGCAGGGGCCTGGCCCAATCAGGTGAGTCTTTAAAAGCAGAAAGTTTTCTCAAGGTGGAGGCAAAAGAAGAAGTCAGAGATGCTAGAAACCCAGAAGGATTCTATGCACCTTCATTCTTTGGAGATGAAGGAGGTACCGAGGAATGTGGTAGCCTCTAGGAAGTGAGAATGGCCCCAGCTCACAGCCAGCAAGGAAATGAGGATCTTGATTCTACAGCTGCAAGGAATTTGGTTCAGCCAACAACAAGAACTATTCTTGTTGAAGGAATATTCTTTCTGGGGCCTCCTGGTAAGAATTCAGCTGGCTGACACCTTGATTCTGGCCTTAAGAGAAGAGAAACCGGGAGCCTGGTGGGTCTGCCTGGACTTCTGACTTTGGAACTCTGAGATAATAAATGGGTTTTAAGTTGCTAAATCTTGGGTGATGGCTTATACAACGAAAGAAAACTGATGTCCTTGTTTAATCCGTAGTCCTTAACCCACCAGTTCTGCTTGGTGGATGCCCTCATATCCTTTTTAAGATGAGGCTCTGAGAGGTTCATAACATGCCAGGCTTGCCCAGAGGCCCCAGGACTGCAGGCTGAGGCTATAAATCCCAGCCTCACCAGCTGCATCTTTGAAGCATTCATCATGGGCTGGCTGGCCCTGGGCTGGAGGCTGGAGACCCAGCAAAGCCTTTGGCCCTAAGGCACCCATGGGTTTGTGGAGAAGAATTCCTAGTGATGTGGGAATTAGGGAGGAAGGAATTAGCTGAACTCGGTCACAGCCCTCACTGTACGGTGTGAGTTGTAACACCCTCAGTTTCAGAGCTGAAAGGGGAGTTAGCAGCAAAGCCAGGTTTCTGCCCACCTCTCCTGACCCCTGGAGTTCCCTTCTTCCATCCAGATGGCAATGGTGGGCCCTTTGGTCCCCTGGAAGCTAGGACGGAATGAGGACCACTTGCCACGTTGCTGATTCCAGCTCTTCTAATGCCCACCCCGTGTATGCATGCTCAGTTGCTTCAGTCATCTCCAACTCTCTGCGACCCCATGGACTCTAGCCCACCAGGCTCCTCTGTCCATGGGGGTCTCCAGGCAAGAATACTGGAGTGTGTTCCCGTGCCCTCCTCTAGGGAATCTTCCTGACCCAGAGATCGAACCAGCGCCTCCTGCATCTCTTGCCTTGCAGGAAGATTCTTTACCGCTGAGCCACCAGGGAAACCCAATCCCCACCCCATCCTTGGGGAAAAGCAGAAGGAACAGTGTATCCTCAAGGCTAGAGGGATAGCAGGAAGCGAAGAGGGATATACCAGCCAACCAGCTGCCTCCCTCTCTCCTCTAGGAGCCCCTCTTCTCTGCCCCCCGCCCCACGTCAGAGGCCAGGACCACTGGGGGACGGGCAGGGGTGCATGCCATGAGTGACAAGGGCTGGGGACAGATTGATTCATTTCTCCGCACTTGTGAGGACCTCAGGGCAGACTCCCAAGGTGACAGGAGTCTTGAGAGTTTCCAGGCTCCTTTCCTGCCCTGGTGGTGAGCAACTGCTGGTCCTAAGGAAGCCAGAAGGAGTTGAAAGTCCAAACCATAGGCTTCTCAAGAAATGCCTTCTTGACCACATAGTTTCTCTGACACCACCTCTTGCCACAACAGAATTGCTTAAAACCCTTGACCACAGGGGCAGCACAGATAAGTCTTTGTGCACCCTGGAGTGCCTGCTGGGGGACACGGCAGGGATATTCAGAAGCACGACCTTGAAACAAGTGACCCTGTGGTCCACGGTGGGAAGTGGGAGGCTGGTCATCACTTCCCTTCGAGGTCAGCACAGACAGGACAAGATGCTGGCATGACCCTCTGCCCAGGAAAGCAGGGGACACACCAGGTCTTCTCTGCAGCCTGAAAGACAGAACAAAGATTGAGGGGAGACTGGTTGGAGCTTGCCAGGAACCCAGGAATCCCCAGTGCCAGGTCTATTTGTAAATGTCTCTCTGCTACAGGGGAAGAGCCCTGCTCTGGGAGAGGTGCTCTTGTCCTGCTGAGAATGGGTGGGTTCAGACAGGTAAATGTAGGCTGTTGAGAGCTGGGTTGCTATGAGGACTGTGCGAACACGGAATTTGGGGATCAGCAGGGAGGTGGGTGAGGAGGTGGAATGGAAGGGCGGAGCCCTGGGTAGGCTGGGGATGGCGAGGCCACAGGGAGGGCGCCCGGGGGGGGCTGTCCCCATGCACGCCCCGCCCCTTCTCCCAGACCTTAGGGGCTTCTTCTGCACATGCGTCCCCGTGCACACTTCATGTTAGCTCTGTCTCATTTGTTTCACTTGCAGAAACAAAGAGGCAGGGTCCCCTTTGGAATGTGAAGCAGGTAGATGAGCCATGAACTGAATTCCATGGAATCAGAGGCTTGCGGCCAGAGGTATCCATGGGAACTTAAATCCCCAAGAAATATTGGGGAAAGGTTTGGGTTTATCCAGGGTGAGAAGTCGGGGGGCTCTGGTGGATCTGATGTAGATGGTGTGAGTCAGAGAAATCTCTCATGACCTTGGGTCTTTCAGCCATTCATTCCCATGTGCCTATCCCCCCCCCCCCCCGCCGCAAAACACACACACACAGTGCCTGATGAGGGTCCCCTCCGCGCGCCCACTCAGCGGTTACAGCTACAAACCCCACTGTGGCGCCCACAGCACTGCACTGTCATCACCTATTTGCTTCTTTGCTCGTGCCCTGGACTCGAATCCTCAAGGCCAGAGACTGACTTTACCTGGATCCTCCAGAATTTAGCTCAAAGCTCAGAAAGTGCTGGATGGAGGGAACGGGATGGACTTTTCTGGAATCTGACCCTGGGCCAGGCTCTGCCAGTGCAAGTCAGATAAAACTTGCAGCCCCTGGGCTCCTCACAGTCTTAATGAATCGGCCATCCTGGGGCAGTGAGATCCCTATTTCTGGAGGTACAGGGACACAGCTGAGAAACTTGGCAGAGAGCTCAGTGGGCACTGGAGCTCTGATGGGCAGTGACCTCGATGCTCCCAATGCCCCTTCTGGCCCTTGGATTCCTGACTCCCTGGGATCAGGGTCCAGCGAGATGTTGGCTCCCAGATGTTTGTTGCCAGTTTCCAACAAGCCATCCGTGTGTGGAAGGAGAGCTGAGTCACTGTTTGGAATGCCTGAATCAAAGTCACCTCCCTTCTTAATAACCATTATAAACACGTCGCCGGTCAGCCCTGTTTGTTTGCTTCTTGGAGTTTATGTGGCTGCATGAAATGTGGTATCAAAGACGAACACACAAACCTCGAACCACCCGTATTTAGTCTTCTCTGTGTCTGGTCTGTGTGTTACCCACACTAAACACACTTGTGCTAGTGAGGCGTGGGGGCAATAGCTCCCTGCACCTGGCTGGCTTACCCCTCCAGAGCCCTTACTGGCCCCACCACTGGCTCAGGAGCATCCTCACCCCTTGGGGAGCTGAAGGGCCTTCGGGCTGGGACACCTGGGCCACAGCTCTCACTGCCCTTCTTGTACCAGCTTCTCCAATCTCTACTTTAAATCCCCTGCAAGGCTGGCCTCCTCCTTCCTGACACTCCAGAGACAAGTTCATACAAGTTATTGGGAACCCCAAGCAGGTATCAGATGATTTACATCATGGATCTGCTGTCTTTGGTTTTCTTGATAAATTAGGCTTTAACGTCCCATTTCACAGATTGGGAACCCAAGGCTGAGAAGGATGAAGGATTTCTCCCTTGGCCTCAGACCAGTCTGATTCTGGGTTGCAAGCCTTTTTTTTTTTTTTTTTCTGTCATGCTAATCCTTCTAAACCTGTTTTCAATCTCAGCTAATGGCATCAAGAGCCACCTGTCCTTCAAATTTCCAAAGTCATTTCTAACATTGTCACCATGCCCACTCTATCTCCTAAGATTGGCTGGAACTGTATGTGTCATAATTCAAACAACGGTGACTTAACCAAAAAGGTTAAGTGGTTTGTGCAGTGTAATGTGACAGCTGGAGCCAGGCAGTCTGGGGTGGTGCATGAGAAAGTCATCAAGAACCCAGCTTCCTTGTAGCCTTCTGCTCCTCCATCCTTACCTTAAAGCTCTCATCCTTATGGCCACAAAAAGGCTGCTTTATCTCCAAGCATTGCAGCTACCTTCCAAGCAGGACATTCCAAAGGGAAGATGATGCAGGGCAAATGCTCATTTCACCTGAGTTTGTTCCTTTTTATGTGAGAAGCAATAGCTTTGCCTGGTCTACTGTATATACTGATTGGTACAACTGGGATACACAGCTAACTAGTTGCCTGTACCTTCCACTGCCAGACGCCTGGGAAGGCAAAAGGCCATGAGGTACATTGCTGCCCTGAGCAAAACTGGCTTTCTGTTCGCAAAAAAGAAGGAGAATGGATATTTGATAAGCAATCAATTGCTTGCCACAAAGCTCCCACATTTAACCAGCCCCTACATCACATATAGTCTAATTTCTCTTGCCTCTAACCCATCTCTCTTCCCCTTGCCAAGATTTCTACCTAGTTCAGGCTCATAGTTACCTCCTTTAACTGTGTTCTCTGCCAGACTCACCTCTTCTCCTGTCCCTGCTGCACACTGCTACCCAGCAATCAGGATACACGCCCCCCCTGCCCTCCTACCTCTAATCCCTGTCCATTGCTTATAAAAGGATGGCCAGATTCCTCAAGCTGAAGCTAAAGGCCCTTTACAATCCAGCTCATCCCTCTTCTCCCCTTATCTTCTAAACTCCTGATGGTCCAGCCACTCTCTCCCACTCCCCACACTGAAGATCCAGTTGCCATGCCCCCATCTAACATGACTTCCTTCCTGCATGTTCTACCTCTTGGAAATGCTCCTTTATTTTAAATTTTATTTTATTGAAGTATAGCTGATTGAGAATGTTCTGCTAGTTTCTGCTGTATAGCAAACTGATTCAGCTATCCATATACATACATTATTTTTCATACCCTTTTCCATTATGATTTATCGCAGGATATTGAAAATAGTTCCCTGGACTATACAGTAGGACCTTGCTGTTTATCCATTCTATACACGATACTTTGCATCTGCTCTTTCCAAACCCCTACTCCATCTTTCACCCACCCCACTCCACCTTGGCAACCATGATTCTGTTCTCTGTGAGTCTGTTTGTTTCGTAGGTAAGTTCGTCTGTGTCATATGTTAGAATCACATACAAGTGACGGCATTTGTCTTTCTCCGTCTGACTTACTTCACTTAGTATTGTCATCTCTGGGTCCATCTGTTCAGCTGCAAATGGCATTATGGAAATGCGCCCTTAAGTCTCAGCTCAACTGCCGTCTTCCCTGTGACCACTTGCTGATCACCCCAGTTGGAATCAACCTCTCCCTCCTCAACGTTCTCTTGGATAGCATGCCACAGTTTGGCTTGGCCTCCAGCTGGCCGTTGCGGAGTCTCTTGGATGGCTTGTGGCTGCCCAGCTCCCATCTCTCTACTTCCAGTAATGTCCTCTTGGGGATCCATCCTGATGGGGAACCGGGGTTCTAGCAATATCCTATGAGCCTTGATTAAGCTTCTCCTAAAGCTAGACATAGCCCTGGACTCCAGCTATGTTAGACTCTGAAATTCCTTCTCTTGAATCTCTTTTTCTTGGATATTCTATTACCTATGTTTGAAAGAGTCTTCTTCTTACTGATGCTGGTTCTTGGCCTCCTTAATTAATAGAAATTGGCTAGAGGCCAGACAAGGAATTCAGACAAGGCTTTCCTGGGGCCCCTGCTGCAGCATGAGGGAGCGAAAACATACAGGTTCCCTTGTTGGCTCCCTGTGGTCAGGGAGTTGAGCTGGTTCCTTACAGCGGGTGAGGGTAGGGGTGTGTCCAGGGGTCTGGCCAGACGGGTGGCTTAGGTGGTCTGCCCACCCCTTTGGTGGTGGGGTGTGCAGGGGCATGGGCAGTACCCTGCTTCTGCTCCCAACACTCTGCTGTTGCTTCCAGCTCCTCAGAAGTGGCAGCTGGGGTTCTTTTGGTCTTTTTGTATCTTGTCTATAATTTGCCCCAACTGCGCACATGTGCACAATTATCTTCAGTCCCCAGTCGTTTCTTTGTCTTTTGTTGCTCGAGGAGACATCTGTCCAGGCACAAGCACTGCAGCACAGGGCCCCAGGCCCCGAGTTCTAGCCTGTCTCATCCCCAGAAGGTGCGGAGCACCTCTCCTTGACTGAGCTGAAACCCTTTGACAGGCAAGCTCAGTTGTATGTTTCACTTTGTTCCCCTGGCCTGGCACAGAGCTCCATCCCCACAGGGAGGAGAAGGGAAGAAACCAAGATGCTAGGGACACAAGGGAGGTACCCCCTCCTTCATCTGGGAGCCTCGGGTCACCGCCTGCTTCCTGACACCCCCATGCTGCTGAACTGCGTTAGCCACACATGTCCTTAGCTTCTCCCTGAAACTTGGCATCTGCTTAGTAAATGACACTCGATAATAGGTGTGAAATGAAGACTCCTGCCAGCATCTCTGGTTCTGACACTTGTTCCACTCAGGCTGGCAGTGCCTAGCAGGCATATCGTAGACATTTCGTGTTATTCTTTTTATTGGGTGAACTAGCACGAAAAGCACCCGCCCCACATCAGTGCCAGAAGATATCTGCCGTCTTAGTTCCACGACAGTGTCCCCAGGGAACATGGGCTGACCTTGCTTTTCACTATGAAGGGCAATCCATGTACATTCGGCGAACCTCCCACTCAAGCCACCGCCATCTCTGCCCTGAACTGTCGGAAAACGTTCATAACTGTTCTCGGCTATTCACTGTTGCCTCCTCATCTATTTTTAAAATTTTTTATTTTGTTTCTTTGTTTTCTCTTGGCTGACCGTGTGTTTGTTGCTGTGCACAGGTTTCCTCCAGCTGCAGCGAGCGGGGTCCGCTCTCTGGTTGCGGAGCGCGGGCTTCTCATCGCAGCGGCTTCCCTCGTTGCGGAGCACGGGGTCCAGAGCACCTGGCTTCAGTAGCGGCAGCTCTCAGGCTGAGTTGCCCTGCAGCATGTGCAGTCTTCCCTGCCCAGGGATCAAACCAGCGTCCCCTGCTTTGGCAGGTTAATTCTTAACCACTGGAAGTTCCTCATCTATTCACACAGCAGCCAGAGTCATCTGTTAAGGGGTTAAGTTAGATCTGACTCTCCTGGGCTCAGAACCCTTCAGCGGTCCCCTTCCATTCCACCTAGAATAAAAGACAATGTGGGTCACTTCTCTGGCTCCACGGCCCATCATGGTCCTCCCTCTCCTTAACCCTCTGCTCTCCCGGCTCACTCTGATCCGCTCCAGGCTTCCCCCTTCCCCCACCCCTCTCCCCTCCCAGTGTGCTTTGCTCATTTCAGGCCCCATACATGCTAAGGCCTCACATTGCCCTTCCTTCTGCAAAGCTTCACCCCCGGGGACCTGTCTAGCTCGTTTCCCTCCTTTGGGCCGCTCCTCAAATGTCACCCCATCACTTGTGCCACTCTGGATGCCAACATCTGGCAGGGTGCACAGTCATCTCCTCATTGACTCAGCACTCAGTTCACAAGGTGGCCCCACCCCAGGGCAAGCACTTTGCTGGGAGCTGGAGCTCCACACTCACAACTGCGCACGGGGCTTCCAGGAATGCAGGACACAAAGGATGTGGCTTTCAGAGAAGAGCCCTCCAGTAAAGTGTCAGCAGGCCCCTGGCCATGGGGCCAGCTTGGTGAGACCTTTCTGTGGCCTCTTCCCACTTCACCTCTGAGAAGACAAGATGGAAGGAAGCAGCAACATCTACTGGGCACTTATTATGTGTTACCTAAAGTGCTATGATTTAACTGGCAGGTCAGCTTTTCTTTTATAATAGATATTAGGAAATGCCAAAAGTCCCACCTGCCTGAGCTGACCACTGTGCACCAATATTTGAAATATCAAACCACCTGACCATTTTGATTGGATGTCCCTTAAGTCCAGAGCTTCATCTGCTCTTTGTCTGATCCTAGGGTAAAGGAGCCCACCCTACAGATGACAAAACTGAGGCTCAAAAAAGTTCAAAATCTTGCTCAGTGATTCAGCTAAGGTCCACTGACTCTGGAGCCCTTCCAGTCTCCATCCAACCTCAGATGGAGTGTCCAGCACCATCTGACTCCTGCCTCTGCCCCTCGGAGAGCCCTGTCCAGGGCAGAGGGCCTGGCCCAGGGAGCCTGAGACACAGCCCCAGGTATGGTTAGGCTGTGACTTTGACGTGGGTCTGCTGGGTTCCTGCCTAGTTCTTCAAGCAACCAGCCCCATTTTGCTCCCCACTGAGCTGAAGATAAGGCATAGGCATTGGTGAATTTGAACTGATGGGTTTAACTGAACGCAGTGACGGCCTCCGATGGAGAGCCGCAGGCTAGCTGGATGGTGCCTCTCAGCTGCAAAAGTCCCTCTTCTGAACTGTTGTCAGGCGGAGCCCTGAGTGTGAAGGTGAGGTTGTTTTTACCTGCCTTTGGCTGCAGGAGACTGGGTTTAACGGATGCATTTCTTCTTGCTCCAAGTGGCCACCTTCTCATCCCTGGCCCTGAAGGAAATCATCTTGGCAGAGCTTAGAGACCCTGGCAGCTCCTGGTGCTTTGCCAACCTCTGTGTCCCCGTCCTCTGGTGTCCTGAGCCAGCTCCACCACAGGCAAGGGGCTTCCTGCCACCAACCCTTGAACGTTTGCTTATTCTTCTCACCTTGAGGGGCTGGCTGTCACCTCTGGGCACCTGCAGGTCTGAATCTGTCAGGTGAGTAACACTTCCTGAACAGCTAGGATGAGCAACATCTTCCTACACACGGAGCCACAGGTCATAGAAGCTTCAAGTGGAACCTGGCCCTCAAGGAGCTCACGTTCTCATGGGGCCACATGGTAATATGTAAGCAGATACAAGCGAGATGATGTCAGGGACTGAGGAAGCCTGTGAAGGAGACGAGATGAAGGTGGGTGGAGAGGGTACCCAGGCAACCTCGGTGGTCAGGGGAGCTCCCTGAGGCTTTGAGTTCTGAATGATAAGAAGGCAACACCAAGATCTCCGGCAGAATATAGAAGCAACCTAAGTGTCCATCGGTAGAGGAGTGGATAAAAAGGATGAAAAATGAAAAATGAAATGTTAGTCACTCGGTCGTGTCCGACTCTTTGCAACCCCATGGGCTGTAGCCCTCTAGGCTCTGTCCACGGATTCTCCAGGCAAGAATACTGGAGTGGGTTGCCATTCCCTTCTCCAAGGGATCTTCCCTACCCAGGGATCGAACTCAGATCTCCCGCATTGCAGGCAGACTCTTTACCATCTGAGCCACCAGGAAGTAAAGAGGATGTGGTACGCATACATGATGGAATACTGTGTGTCTGTGTGTTTAGCTCCGTCTGACTTTGCAACTCCATGACTGTAACCTGCCAAGCTTCCTTATCCATGGAATTTCCCAGGCAAGAATACTGGAGTGGGGTGCCATCTCCTACTCCAGGGGATCTTTCTGACCCAGGGATTGAGTCTCCTGCATTTCAGGTGGCTTCTTTACCACTGTGCCATCTGGGAAGCCCCATAATAGAATATTACTCAACCATGAAAAAGAGCAAAATAATGCCATTTGCAGCTGTCTATGGATGCGACTAGAGGTGCTCATCCGTTCAGTTCAGTCACTTAGTCATGTCCGACTCTCTGCAACCCCATGGACTGCAGCACTCCAGGCTTCCTTGTCTATCACCAATTCCCAGAGCTTGTTCAAACTCATGTCCATCGAGTTGGTGATGTCATCCAACCAGCTCATCCTCTGTCATCCCCTTCTCAGCATGCCTCCAGTCTTTCCCGGCATCAGGGTCATTTCCAATGAGTCAGTTCTTCGCATCTACAAGGTGGTCAAGTACTGGAGCTTGAACTTGAGCTTCAGCTTCAGTCCTTCCAATGAATATTCAGGACTGATTTCTTTTAGGATGGACTGGTTTGATCTCCTTGCAGAGATGATCATACTAAGTGAAATAAGTCATACAGAGAAAGATAAATACTATATGATGTCGCTTATATGTGGAATCTAAAAAATGCAACAAACTAGTGCATAAAACATAAAAGAAGCATGCTCACGGATACAGAGAACAAACTAGTAGTGACCAGTGAAAGTGAGGAGGAGACTTGAGGGAGGGGGGAGGGGGGAGGGGCACTTGGGAGTGGGGGAGGGGCACTTAGGAGTCGGGGAGAGGGAGCTCCAAACCGTTGAGTGTAAGATAGGCTGAAAGATGTATTCGACAACATGGGAAACACAGTCAATATTTTGTAATAGCTGTAAATGGAAAGTAACTTTTAAAAATTGTATAATTTTTTTAAATTTAAAAAAAAAAAGGATCTCAGGCAAAACAATCTGAACTGAAGGATGAAGGACTATCAAGACCCTGAGAGACCAGGAGAGCGTGGCAGGAGGAGCAGAAAGCAGGCTTGTGTGGCTGGAGCTTAGAGGGATGGCGTGGAGCAGGGGAGGGTGTGAGGTCAGCAGGGCCAGGAGGTGCCCTAAAGATCTGGCTCCCATCTGAGGTGTGGCGGGCGGCCACTGGGGGGCGTTAGGCCGGGCACTGTGTGGTCTGACGTCAGCGGGCCTCCATGTCAGCTTCAGGCCTCCATGAGGTCACTCAGCTCCAAGGGAAAGGTGAAG
This sequence comes from Capra hircus, assembly GCF_001704415.2. Taxonomy (NCBI): domain Eukaryota; kingdom Metazoa; phylum Chordata; class Mammalia; order Artiodactyla; family Bovidae; genus Capra; species Capra hircus. The sequence goes on from NC_030828.1 coordinate 60,384,878, forward strand.
TGGGAAGCCTGTCAGGAGCCCCGTGGGGAGCAGGTGAGAGCTGGCGGTGACCTGGGCTCAGCTGGAGTGCTGCGGGGCTGGGGCGGGGGTGGGGCTCCCAGGAATAACTACCAGGCGGCTTGGAATCAGGCTCTGAGGGGAAAGTAAAATCAAGGGTGACCCCTGGGTTTCTGACCCAGCCAGAAAGCCGCCAGGGATGCAGTTTCTGGTCTTGAGGAAGATTCAAGAAGAGGCAGACTGAGAGGTGGGGGTGAGGGCCAGAAGCTCAGCCTTGTCCCTAGGCATGAGGGGTCTGTTATTCACGTGGGTGGAGGGGTGAGGCTGGCACCGAGAGAGGAAGAGTCCAGAGACACGTGGGATGAAGACAGGGACTTTGGAGTCAGCACGTGATGGTCTTTGAAGCCATGGGCTGCATGCCCTCCACTGCAGAGTGTGGGCAGAGGCGGGGGGAGGCTGTGGGCTGGCCCTGGGGCACACCGGCCTTGAGGGGTCTGCTGAAAAGGAGGGTACAGCGTGCAAGGTGGGAAGCCTGTCGGTGGGAAGCTTAGAGAGGGGAAAGTTCCAGAAGGACCATGTGGCTAGTCACACCAAATCACAGCAAGAGGTAGAGGACGAGGAGACAGAGAGCTGAGCTTTGGCAGGATGGAAGGCAATGGCTACCTCTGGCCATCTCGTGGGGAATTGTGAGGACAAGATCCTGCTTAGGAAGGTAGGAGCAGAAGGTGAGAAAGTGGAGATAACAAGTCAAGGAAACTTTGTGGAAGAAACCCAAGTGTCCACAGACAGAGGAATGGATAGAGGAGGTGCACACATGCAATGGGGAGAGTTACATGGGAAGTGGGAATTCCATACGTACGATGGAATATTATTCAGCCATTAAAAAAATGAAATAATGCCGTTCACAGCAACATGGATGGACCTAGAGATAATCCTGCTAAGTGAGGTATATCAGACAAAGAAAGCCCAGTATCATATGACATCACTAATAAATGGAATCTTAAAAAAAACGATACAAATGAACTTATTTCCAACATAGAAACAGACTCTTAGATGTAGAAAACAAGCTTATGGTTACCATAGGGGGAAGGATAAATCAGGAGTCTGGGATTAACATATACACACTACTATACATAAGATAGGTAATCAGCAAGGACCTACTGTTTAGCATAGGGAGCTCTACTCGATTTTCTGCAATAACTTACCTGGGAAAAGAATCTGAAAAAGCATGGATATATGTAAATAAACTATGATATATGTAAATCAACTATACTCCAACATAAAGTAAAAATTGATTTAAAAAATATGATCCAAATGCACTTATCTACAAAACAGAAACAAACTCACAGAAATAAAGAGCAGACTTGTGGTTGCCAAGGGGGAGAGGAGTAGGGAAGGGGTGAAGCGGGACTTTGGGATTAGCAGATGCTAACTATTAAGTAAAGGAAAGAAATGATAGAGGTCAAAAACACCATACAAACTGTTCTACAGAGAGTGGATAAACAACAAAGTCTTATTTTATGGCACAGAGAATTATAGTCAATATCCTGTGATAAACTGTAATGGAGAAGAATATGAAAAGAATGTATAGATATCTATAACTGGCTTCCCAGGTAGCTCAGCTGGTAAAGAATCCACCTGCAATTCAGGAGACCCTGGTTCGATTCCTGGGTCAGAAAGCTCCCCTGGAGAAGGGATAGGCTACCCACTCCAGTATTCTTGGGCTTCACTGGTGACTCAGACGGTTAAGAACCTGCCTGCAATGCAGGAGACCTGGGTTTGATCCCTGGGTTGGAAAGATCCCCTGAAGCGGGGCATGGCAACTTGTATTGCCTGTATTCTTGCCTGGAGAATCTCCACAGAGGAGTCTGGCTGGCTAGAGTCCATGGTGTCACAAAGAGTTGGACATGACTGAATGACTAAGCACATATGTATAATGGAAAGGCTTTCCTGTACAGCAACATTAACACCATATTGTAAATCAACTATATTTCAAATAGAAATTCAAATAAATTTTTTTAAATAGACATCTCTTTGTGGTGCTGGGAAGGAAGTGGGGTGGTGGCAGAGTAGGAAGTATAGTCAGGCTGCTCTTTGGGCATCTTTGAGCAGTCCTGCAGAAAGAATCATTGGTGATGGGAAAGAGGAGATAATTATAGAAGCAAAGACCTTGAGAGAGTGAGGGGGACGGAAATCCTGAGCCAAGTGAAGCAGAGAGACATGTCTTCTATTGTGGAGCACGTGGGGAGCAATCCTGGGAAACTAGGCCTTGGTGATGGGATGTCTCCATCTAAATACTGTCTCTATAAAATATGGAAGCAGGTCATGAGCCAAGAGGAAGGGAAGAAAGCAATGTCAAAGATGGAGAGAAGGAAGAAGCCATAAACCAGGAAAATGGAGGTGAAATTTCTAGGAAAGTGGAGATGGATTTATTGAACATGTTCATTCAGTTCAGTTCAGTCGTTCAGTCGTGTCCGACCCTTTGCGACCCTGTGAACCATAGCACGCCAGGCCTCCCTGTCCAACTCCAACTCCTGGAGTCTACCCAAATTCATGCCATCGAGTCGATGATGCCATCCAACCATCTCATCCTTTGTCGTCCCCTTCTCCTCCTGCCCTCAATCTTGCCCAGCATCAGGGTCTTTCCCAATGAGTCAGCTCTTTGCATCAGGTGGCCAAACTATTGGAGTTTCAACTTCAACATCAGTCCTTCCAATGAACACCAGGACTGATCTCCTTTAGGATGGACTGGTTGGATCTCCTTGCAGTCCAAGGGACTCTCAAGAGTCTTCTCCAACACCACAGTTCAAAAGCATCAATTCTTCTGTGCTCAGCTTTCTTTATAGTTCAACTCTCACATCCATACATGACTACTGGAAAAACCATAGCTTTGACTAGAAGGACCTTTGTTAGCAAAGTAATGTCTGTGCTTTTTAATATGCTGTCTAGGTTGGTCATAACTTTCCTTCCAAGAAGTAAGTGTCTTTTAATTTCATGGCCGCAATCACCACCTGCAGTGATTTTGGAGCCCAAAAAAATAAAGTCAGCCACAGTTTCCACTGTTTCCCCATCTATCTGCCATAAAGTGATGGGACCAGATGCCATGATCTTCGTTTTCTGAATGTTGAGCTTTAAGCCAACCTTTTCACTCTCCTCTTTCACTTTCATTAAGAGGCTCTTTAGTTCTTCTTCACTTTCTGCCATAAGGGTGGTGTCATCTGCATATCTGAGGTTATTGATATTTCTCCCGGCAATCTGGATTCCAGCCTGTGCTTCTTTCAGCCCAGGGTTTCTCCTGATGTACTCTGCACAAAAGTTAAATAAGTAGGGTGACAATATACAGCCTTGATGTACTCCTTTTCCTATTTGGAACCAGTCTGTTTTTCCATGTCCAGTTCTAACTGTTGCTTCCTGACCTGCATACAGGTTTCTCAAGAGGCAAGTTAGGTGGTCTGGTATTTCCATCCCTTTCAGAATTTTCCACAGTTTATTTGAAATGAGAAGAGCAGCTCCATTGCATCATTTTCTCCAGCTATAACCTGCTTGGGGTCTTCTGCAGTTCCTTATGAGGATTCCCAGATGGTGCAGTGGTTAACAATCTGCCTCCCAATGGAGGAGACACAGGTTTGATCCCTGGATTGGGAGGATTCCCTGGAGGAGGAAATGACAACCTACTCCAGTATTCTTGCTGGGAAAATCCCATTGACAGAGGAGCCTCGTGGGCTATAGTCCCACGGGATTGCAAACAGTCAAACATAACTGAGCATACAGTTATGGTGATGATAATCAGACTACAGGTGCAGGCAGAGGATTGAGAAGATGGTTAGAAAAGAAAAGATTGGAGAGGAAATGAGTTGAAAGAATAAGAGAGAGTAGTTGAAAAGTGGGAGGTTTCGAATCGAGATTGCCAGTGGGTGGCTGAAACGGGTGGCAGAGGAGGTGGTTGACTGTCCTTTGAGATCAGGCAATCAGAAGTTGTTTGGGGTTAGATGGTGGCATAACCCACTCAGATTCCAGGCAGCCAAGCTCCCTGCACTCTGCAGACCTCAGTCAACAGCAGGCTGGCAGTGGGTACAGACATGGCTCCCTGGAGATGCAACGAGCTCTGCAGTACAATGGATGCCCCAGAGCTCCCCATGGGATCAGGCAAAAGCGGGTCTCCAGCAGCGAGAACTTTATTGCTTAGCTTTTCCACCTGCCCTATTCTCACTCCTCTTTTCTAGGGTCAACTCTTTAAAAAAATCATTTGAACAAAAATCCATCTTCTAGGAAAGATAGATGTGCACATCCCGAGAACGGTGAAGGGCATGGTGATGGAGAAAGAGTTAGTAAATCAGTACTAACATTACTGAAGACTAAGGGGGGTGATGGGGGAGCCAGGAAATTGACACCCACGAGAAGGGGCAAGGGTCATGAACATGGACAATGCACTTCAAAGGAGCTGGAGGCCTTGAAGAGGGAGGAAGCAGCTTGGCAGTGGAATGAAGCGCAGCAGAACGGACAGCTATTTCCAGATCCTGAGACTGTGGCGTGTGACAGAAAAGTACCAGCCTCTGGAGAGGATCGCAAGGGAAGCATGTTCCAGGTGGCCTGGGTTTGAATTAGTACAAAGTTAAATTAGCAGAGCTCTGGATTGACTTTGAGTTCCCGAGGGCTCAGCCAAAGGGGGGTGGGGGTGGGAGAGAAGCTTGGGTGATGGGGTCAAATGAGGAATGTTTAGAGCATCTGTAGGAATTGGGGGGTTCTGGGTGACCCAGGAGGCTCTGATTCTGCCAGAGGCCGAGAAGATGGGGTGTTTAAAGCTTGGCAGTGTTGGTCCTGGAGCTCAGAGCTCAAACCAGCAGACCCCAGGATGTCAGATGCAGCCAAGGGAGCTGTACTCATCTGGATGGAAAGAGCAGACGTCTCGAGCTTCCCCAGGTTCATGGAAAACTAACTCAACTGACTTATACACACTGAACGTAGGGGTCATCTGGGCCTCCCTGCCCCTTGGAGATTTGGAGACCTTTCATCCAAAGTCCTAACTTATGGCCTCTGCATCTCCAAAGCGTCCTTCTCCTCCGCACCCCAACCCGCCACCCCCAAAGTGATTTCTGTGACTTCTCCAAGACCTGCTTCCTCGAGCTCTTCTCTCCGGCTCTGTGCTCCTGTATCCTGGATGCTGGCTTGATGCAAGCTCAGGATTCCACTCAGAAGCCCAAGGGTGCCTCCGGGGCCACATTTTGTGAGTTTAACAATTGAAGGCGGGTGTGGCCAAGGGCTTCGTCTCCTTCTGCCCAGGTTTGAACTCTTCCCCTCCTTGCTCCATCTCACCCGCCTCTTTTCCACACATACACACATCAGACTCACCAGCATCCTCCTCTGTCCTCACTCAGGTCCCTGGATGCTCAGCTTGTGTCCCACATGGGCTTAGCTCTGGAGTTTCTTTTCAAGACATAATATGCTCTTGTTGAAAGGAATTTGAGATGCAGAGTTTTTCTCCCTCTGCACAAACTGCATGGTGTGGTGGTTAGGGACACAGGCCCTGGATTCACACGCTGCAAAGGCTGGACCTTTCTGAGCCTCGGTTTGCCTCTCCAGACAATGGGGCAGTCATAGTGGAGCAATGTATTTCCGGGGCTTCCCAGGTGGTGCTAGTGGGAAAGAACCCACATGCTAATGCAGGAGACGTAAGAGACACCAGGTTCGATCCCTGGGTCGGGAAGATCTCCCTGGAGGAGGGCATGGCAACCCACTCCAGTTTTCTTGCCTGGAGAATCCCATGGACAGAGAAGCCTGGCAGGCCCCAGTCCATAGGGTCGCAAAGCGTCAGACATGACTGAAGAGATTTAGCATGCAAGCCATGTATTTCCAGCACTTTCCTTGTGCTTAGCACTAAGCTAAGCACTTGAATACCATCTGATTTAATCCCAGCATTATTCTGGTGAACCAGAAATTACCTCATTTTTCTGAAGGAGAAAATTAAATTTCAGTAGTAACTCACCCACCATTGTAGGATTTTTAGTTGTCTGAGCCAGGATTCCATAGAAGGTGTTTTTAACTTTGAAGACCTTCCTCTTAAGTTATCTGCAGTGATACAAAGTTAGAAAAACTGGGTCCCCCTCCACTTGCTTGTCCTCTAACCTGATCCTATTACCTGTGGGGCCTCAGTTTTCTCATCTATAAAATGGAAGATTCCTTTCTGTCTGTATTGCCACCAAATCCTTGAAAATGGCAGCCATGGGCTTGAAAGAGTTAACATGATTGCCTGTAAATTCAAAATTTCCCTCTTACCACGATCTGTCCCAAGTTTCCAAAAAAGCTTTGAAGATAAAAAGTAGATAATGGTTTAAATTTGATTGGAAGGAAGGGAATAAGAGTAAGAGCAGCCTCAACACTTCTCCTGGGAGGTCCCTCAACTTTCCCAAATATGGCTTAATTTTTTCAGGTTCTGTGTTTTATCCATAATGGCCTTAAGGGTAATAAAGGCAGCTCTGCCTTTGGGGCAGGGATCTGATTAGACAGAGAAGAAGTGAGTGAGTGAGTAAGCGTGTATGTGTGTGCATGTGTTAAGGGTGTGTGTGTGTGTGTGCGCGCACCATGTTCCCTCACAGAAAGCCTGGGTGGACAGGTCTGGTACAAGACATCCTGATGACTCCTAGGAGTGGGTGGCAGACATGGCCTTGTTTATTCTTCCTGGATTCTGAGTTACACAAACAATAAATCCCAACAATGTGTTTGCCGGCAGAGTTTCTGGTTAGCTTCAAAGTTGCATATAAGGACCCTACAGGGCTCCAGGCCCAGCTGTGTGGGCAGAGTCCTTCTGTTTGGAGACAGCACTGCAGAACATTCAGCCACCAAACCATCTGATGACTAAGAAATGAGGTTCTAGAAAGAGCCCTGGCGTGGGCATGGGTCTGGTCTCAGATCTGACCTTTGTTCCCAGACTTTTGAGATGCCTTGGGCTTCAGCTCTGGGTTTACCCAGCTCCAGCCAGCATTCACAGCACTGAGTTATGAATCAAGGTTGATGGCCCAAGAATTCTCCTTTGTGGCCCACAGGCCAACAGGAAGCTGACCAAATCCCACGGCACCAAGCATCCAAGCCCTCCCTGGCAGGCAATCACTAAATCCATTCTTGACTGTATTCCTGAATTTATCAGTTTCACGGATGTCAAGTCAACCAATGACTCCTGGGTCTATGTCCCTTCATCCAGAACCTCACCAGGACCTGGTGGAGAGTGTGTCGGGTCTTACTTGGCAAATACATAAAACAACAATATGCAAGAGTACTTTGAAGTTTATAAAAAGCTGGAATCACGCATGTAAGAAATACAACTAGTGGTAAGAATGATATTGTTACATGCTCCAAAGGGCAACTTTTGTTCTTGTGATATGCTTTCATGGAAATAGATCATTTAAGAAAAATTAATTTACTAATTTTAGAAAGTAGTGGCAATTGTTTTCTTATTGTACAAAATATGAAGGCAAGTTTAAACTTATATAGTCCAAGCAACCAGATAAAATCCAGATATGACCCAATGACACTTTTATGTATTTCTTTCAGTCTGGTTTCTATATGTGGACTTTGTGTGTGTGTAAATAAGTAATATAATTTATTTGTCTATCAAATCAAATCTGCTTTTTATGTCCTGCCATTTTCAGTTAACATGTTACTGTGAACACTTTGCTGTCTTTTGACATCTGAGCTAAGGTTCCCCCACCCAACTTCCTAGCCTAGTGATCGTGGGTGATTCATGGTCAGGGGTTCACTCACTTGAACCCCTGTTTCCTCATGTCTAAAATAATCTTACCGGGGCCATACTGCTAAGTGTTCACCAATATCAGTTTTCACCTCTTTGCAGACTGTTGTCAAACTCTGTTTCCCAGGCTCCTTTGCAGTTGAATGACACCACGTGACCATATCCCAGCCAACGACAAGTGGGAGGAAATGATGTTTGCCTCTTGCATTCCTGTCTCATAGAGTCTCCCACAAATGAGAGTTGATTTTCTCTCTCTTCTTACCCTCCAGGTCTCAGGCCCCCGAACTGATTAGATGAACCAAAACAATGACGAGACAACTAGATGGCGCAGCCCCAAGACAAAACAGGCTTGAGTCCCCAGATCACAGCTTGGAGAAGGACCCAATTGCCTTATGATGTGAACAAGAATAAACCTTCATGCTTAAGCCACAGAGGCATTGATTTGTTTCTGCTGCTTAGCCTAATCCGACAGCTGCCTACCTCATAAGGCAGGCTGTGCCTTTGAAGAAAATATTGAAATCAACTGCTTTTAAAAAGCACTCCATAGACCTGAGCCTTTAAAAATTAAACAATAGTAAATAAATGAGCAAGGCAATGACTAAACTGGGTCAGGTACACCTTAAGATTTGTTGGATTTCAGAGAAGCAGGACATCATTGTGGACAGGAGGAAGCAGTAGGAGGAGGTGCTGTGTGGAATCTGTTAGGAGGTGTGTGAATGGGGTCCAGGAGAGGAATGGGAAAGACAAGTCATTCAATGTGTGTTTGTCAGTAACCCAGTAAGTAGGAAGTGCAGTGAGGGCCGTTCTGTGTAATTACTTGGAAGGTGAGAAGGAGGAGGGATTGGACCCTGCTCAGCTACCAGGGCCAGCTACCAGGGCCTGGAAAGGTTTCCTGTGGCCTTCCCATCCTCTTCACATTCTGCTCTGGATCCCTAGCACTTTCCTGGAATGAGCTCCACCCCTTAATTTCCTGAAATCCCCAAAAAACCATAGAGTAGGTACAGACGTGGAGGAGAAGCATATTGAAAATAATCTGAACTCTAGCTGATGAGAAGTTGCTGTGTATCACGGGGAGCCCAGTCTGGCACTCTGGGATGACCTGGAGGGGTGGGATGGGGGAGGGGAGGGAGGGCGTGTGTGTATAATTACGTTTGATTCACGTTGTTGTATGGCAGAAACCAACACAGTATTGTGAAAATTTAAAAATATATATTTAAATCTAAAAAACAGAAAAAATTTTTTTAAATTTAATTAAAGAAATAATTATAATCTGAATTCCTATTCCTCCATGTTATAGACAATCAAACTGGAGGCCCAGAAGTTTCCATGGCTCATGTTTGCACACATGGCACAATAGTTTAGAGTCAGAGGCAAAGCACAAACGTAAACCAGGTGATGTACTTTCCTTCATAAAACTTCACCAGCCTCCCAGCCCACCTGGAATAAACCAATTCCTCACTGTGATCTATAAGGCCCTATAAGGTCTGGTCCCTCTCACCACCCACTCTGGTACCAAGGAAGAACCGAGCTGGTTTTCACCGATACCCCTGGTGGATGACTGGACACCTCCCACCCCCAGTTCTTTGCATCTCGGAGAGATCAGCTATCTGAGTTCTTACCAATGAAATGTGAGCAGAAGTCAATCCTGTTCCTAAAAACTACTGCACAATTCCCCACCATCTCTCTCTTCCCTTGGGTACCAGTTAGGTGCAAGCATCCCACGGAGGGTTCCCAGGCACTAGGCAGGGAGTAGACAGAGTTACACAGCATCAGGAGCCTGGATTCCTCAAAGACTGAGGGCGAGAGACTGCCCTACTTCCACACAGAGCCAGGAAGTGAGCCAGAAACAGCCCTTCATTGCACCCTCAAGCCTGTGAGCGCTGGGAGTTCTGTTATTGCAGCTAGTGTTAACTTACCCTGGCTAACGCAAGCCTCCTCTTTTTGCACATTCTGCTGGCTATGCATCACCTTGACCCTCGTATGCTGGACCCTCTCATTATATGTATGGCTCTATAATCCAGGCCCCAAGGGGACCTGTTCACTTGCTCCTCCCCTTGCCGCAAAGCTCCCCTCTCTGACTTCATGGCTACTTCCTTCTCAGCTTCAGCATCATCTTCTCGGAGAGCCTCATCTTCTCCTGATCAAAAGTAGTTCCTACAGTCACACCTTATTTCTCTTTCCTTAGGCTCAGCTGGTAATCCACCTGTAATGTGGGAGAGCTGGGTTCAATCCCGGGTTGGGAAGATCCCCTGGAGAAGGGAAAGGCTACCCACTCCAGTATTCTGGCCTGGAGAATTCCATGGACTATATAGTCCATGGGGTCACAAAGAGACACAACTAGCAACTTTCGCTTTCCCTTTTCACTATACTTCTATTATCTAGAATTATCTTGTCTATCTGTTTGCTTATTTCGTTTTAATCTCCTCCCTCTAGAATGTAAACTTCATGAGGTCAGAAATTAGCCTGTTTGGTTCATTGCTATATCCGCAGCACTTAGAATATACTAAGTGTTTAAAAAAATATTTGTAAATGAATGAGTAGTGAATGATCTATTGTGCAAACGTTAGTCCCATGAGCTCCAGGATAAACCCATTGGGTCATACCCCATGACTTGCTCAGTTGTCAGATGTTTCAGTGCAGAGGGGTTTTCCCATCAATTGAAAAGGGTGGGGCTGGTCTAAGGTTCAAGGTCGGTTGGTCTATTTAGCCAGTTAGAGAAGGGCCCAGATATCTCAGGAGCCTCCCCAGAGCAGAGAGGTTTATAGCTGTTGGCTATGACCCATGACTGCTGGCAGCTGCTGAGTTTGGCACAAGGGTCTGTAATAAGTCGGAAGTATTTTTCCATCTTGATGGAAAGAGCCAGTAATTTGCACTTCAGTGATGTGTGGGAGGCTGGAGAGCACGTGAGAAAAGTCCAGAATGGCATCTTGAGATAGTTGCTGTTGTTGTTCAGTTGCTAAGTCATGTCCAACTCTTTGCGATTGTTTACAGACAAATCTTGCTCAGCCCTACCAGGACCAGGGAGAGCGTCTTCCATCATTTTCTCCAGGAACAGCCACTTGGCTCTGCCTTCACTTGGGGAGATAAACAGCCCAGGATGAGCCTTCCGGCGAGCTGGGCTGGTCCTACTCATCTGACAGATGAGCAAACCGAGGCCCTGCGGGGTTAGGAGACCACAGCAGCAGCTGAGCCTCTAACGTGGAGAGAAAACAGAACCTCGCTTGTCTGATTCCCGGATTTCCATCAGGAAAATAGAGAACAGGTGCATTTCTTCCTTCACCCTGTCCACGAGATAGATATTGTACCAAAAGAATCAGCCCTTACCTACAGATGGGGAAACTGAGGCACCAGCAGTTTAGCAATGTGCCCAAGTGAGGTCCAGAACTCGGACTCAGACCCGGCAGTCGGGGCTTCTGGTCACTGTGCTGCTCACAGTTTGATTCCGGTATCCCTGGAGCCTGCATCCCGGGACCTTGGGGATGAAATGGTGTGAGGGGTGCAGTGGGGGGCTCGGAGCTACAGTTCTCCATGCCAACAGGAAGGGGGGGAAGAGAAGAGAGGGGGTTCCCAAGGGAAGGAGGAGAAATCTGGATTAGTCAGGGTTCTCCAGAGAAGCAGGACCAATAGAATATACAGAGAAAGGTCTATTTTAAGGGATTGGCTTACCCAGTTACAAAGGCTAGCGACCCAAAACCTACAGCTCTACACTGGTTCCAAGCTGCCGGCCTACCCTGACCTTGCCCACCCTCCCAGCTAAACCCTCCTTCTTCCAGCAGGAGCTTAAGCATCGCTTCCATGGGAGCAGTTCCCTATCACATACCACTGAAGTGGCTAATTTATCGTTTGTGAAATTGCATATTTGATATCTAGGTCCCCAAACTCTAGGTCCCCCAGCAAAGGAGTACTGGAGCCTGCTCTGTCTTCACAGGACTCCCAAGGCCAGTGACCGGTCACGTTGGAGGTCAGCACACAATTTAAAAGGCTGAATATGTGAAAGTCTATGGTGGTCCAAACTGTATTTCCACTTGGCTACAACAGTAATCAAGCTTCCCTAGTGGCTCAGTGGTAAAGAATATGCCTGCCAATGCAAGAGATATGGATTCATCCCTGGGTCAGAAAGATCCGCTGGAGAAGGAAATGGCAACCCACTCCAGTATTCTTGCCTGGGAAATCCCACGGACAGAGAAACCTGGTGGGCTACAGCCCATGGGGTCGCAAAGAGTCAGACACGACTTAATGACGAAAAACAACAGTAATCTTGCTGCTTGCCTGGGTGACAAAGGCACACGTGAAAATTTCTCCATTGTTGCCCCACCTGGCATTATACGCTGATTGATTAAAGAATGAGGCAACCACAGCGGATGCCTCTCACCCACACAGCTGACTCTCCGCCCCAGCCTCTCCCTGCTTTTCCCGTCCCACCCCTGTCATCCAGCTGAGCATTCCTTTCTCAGGTCTCATCCCAGCTTCCACCTTTCCTTTCTAGCGGGAGAGCCTAGTGGAAAATTCAGATTCAAGATCCTCTTTGTAAGCCGGGGCAAGTTACTGAAGCTCTCTGGCCAGGTGTCTCCTCTGCAAAATGAGAAGCTGAGTCAGAGCACCTGGAGCCCCTCAGCTCTGACACTGTGCCACCCAGTCATCAGTTTTCTTCTGCATCTTGGCCCGACCGCCCCCTTCTCATTGCCAAGACTTCCTGTGCCTGGGAGCAAAATCTGCCCCTCACCTTCCACCCCAATAACCCTTAAGCCACAGATAGTGCCACACCAACCCCGCCAGCCAGGGGGTAAAATTGGAACCAAAAGGAGAAACGAGGATTATCCTCCTGTCCAATACTGTCATCGCAGAAGCTGAGTCAGCCCTTTGCAGTGGGTCTTACACACTCACCCCCACAGCCCTTACATGTGCATCCTTACTCATCCTTACACATGCATGCTCATACTCCTGCACATTCACACCATGTTTCCTTTGTTATTAGTAACAGAAACCAATTCTGGTACATGCAGTGGGGAGACAGGGAGGATGAGGATGAGAAGAGGCAGCGAACTTGGAAAAATCTCCCAGAATCACAGAAGCTGGACAGCCAGGTCTTGGAAAGGACATGAAGCAGCCAGGTCAGACAGAAAGAAGCAAGACCTAGCAAGGGGTCTCTTCCAAGTTCTCCAAGCAGGAAAGATCAGCCTACCACCACTTCCTTATTTTTATTATTGAATTATAGCCTACATAAAACATTGCATTCATTCAAAATACATGTAAATGAAGCCATCATGCTGTATGCCTTAAACTTTACAGTGATGCATGACAATTATTTCTTAATAAGACTGGGGAGAAAATTATGTTCATCATGTATCAGTTTGGTGTCAAGAATATAGTAAAGGGGAGAGGGATAAATTAGGAGTTTGGGATTAACAGAGACACACTTCTATGAATAAAATAGATAACCAACAATGACCTACTATATAGCTAAGGGAACTATAATACATTCAGACTTACAATAGCCTATAAAGCAAAGAATCTAAAAAATAATATGTATATATATTCTTCACATGAATCACTTTGCTCTACACCTGAAACTAACACAGCATTGTAAATCAACTGTAGTCCAATAAAAATATTTTTAAAAGAAGGATGGGCTTTGATGATGCTGCAAGGGACACCAGAGGGCAACTTCTAAGAAGAGTAGGGGAAAAAGAGAAACAGAAGAAAAGGACATGGAAGGAGAGAGTGAGAAGCTCAAACAGAAAACAAGCATGAAATCAACTTGAAAGGGACATCTCAGATTCAAAAACATAAAGAGAGCGAACCCAAGAGGATGAGCAAGGAGAGGCTGGCGGGAGGGAGCACTTTCACCTCCCCAGAGCCCCGATCTCCGTCTGCACCCTGGGCCCAAGTTTTATCATCATCCAGATGAAAACCATCTGGCCATCTGCACGCCACCCTCCAACTCAGTATTTTTCCATCTGTCCTGCCATGTGAGGGGTTTCATGCATGAGTCAGAGGTGAGACATCAGTGGAGCCTCAACCGTCTCTCCAGGTGGCCTCTCCTCCGGTTGGGAAGGCTGGGCTCTGAGACTGTGGTCCACTGGGGCCTCTCTCCAGTGGGGAGTCCTTGCCACCTGCGGGGCATTCAGTCTCGACTAAATGCTTCCACAACACACTGTGTTCAGTCTTAACAGCTTGGTGGTATGGCCTGGGGAGAAGAGGGATGGCTCAGAGCAGGGATGGGACATGCCTAAGCTCCCTAACTCCAGGGCCCGGCCACCAGCTAGAGAGCAGCCCCACCCTCTGCCATTGCTCCCACCCAGCTGTGAAGATGGTGGTGGGCATCAGACCTCATCACTGACAGCCAGTCTTCCTTCCTGCTGCCAGCCTGCGGGTATAGAGGTCTGTGTTTGGTCAGCTTCATGGGCAGGGTAGGAGGGGCCAGATGGGCAGGCTGCTTGGTGGCTTCAAAGCCTGACCAACTGGGACTAGTCATCAGACAGCCTTGGCAAGCCATGGGGAGAAGCTTGGCTCACATCAGCCTTGTAAAAGATGAAGATAGAAGGGTGCCCCCATTACCCTTTAGCTCCCTGGATCACTACGTTAATTCCCTTGAATTTTCCAGCTTCTAGAGACTGGCTGTATTCCTTGACTTGTGGCCCCTTCCATCCTCAAAGCCAGCAATGGTGGTAGAGTCCTTCTCACTTTGCATAGCTCCGACACTGGCTCTTCTACCTCCTTCTTCCACGTCTAAGGGCCCACAGGATTACCCTGGGGCCAGGTAATCCAGGCCAGTCTCTTTAAGGTCAACTGACTGGCAACCTTGATTCCATCTACAGGTTAATCCTCTCCTTGCCATATGAGCTAACAAAGGATATGTGCATCTCTGAGGGAGCCATCATTCTCTCTACCACATCACCCTTTGGGGATGACGGACCCAGCTGCTGGTGTACCCAGAAGGTTTGGCACACCTCAAGCTCCACAACGGACAACAAGCAAAGGCCTTCTCTCTCTCTCTCTCCTAGGATCAAGAAAGGGTAGGCGAGAGGACTGAGCGGATGACTTCCCAACATCAGATTCTTTGGGAGTTAAAATAGGTTCCACGATCCTGAAGAGGGCATCTGACACAGAGGTTCATAGACAGATTGGCCTCAGGCTTGTAGGGTACCTGGGAGGGTGTGGGGCCTGCTTGTACTCATTGGATGCAGACTCAAGTTTGGACGTGAGTTTCAGAAAAGCCAGCTATTGGCTGTTGGCAAGAGCAGAGGCCAAAAGACTTACAGAGAGAAGAGACACAGACATCATGAGGCACCAAGAACCGGGAGACAGAGGCGCTGGGAGCAGGAGGCTCTGGTCCACTCGGGAAGCGAGTGGCTGAGCCACAGTGATGGCATGGTGACAGGAAAGGCGTGTTCCTGGATGCTCCACAGCCCCGGCCCTGCTCCAACCGTGGCTCCACTGACCGGTCCTTCCAGCCTGACCACCTTCAGCCTCTCACCCTCTCCTCCTGACCTGGGGCTTTTCGGATCTATAGCATGTGCTGCCTGGGCGACCCTGCTCCACATTCCTGGAAGCATCCTGGAGGCTGGGGGGACTGAAGTTTCCTGGGAAACCCACCCCAAGTGGGGAAATGCCTCTCTATTGTCCTGGGGCAGAGGTTTCTGAGAAACGATCTGACCCATCTTAGAAGGTCCTCGAGGTGACGGGCCCAGCACGCACAGCGGCGGCCAGTTCAGGAAAGCATCTTGTGTCAGCTCCCCTCCTTAGAAGCTCCTCTCCCGCCAGCATCTCCTTCTGGTCCAGGTGGTCACTGCCCAAACAGCACCCGGTCAGAAGCCTGCATCTCAGTTTCTACTCAGAAGGAACCCAGGTTAGGGCCGTTCATGGTGTTGGTGGCCCAGGTGGTGTCCCTTCTGGCCAAGGCCCTTCTAGTCATGGGTCCTGGGGCTGTGGGTGGCCACATCTCAGCTGCGTGGTGTCAGCATTTCACAGCAGCAGCCTGGAAGCCTGAGGGCACTAATTGTTAGTCAGGGCCCCAGCCACTGCCCAGAGGAACGAGGAGATGAACGGTCCCTGGTGGCATTCAATCCCAGGTCTGGGCACCTGAGAGGTTCAGGACCATCTGTTCTCCCACTCCCAGGAGCATCCCCCTCCCCATCTTTCTAGTCCATGGTTTCTGTCTCTCAAAGCCCAGGGCCTGAGACTGTCTGGAGGACGTGATGGGCTCCTGCACGTGGGACTCTACATGTCCTCCTGCTTCCCAGGCATCAAGCCCCTCTCTCGTTCCTGCTGCTCAGCTCCTATCTCCCTTCCCTCCACGAGGATACCAACAATCTCCCAGCACTTGGGGCAACCAGACAGTGCCTCTGACTCCTAGCTTCTACAAGTCCCCACCTGCTCTAGATAGCCTCCCAGCATCCCGTGGCCCCTGTGCACATGCACTGAGCCCTCGAAGTCCATCATTCAACTGGTTCCTTCCAGCACCATCTGCTTGGAGCTGCAGACAGAGACTAGGGGCCCCTTTCAAGCTAATAGGAGGGCAGGGGCATCCAGAGCCGATGTGGGTGCCGAGATGTCAGGCCTGATTTCAAGTGTGACACTTCCATCTCTTAGTTGTGTGACCTGAAGCAACTCACTGCCTCTCTCTGAGCCTCAGTTTCCTTATGTGTAAAATGGGACTAACCATATCTACTGCACAAATGTGCCTTAAGTATTAAATAAAGTAACAATTATAGAAAGCTTAGTTCTGTTGAATAGGAGATGCTGAATAATAGTTGATAATCACTTATTAGTATCGGTGGTGGGTGAGAAGATAAAACCTTCCAGGCTGGCTGGCTGGTTTTCACAGGGTGCATCCTTGACATCTTCAGGGGTCCTGGTTTGGGTAGAAGTCCCCACAGTAGATGACTGAAGTCCCAGTGCTGTGCCTGAGCTCCCATGACCTTGAACTGCAGAGGACGAAAGGCCTTGAGCTGTCCTGACGTTGCCCTGTGAGTAAATGAGAATGTCATTAACTGAGAATAGTAAATAGTGAAAGCCGTGTCAGACTCTTTGCGACCCCATGGACTACAGTCCACCAGGCTCCTCTGTCCATGGAATTCTGCAGAATACTGGAGTGGATAGCCATTCCCTTCTCCAGGGGATCTTGCCAACCCAGGGATCGAACCCAGTTCTCCTGCATTGCAGGCAGATTCTTTACCAGCTGAGCCACCAGGTAAGCCCAAATGAGCCCAAATAGTACTGAGGAAATATGCTGGGGCCAGAGTGACCGTGAGGGGTGGGGAGGTAGGGAAGGGAGCTCACATCCCTACAGTGGCTGGACCTGACCTCTGCATGGGGCATGTGGCTGCCTCCACTCACACTCAGCAAGTGTGATGCATTCTCCTACATGATGGACAAAGGAAGGTAGTTCTGGAAGCTTCCTGCTGCCCACAGTCCTGGAGCATCTGACCCTGGACTGAGGATAATTACGAGGAACATGCCGGGTGCCATGCAAGTATGGCCCACTAAGTCCTTACACAAGCACATCAGCTCAGTGCTGCTTCCGTCTACATTTGATGGATGAGGAAGCTCGACCAGGGCAAGATAAGGGCCTCGCTTGAGAGTCACAGCAGAGGTGGGGTGTGGAGCAGGCAGCCTACCAGCCAGGCTGCATGCCCACCACTCAGGGTCCATGACCAGTCCTCGCACTGTGGCAGGGGACTGGATGCCAGCACTCTGAGTTCAGAGGGTTTTGCTGAGACAGACCCAAGGCAGAGAGCCAGGGGCCAGGTGGGCCATACCCTGGGTTCACAGCCTCTGGGCTGGATGGGGTGAGTGCCCACTGCCTCTGAGGCTCCAAACCACAGACACAGCTGATCTCAGCACCTCTGTGGCTGAGGGTGGAGTTGAGAAATCCATGCCTACCTGAGGGTCTATTGCTTCACCTCATGGAGCCTCCATCTGCAATTTCAGATTTTAATTTCTGAGCTGAGAATGGACCATCTTGTCTGTTTGTGTGTGTGTGTGTGTGTGTGTGTGGTGGGATGTTTGTGTGTTGGTGGGATGTTTGTGTGTTGGTAGGATGTTTGTGTGATGTGCACTGGGATGTGTGTGGTTAGGGTATGCATACACACGTGTGAGTTGGAGGCTACTTTCTTGAGGCATAGTTGATTTGCAGTACTATGTAAATTTTAGGTCTACAACACAGTGATTCACAATTTTTAAAGGTTACACTCCATTTGTTGCTGGCATTGAGTCACTCAGTTTTGTCTGACTCTTTTGAGACCCCCATGAACTGTAGCCTGCCAGACGCCTCTGTCCATGTTGTCCAGGCAAGAGTACTGGAGTGGGCTGCCATTTCCTCTTCCGGGGGTCTTCCTGACCCAGGGATCAAACCCACGTCTCCTGCAGTGTCAGGCAGATTCTTTATCACTGCGCCTCCCGGGAAGCTATGCTCCACTTAGAGTTATTATGACATGCTGGCTCTGCTCCCTGTGCTGTACAATATCTCCTCCCCACTTATCTGTGTACCTTTTAATCCCCTTTTCATACTGTTCATGGGGTTCTCAAGGAAAGAATACTGAAGTGGTTTGCCATTCCCTTCTCCAGTGGACCGCAATCTGTCAGACCTCTCCACCATGACCCACCCATCTTGGGTTGCCCCACGGGCATGGCTTAGTTTCATTGAGTTAGACAAGGCTGTGGTCCTAGTGTGATTAGATTGACTAGATTTCTGTGAGTATGGTTTCAGTGTATCTGCCCTCTGGTGCCCTCTTGCAACATCTATCATCTTACTTGGGTTTCTCTTACCTTGGGCGTGGGGGTATCTCTTCACGGCTGCTCCAGCAAAGCACAGCCGCTGCTCCTTACCTTGGATGAGGGGTATCTCCTCCCACCACTCTTTCTGACCTTCAATGCTGGATGGCTCCTCTAGGCCCTCCTGTGCCCGCACAGCCACCACTCCTTGGACATGGAGTTGCCCCTCCCGGCCGCCGCCACTAGCCTTGGGCGTGGGGTTGCTGCTCCCGGTCGCTGCCCTGGCCTCGGGCCTGCGATTGCTCCTTCCTGCTGCCGCCTTTGGCCTCGGGCGCCGCCCCTGGCCTCGGACGCTGCCCCTGGCCTCGGACGCCGCCCCTGGCCTCGGACGCGGGGTGGCTCCTCCTGGCTGCCGCCCCTGGCATCAGACACGGGGTATCTCCTCCCGGCGGTCACCCCCAATCTCAGACGCAGGGTAGCTCCTCTTGGCCGTTCCTGCACCACAGTCACAGCCTGGCACTCTAGGCCGCTGCCCCTGACCTTGGACGTGGGGTAGCTCTGGGGCACGCTCAGTGCGCGGGCCCACCACCACCGCCTGCGCTCAGTGCGCTGGCCCGCCGCCGCTGCTTGCGCTTAGTGTACCGGCCCGCTGCCTCCGCCAGCCAGTGGAGATCAGTGGAGAAATAACTCCAAAAGAATGAAGGGATGGTGCCAAAGCAAAAACAATACCCAGCTGTGGATGTGACTGGTGATAGAAGCAAGGTCCGAGGCTGTAAAGAGCAATATTGCATAGGAACCTGGAATGTCAGGTCCATGAATCAAGGCAAATTGGAAGTGGCGAAACAGGAGATGGCAAGAGTGAACGTTGACATTCTAGGAATCAGTGAACTAAAATGGACTGGAATGGGTGAATTTAACTCAGATGACCATTATATCTACTACTGTGGGCAGGAATCCCTCAGAAGAAATGGAGTAGCCATCATGGTCAGCAGAAGAGTCTGAAATGCCATACTTGGATGCAATCTCAAAAACAACAGAATGATCTCTGTTCGTTTCCAAGGCAAACCATTCAATATCACAGTAATCCAAGTCTATGCCCCAACCAGTAATGCTGAAGAAGCTGAAGTTGAACGGTTCTATGAAGACCTACAAGACCTTTTAGAACTAACACCCCAAAAAGATGTCCTTTTAATTATAGGGGACTAGAATGCAAAAGTAGGAAATCAAGAAACACCTGGAGTAACAGGCAAATTTGGCCTTGGAATGTGAAATGAAGCAGGGCAAAGACTAATAGAGTTTTGCCAAGAAAATGCACTGGTCATAGCAAACACCCTCTTCCAACAACACAAGAGAAGACTCCACACATGGACATCACCAGATGGTCAACACTGAAATCAGATTGATTATATTCTCTGCAGCCAAAGATGGAGAAGCTCTATACAGTCAACAAAAACAAGATCAGGAGCTGACTGTGGCTCAGATCATGAACTCCTTATTGTCAAATTCAGACTCAAATTGAAGAAAGTAGGGAAAACCGCTAGACCATTCAGGTATGACCTAACTCAAATCCCTTATGATTATACAGTGGAAGTGAGAAATAGATTTAAGGGCCTAGATCTGATAGAGTGCCTGATGAACTATGGAATGAGGTTCGTGACATTGTACAGGAGACAGAGATCAAGACCATCCCCATGGGAAAGAAATGCAAAAAAGCAAAATGGCTCTCTGGGGAGGCCTTACAAATAGCTGTGAAAAGAAGAGAAGCAAAAAGCCAAGGAGAAAAGGAAAGATATAAGCATCTGAATGCAGAGTTCCAAAGAATAGCAAGAAGAGATAAGAAAGCCTTCTTCAGCAATCAATGCAAAGAAATAGAGGAAAACAACAGAATGGGAAAGACTAGAGATCTCTTCAAGAAAATTAGAGATATCAAGGGACCATTTCATGCAAAGATGGGCTCGATAAAGGACAGAAATGGTATGGACCTAACAGAAGCAGAAGATATTAAGAAGAGGTGGCAAGAATACACAGAAGAACTGTACAAAAAGAATCTTCATGACCTGGATAATCACGATGGTGTGATCACTCATCTAGAGCCAGACATCCTGGAATGTGAAGTCAAGTGGGCCTTAGAAAGCATCACTACGAACAAAGCTAGTGGAGGTGATGAAATTCCAGTGGAACTATTTCAAATCCTGAAAGATGATGCTATGAAAGTGCTGCACTCAATATGCCAGCAAATTTGGAAAACTCAGCAGTGGCCACAGGACTGGAAAAGGTCAGTTTTCATTCCAATCCCAAAGAAGGGCAATGCCAAGGAATGCTCAAACTACCACACAGTTGCAGTCATCTCACATGCTAGTAAAGTAATGCTTAAAATTCTCCAAGCCAGGCTTCAGCAATACGTGAACCATGAACTTCCAGATGCTCAAGCTGGTTTTAGAAAAGGCAGAGGAACCAGAGATCAAATTGCCAACATCCGCTGGATCATGGAAAAACCAAGAGAGTTTCAGAATAACATCTATTTCTGCTTTATTGACTATGCCAAAGCCTTTGACTGTGTGGATCACAATAAACTGTGGAAAATTCTGAAAGAGATGAGAATACCAGACCACCTAACCTGCCTCTTGAGAAATCTGTATGCAGGCCAGGAAGCAACAGTTAGAACTGGACATGGAACAACAGACTGGTTCCAAATAGGAAAAGGAGTACGTCAAGCCTGTATATTGTCACCCTGCTTATTTAACTTCTATGCAGAGTACATCATGAGAAATGCTGGACTGGAAGAAGCACAAGCTGGAATTAAGATTGCCGGGAGAAATATTAGTAACCTCAGATATGCAGATGACACCACCCTTATGGGAGAAAGTGAAGAGGAACTAAAAAGCCTCTTGATGAAAGTGAAAGAGGAGAGTGAAAAAGTTGGCTTAAAGCTCAACATTCAGAAAACGAAGATCATGGCATCCGGTCCTATCACTCCATGGGAAATAGATGGGGAAACAGTGGAAACAGTGTCAGACTTTATTTTCGGGGGCTGCAAAATCACTGCAGATGGTGACTGCAGCCATGAAATTAAAAGACGCTTACTCCTTGGAAGAAAAGTTATGACCAACCTAGATAGCATATTCAAGAGCAGAGACATTACTCTGCCGACTAAGGTCCGTCTGGTCAAGGCTATGGTTTTTCCTGTGGTCATGTATGGATGTGAGAGTTGGACTGTGAAGAAGGCTGAGCGCCGAAGAATTGATGCTTTTGAAGTGTGGTGTTGGAGAAGACTCTTGAGAGTCCCTTGGACTGCAAGGAGATCCAACCAGTCCATTCTGAAGGAGATCAGCCCTGGGATTTCTTTGGAGGGAATGATGCTAAAGCTGAAGCTCCAGTACTTTGGCCACCTCATGCGAAGAGTTGACTCATTAGAAAAGACTCTGATGCTGGGAGGGATTAGGGGCAGGAGAAGAAGTGGACAACCAAGGATGAGATGGCTGGATGGCATCACTGACTTGATGGACGTGAGTCTGAGGAACTCCGGGAGATGGTGATGGACAGGGAGGCCTAGCATGCTGCGATTCATGGGGTCGCAAAGAGTCGGACACAACTGAGCAACTGAACTGAACTGAACTTTTAATCCCCTCCACCATCTTGCCCCTCCCTCTGGAGGCTGGTTTAGACTGAGAAGTCAGGTCATCCTCTTAGAGAGGTGGCATTTGAGCCTGAATGAGCCAGAATAGCTGGCCATGAAACGGGGAAATCTGAGCAGACCTTCCCCAGGGCACAGCTCAGGCATGTGGTGCCCCATCAACCCCACCTGTTACTTGGGGTCACCCCTGGTGAAAGGACATGAGGGGTACAGACAGAGCAAGGCAGTGGGCCAACACAGTAATGAACCACCAAGTCCTCTAAGCCTCATGGAACAGAAATTCCTGGCCAAGCTTCCAAAGGAGCCCAAGGAGCCCTGTGCTTCTGATGGAGCTTTCCTTCCAAGCACAACATCCTTTCTGATGACCTCACGCAAAGACCCGCCCAATGCGTCATGGCCCCCAGGCTTCCTCTCTTTTATTTCTTCCCTTCTGTTTTTTTTTTTTTTTTAATTGTCTCCCAGCATGTATTTGAATTCCTTACTCTCAACGAACATGGTTAGGTTTCTCGCTAGTTCCCCAACCAGTTATCTAGCAGGGAGCTGCTACAGAGAAAAGTGATTTATTTATAGTAGAAGATCTGTGTCCTGAGAACCCTCTATCACCAGGAAGAGAAGATGATGAGTCCTAGAATTGCCTTTCTCAAATAATACAGTTATTCCGATGTGACTTTTCTAAGCAGATGAGATCTACACACACAAGATAGAATGCTTGGTGGTTCAAGGTTGGTGCAGATGTCAAGAACATGACTGATCCTGTAATCAGACATTAAAATACAGAATAGGGCTTCCCTGGTGGCTCAGTGGTAAAGAATCCACCTGTCATTGCAGGAGACACAGGTGGGAGCCCTGATCCGGGAGGACCCCACACTCCACAGAGCACTTATGCCACAACTATTGAGCCTGTGCTCTAGAGCCTGGGACTGCAACTCCTGAGTGCTTGCATCACAGCTACCAAAGCCTGTGTGCCCTAGAACCAATATTCAGCAATGAGAGAGGCCACCGCAATGAGAAGCCCGTGTACCGCAACTAGAGAGCAGCCCCCGCTCACTGCAGCTAGAGAAAGGCCTGCACAGCGATGAAGACCCAGCACAGCCAGTAAATAAATAAATTTTTAAAAATGCAGTATAAACAAGAGTCAGGTGGTACACCATCAAAGTATCAGTTAATTCCTCCAGTGGTTGTTCTGGGACTCACTGCGAGGTCAGGCATCTTCTCCCTGGTGGGTGTCCCAAAGGCAGCCTGCGGCGGAGGTTATATTGACTTAGGAGGTGACAGCTTGGTTTTAGGTCCATCTTGGACATTAGCCAACTTTGCTGGACATGACACGTTTCTGGGACTTCAGCATCACCATCTTTAGCTTGAAGTTGTTGACTCTATCAGTGATTCTCAAGTGGAAGACAAGCAGCATCAGTACCACCTGGACATTGGTTAGAAGAGCTGCTTCCCCGGCACCAGCTTGTACTTCCTGAATGAGAAATTCTGGGGCTGGGCTTCAGCTGTATGTGGTTTTTCTTCCAGTTTATTTGAGAGGTAAGTGGAAAATCACACTTAAGTTTAGTGGGTTGCCATTCCCTGCTCCAGGGGATCTTCCTGATCCAGGGATTGAACCCGAGCCTCCTGCCATGCAGGCAGGTTCTTCACCATCTGATCTACCAGGGAAGCCCAGTTAACACTTCCAGTTTTACTGAGATGTACGTGGCAAACCACACTACGTAAGTATAGCATGGTGACTTTTTTTAATCTTTTTTTTTTTACTTTTTATTTTATATTTGATATAGCCAATTAACAATGTTGTGATAGTTTCAGGTGCAGAGCAGAGAAACTCAGCCATATGTACACATGGATCCATTTTCCCCCAAGCTCCCGTCCCATCCAGGCTGCCACATACAATAGGTCCTCCCTAACTATCCCTTCTCTACATCCTTCCCCTCGGCCACCGTAAGTTCATTCTCTAAGTCTGTGAGTCTGTTTCTGTTTTGTAAATAAGCTCATTTTTTTGTAGAGTTTCTATGAATCCTGCATATAAATTTCTGCAAATAGTGATATCATGCAGTATTTCTCTTTCTCTAACTTACTTTCTTCCCTCTGCACTCTAATTTGACTTACCTACTCTTGAAATAAGGACCCCTAGATTTAGCATTCCTCTTCTTTCTCAGAGAGCCCTGATGCATATTCTCAGAGGGGCCCTTGGGCTACTGGATGGAGCTTGGGTAGAGGAGGGGTAGATGGGGCCCTGGAGACTGTACCCAGGCTGGAGAGGAAGGTGGCAAGTCTGGGGTGATGAGAATGGGCAGACCCCTCATCCAGCAACTTTGGTTTTCCCTGTGAAGTAGCAGGAGGGTCATTTACTTGGAGGAAGAGAAAGGTGTAGAATTTGAGGGAAAAACAAAGGACCAGAAGTTGAGAAACCACAGGCGGCTCTGGGGGGGTGTTCAAGGCCCTGCTGGTTGGCAATTCTGAGTCGTCCGTGGCTTCAGGGCTGTACTGAGCTTGGTACAGGGAGCAGGGGACAGACAGCAGAGAGGGACAGGGGTTCAAGGAGGGCCATGGGCAGTGTGAAAGTGAAGTCATATATGTCCTATGGGAAGAAGGGAGGTCATGGTCAGAAATTAAAATGCTGATTTGGGGTAAAAGGGGCAGATTCAGTATCCATGGGTCCTTCCTCTCCCCAAAATCCTTTCAAATGTTAATAAAGGTATTGCTAAAACACACACACACACACACACACACACACACGGTAATTCCCTATAAAAACATGAACGCAGGTGAACTGCACTAGCAACTGAGAGAGTCAAGACATGGTTAGTTGACGAAAAGCAGAAGGATAGGGCAGAAGGGGGGTGGTTTCCACTTAAGGGCACGAAGAGGGTTGTTGTTTCAGTCACTCATTTTTGTCTGACTCTTTGCGACCGTGTGGACTGCAGCATGCCAGGCTCTGCCCATGGGATTATCCAGGCAAAAATACTGGGTTGCCATTGCCTCCTCCAGGGGATCTTCCCATCCCAGGGATCAAACCCACATCTCCTTCACTGGCAGGCAGATTCTTTACTACTGCACCACCTGGGAAGGTTGCCATAGATCTTCAATTTATTAAAAAAATGCAGTAAAAGGAGGTATGCCTGGAATGAGAAGGTATGCCTGTAAAAGGACAAAAAAGAGGACATATGATTCTATTTTTTAAAAAAAACTCTAAAAATATAAGCACAGAGTGAAGAGAGTGGAGATGGGGAGGAAGGTGTTTCTAAGGGGCTGTGAGGTGATGTGTGTGCTTGTAATTTTGATTGTGGTGATGGTTTTCAAAGTGCATATGTATGTAAGTAAAAACTTATCAAACGGTATGCTTTAACTGTATGCCGATTCAGTTCAGTTCAGTTCAGTTGCTCAGTCGTGTCCGACTCTTTGCAACCCCATGAACCACAGCACGCCAGGCCTCCCTGTCCATCACCAACTTCTGGAGTTCACTCAGACTCACGTCCATCGAGTCAGTGATGCCATCCAGCCGTCTCATCCTCTGTCGTCCCCTTCGCCTCCTGCCCCCAATCCCTCCCAGCAACACAGTCTTTTCCAATGAGTCAACCCTTCGCATGAGGTGGCCAAAGTACTGGAGCTTCAGCTTTAGCATCATTTCTTCCAAAGAAATCCCAGGGTTGATCTCCTTCAGAATGGACTGGTTGGATCTCCTTGCAGTCCAAGGGACTCTCAAGAGTCTTCTCCAACACCACAGTTCAAAAGCATCAATTCTTCGGCGCTCAGCCTTCTTCACAGTCCAACTCTCACATCCATACATGACCACAGGAAAAACCATAGCCTTGACCAGACGGACCTTAGTCGGCAAAGTAATGTCTCTGCTTTTCAATATGCTGTCTAGGTTGGTCATAACTTTCCTCCCAAGGAGTAAGCGTCTTTTAATGTCATGGCTGCAATCACCATCTGCAGTGATTTTGGAGCCCCCCAAAATAAAGTCTGACACTGTTTCCACTGTTTCCCCATCTATTTCCCATGGAGTGATAGGACCGGATGCCATGATCTTCATTTTCTGAATGTTGAGCTTTAGGCCAACTTTTTCACTTTCCTCTTTCACTTTCATCAAGAGGCTTTTTAGTTCTTCTTCACTTTCTGCCATAAAGGTGGTGTCATCTGCATATCTGAAGTTATTGATATTTCTCCCAGCAATCTTGATTCTAGCTTGTGCTTCTTCCAGTCCAACGTTTCTCATGATGTACTCTGCATATAAGTTAAATAAGCAGGGTGACAATATACAGCCCTGACGTACTCTTTTCCTATTTGGAAGCAGTCTGTTGTTCCATGTCCAATTCTAAGTGTTGCTTCCTGACCTGCATATAGATTTCTCAAGAGGCAGGTCAGATGGTCTGGAATTCCCATCTCTTGAAGAATTTTCCACAGTTTATTGTTATCCACACAGTCAAGGCTTTGGCATAGTCAATGAAGCAGAAATAGATGTGTTTCTGGAACTCTCTCGCTTTTTTGAATACACCTCAATAAAGCTGTTTAAAAACATGATAAATGACATTGAAATGTTTGAAAGAAGGGTTGGAAGATAACATCATGAAAAGTTCCCTAAAGAAGAACAGCAATAATTAGAAGTAAGAAATTCTAAGAGTCAGTTCTGGTGGTTCAAGATCTGAGAAATAGAAGCTCCAGAAAAAGAAAACAGAAGTAAACCAAAGGGAAAAACTTGTCAAAGAAATGATAAATGTGCCCATATTTGGAAAAGGGGTCTGTGCAATTGCAATGACAAAATTATTCTGCCCAAGTGAACACTAAAGACCATCACAGTGTCCTTATAAGAGGGAAGTAGACGGAGAGTAGACACAGAGAAGGCCCTGGGGGTTGGGGTTGGTGGGGGGCGGTGGTGGTGACGGGAGGGATGTGGCCAGAAGGCGAGGAAACCAAGGGATGCGGATGGCCGCTGGGAGCTGGGGAGGGAGCAGAGCCTGACTGACGGATGCCTTGATTTCAGACTTCTTGCCTCTATAACTGAGAAAGAATATATTTCCATAGTTTTAAGCCACCAAAAAAGACTCTTGAGAGTCCCTTGGATAGCAAGGAGATCAAACCAGTCAATCCTAAAGGAAATCAACCTGAATATTCACTGAAAGGACTGATGCTGATGCTGAAGCTCCAATACTTTGTCCACCTGACGCAAAGAACTGACTCACTGGAAAAGACCCTGATGCTGGGAAAGATTGAAGGCAGGAGGAGAAGGGGACGACAGAGGACAAGATGATTGGATAGCATCACCGTCTCAATGGATATGAAATTGAGCAAACTCCGAGAGACAGTAAAGGACAGGGATGCCTGACATGCTGCGGTCCATGGGGTCACAAAGAATTGGACATGACTTGGCAGCTGAACAACAGCAAGCCCCTATGGTTGAGGTAATATGTTACAGCACCCACAGGATGATAAATCTAATGAAATCTAATCAAGGTGCCACCATTGTCTACCAGGAACAATATTCCACATCAGAGGCAGAGGAACATGGAAACTGAGGGTCGATGGAACCACGTTTTTTATATCTTCATATTGGAAGGAATGGGGGAGACAGAGCAAGAGAAATTATCTAGTGAAGCCCAAAAAAGGGGGGTGTGCAGTGGATGTCAGGCTGAACCCAGGCAGCAGCACAGGCAAAGGCCCTGGGGTGTAATATGTGACGAGGACTGGCCTACGCACGACGTGTCTGCGGAAGGCGGTAGGGCCGTGAGCATGCTTATTCTTGCTGATCTCCCCCAATCTCGGAACACCTTTGCTAGATTTATGGGATTCCCCACCCAGTGAGTTTTGGGAATGGTAAATGCTTTCACAGCCTCTCCTGCAACAGGGAGCAGGTGGGCACTGGGCCATGAGTCCTAGATGGGCCTTTGAATCAGAAGCTGCTGAGGATCTGGGGACCCCTCCCAGGACAGGCCCACAGCTATACCAGCTCCTGGAGGCCCTAGGGTCCAGTGCCAGGCCTGGGGCATCAGCAGTGTGGTCTGTGCTCATGGCGGACAGGAGGGCAGCAACGTGGTCTGGGCCCATGGAGGGGGGGACGAGGGGATGTCCACACAGGCGCAGTTATAAGGGGGCTTTGTGGAGTCATCCCTGGCTGGACTTCTAAGCCCACCCCAACCCCCTCCCTAGACTTGAGCCACTTACTCATGGCCTCGGGGGCACAGACTTGCACCTAAGATCAGTCTCCCGTGGTTGGTGTCCAAGGCTCTGTGTGCACAGTGGGGGAAGAGAGGGTGTCTGCTTATTCAACCAGCAACTGTTTATCACCCATTTCCCTTGTGCTGGGCACTGTGTCAGCCTCATTAATTTGATATGATTCACTTCAGCTTCCATTAGGTTGCCAAAAAGAGAAAACCACCCTCAAATAAACTTTGGAGTTAAAAATGTAACCCTCAGAAAAGGAAATGGTCACCTGCTCACTTTCTGAATCACTCAAGTCTAGGAGGAGAACACAGACCGTTTCCCGAAAGGGTGGCCGGCTGCTGCCCCCACCCCGTGTCTGCTGGGGGGGCCCTGGCCTATTTCTGGCATCAGGGAACCCTGACCCTGCTCCACTCCACGCCCTTGGAGTTCACGGCAGGGAACATTTGGGAAGGCAGTGCCTATTCATGGAGCCACAACAAGAAGGTGAACTCGGTCATGTCACCCTGATGCTGTGGGTGGCGGGGGGCCCCTCTCCAGGGCCCATAGCACCCCTCCCCCATGTCTCCAGAACGTCTGACCCATCGAGAAACACGGGACCCTCAAGGATGGGCCGGATGACTAAAGCACCCCTCTGGACCTGTTTCTCCACTGGGCCCTGAAGGGGGCCCCCAGCTCCCACGTTCTCTCATGGACCCTCCTGCATCCAGGCGCCCACCCTGCCCACCTGAGGACATATCCTTGGCCCACCTTCTGCCTTTCTCAGACAGCGCTGCGTGGCTCCCGGGACGCTGGGATGTCCTGAGATGCCTTCAGGTCCTGCTCTCCTTGGACAGGACCCTTCCCCTTCTGTTGATAATTCTAGTGTCACTCGCCCCCATGGGGCTGTGAGGAGGAGGCCACAGGAGGAAGCAGGTGGGGGAGACCCCTAAGGGCAGGGCGGGGATGGGAAACTGTTAATCTTGACCACGGGAAGGCAGAGATCAGCCTTACCGGCTCTGGGAGCCCTGGGTTGGCACAAGGGACAGAGCTGGCCTCAGGGAGGGTTTGGGGGGCAGACAGATGGATGGACAGATGGACAGATGAGCAAGAATTCTGGGGAGACCCCAGGGCATGGTGGAAAAGATATAGATTGAGAGTCAGAAACTGGCTTCTCTGCCGTCGGCAGCCCTCCTTCATCTGTTCAATGAGTGTTTTCTGAGTACCTAGGACCTGCCCGCCGGCACACTGGCGAGTATTTGTAGACATGGCCCTGCCCTCATGGAGCTATGAGTTCATGGCAGAGGACACACAACCACACACACACACACACACACACACACACACACACACCCCTTTGCACCTTGTGGGTGTCCCGCAGAAGAGCCCCGAGGCTTCAGACAGGAAGGAGGGCAGAGAGAACCCCCTGAGGAGGAACCACTAAGGCTGCAACTTGGGGAGGAGAGCAGCTGGCCCCAGGAGAAGAGGGAAGAACATTGCCGGGGAGGAGCGGGCCTGCCAGTGTCCTGTGGCCGGGAAGCACTGGTGAGTGAGAGGTCTGGAGCCGTGTTTTTTGCTAGATGCAATGGAAGTGGCCATCAGAGAGTGATTTCACCTGCTTTAAAATCCCTCTGTTTGCAAATGTAGGGAAGAGGCACATGGACACGGGGGACGGGGCGGATGTGGGAAGGGTGAGGTGATTGAGAGTGACGTTGACATCTATACACTACCATGTGTAACATAGATAGCTGGTGGGAAGCTGCGGTATAGCCAGGGAGCTCAGCTCGGGGTTCTGTGATGACCTAGAGGGGTGGGATGGGGTGGGAGTGTGGGAGGGAGGCTCAAGACGGAGGGGACGTGTACACAGTTATGACAGATTCGCACTGTTGTACGGCAGAAACCAACAAGACACTGTAAAGCAATTAGACTCCAATAAAATCAGCTCAGGCCAGTTCAGTGGCTCATTTGTATGTGACTCTTTGCGACCCCATGGACTGCAGCACGCCAGGCCCCCCTGTCCATCACCAACTCCCAGAGTTCACTCAGACTCATATGCATCGAGTCAGTGATGCCATCCAACCATCTCATCCTCTCTCGTCCCCTTCTCCTCCCGCCTTCAATCTTTCCCAACATCAGGGTCTTTCCAAGTGAGTCAACTCTTTGCATCAGGTGGCCAAAGTATTAGAGTTTCAGCTTCAGCATCAGTCCTTCCAATAATATAAATAAATAAAATCAGCAGTTGCCAGAAAGCAGAGGAGGGGAGGGCTGATGGCAAAGTAGCCCGCAGGTGATGTGCAGTGCAGGGTGACTGAATCATTCCGTGGGGTACGAGGGTAGTGGATGCAAGAATCTGACTTGGTCAAAACTCACAGAACCAGACATCACAGAGAGGAAACTTTACTGCGTGCAATTTTTTTTTTAAGTTTTCTATTAAAAAAAAACAAAACAAAAGATCCCTTTGGCAACTGCAAAGGGAAGGGTGGGAGGGGCAGGAGGGGAAGTGGGAAACAGGCCAGCCAGCAGCAGTGGTCTGGGTGAGGGTGGATGGGTCTGGGCTGGTGGTGGCTCAGGGCCTTGACCTCTGGTAGCTTGCTCCCTCACTGGGCACAGGGGGCAATGGTTCCCACCTCAGAGCTGACCGCGTGGGTTGGAGATATCTCCTGTCTCCTGCCAGGAGGGCCCTGGAGGGAGCAAGGTGCTGAGTAAACTTGAGAGCCTGGCTGACCGTGCTTTACCTGAGGACGGCTGGGGCTCTCTGGCCAGGGTGGGGGTGGGGGCTGGGAGCTGCCTGGGGTTGCCTTAGGAAAACAGACTTGAAGGTGAACCAAGCAGGAATCACTCAACAGTGAAGGGCACCAGCTGGAGGCCCCTGGGCAAAAGGAATGTGGACCAGAACGTTGTGTATTCAGTTTCTGTGTCCCCGGGAGGCCAGAACATTTGAGTTGGGGTGCATTCAGGATCTGAAGGCCTAAGCAGAGAGGGGTGGGGAGCAGAAAGCCTGGCTAGCGGGGGCCATCCACTGGGAGATGGAGGCTCCCATCTGCAGGCCACAGTGCAGTGGACCCTGGATTCTGCTCCAACTCAGCGCTCCCCTCTCGCTGGGGGATCTTGGGCAGCTCACTCAACCTCTCTGCTTCGTTATAAGCCTCCGATGAGTAGCGCACGGGAAGACACCTCGGGGAACTAACAATACTCAAACCAAATGGATGAAGTGAAATGGAGGCTGATGCTGATGTTGATCAAGGGTCAGCCCATGAGTCGGGAGAAACTTGAGTTGTTACCGAATGCAAGTTCATGTGCCCGTCACACAGGGAGGCCAGACAAACCAAACTGTCAGAATCTGGAGCAGAGAAAGGTTTATTGCAGGGCTGAGTAAGAACAAGCGACTCCTGCCCACCCCCCCAACCCCAAACACTCTGACGAGTTTCAGCAAAGAATCTGTTTCTCTGAGAGCAGCAATCCACAGCTTTTTGTGCCTACTTGAAAATTTTTTTTTACTTTATGTTGGAGTATAGTTGACTAACAATGCTGTGTTAGTTTCAGGTGTTCAGTAAAGTGATTCAGCTATACATATAAATGCAGCTATTCTTTTTCAAATTATTTTCCCTAGTAGGTTGTTACAGAATACTGAGCAAAGCTCCCTGTGTCATCCAGGGCAAAGCATTTTTAAAGGCCAGGTGAGGGGCGGGTGTCCCAGAGTCTGTGATCAGCTCACACACAGTTCTCTGGTTGATGGTGAGGTGACAGGGCCGTGTCACAGGGTTAACCTGATCAGTCCGTAGGTGCCAGTAGATCTGGGGGGCTATGAGCTTGGGGTCATCCAGTAGTTAATTTCTTCCATTTGGTGGTGGTTTTAGCATCTGGAAAACTCAGGAAATGTGCATCAGGTACTGGTGTCCAGCTACTTCAAAGAGGAGCCACAGCAAAGGACACAGGGGTGGTATCTGCCCAGGAAGCCCCTATAGGGTCCTGCTTGGTTTTAGAATGCCCCCTGGGGCACAATCCTTCCCCACCCCAGCAGCACCAGTGCACTAAGTGTGTGAACCTGTGAGGACCAGCAAGACGCAACTACTGAGAAACTGTCTGGTTCTTCCTGCAAAAGCCAAGGGCAGAATCACCACGGTGCCTGGCACCTCCTCTTCTGAGTATGTACAAAAGATTGAACATAGGAACCCAAATGAATACTTCTACGTGAATGCTCATGGCAGCCTTATTCATAACAGACAAAAGGAAGAAACAGCCCTAAAGTCCACTCCGGGGAAGAAGGGGCAGATGGGTGTGGTCCAGATGTGATGCAACATTGTTGAGCCACAAACAAGAATGAAAGATTGACACGTGCTGCCAGGCGACTGAGTCTCAAAAACATGACACAGAGTGCAAGAAAGCATGTGAACGTGTTAGTTGCTCAGTCGTCTCCGACTCTTTGCGACCCCATGGACTGTAGCCCGCCAGGCTCCTCTGTCCTTGGAATTCTCCAGGCATGAATACTGGAGTGGGTTGCCATTCCCTTCTCCAGGAGATTTTTCTGATCCTGGAATTGAACCCAGGTCTCCCGCATTGTAGGTGGATTCTTCACCATCTGAGCCACCAGGGAAGTCCAGAGTGTAAGAAGTCAGGCCCAAAAGACCACAAGTCATAGGATTCCATTCCTATGAAATATCCATAATAGGTAAATTCAAAGACACTGCCCCCAGAATAAATCTTCTCTGTGAGCATCAGCCTCTTGATCAGGGGTGTGGGGTGGGAAGGGGAAAGGAGGGGCCTCAGCTCAGTGCCAGACTGGTGGGCACAGTGCCAGCCTGATGGGCACCAGGCCAGTTAATCAAACAGCCTGCTGCCAAGATGGGGGTGGAACGCACTCCCAGGTTCTCTGGGAGGCACGAGGACCCTGCAGGCAGGGCCAGCTGCCCGGGGATCATGGCTCAGCACTTAGTCCCAGGAGAAGAGGGGCCAGGGGTGCTAGGAACCAGCCTGGGCTGCTCACCTGAGGCTTTCCCAAACTCAGTGACTCCGAGAGCAGGAAGTGAGCAATCGCCTCTAGACCTAAGAGCGGCGTCAGCCCCAGGGCCAAGAACAGAGTTAGGAAGCAGCGCTGCCGTGATGACTGGCAACCAAGACCCCCTCCCCAAACCAAACCCGGGGGCTGACAACCTGCCGGCCCCGCAGGACCAGGCCCTGGTCCACCTCCCAGGACAACAGGGAGGGAGACAGATAGGAAGACTGGCTGTCCTGTGCACGAGCTCCCTCCACCTCCTTCCCCACATTCCTCTCCGTTCTCAGCTCAGTTCTTTGCACCAGAAATAGCAAGGATTTCACTCACTCCCTAAATCTGGGTAAGGGGTGTGGGAAAGTCTAGTAGGACAAAAGTTGTGGGAAAAACTCCCATATAGAAAAGTTAAATAAAAACAGATGAGTTTGTTTTCTGCTGTGTTTCCACTCTCCTGGAAAGAAAAAAAAAAAAAAACATATGCACATATAAATTATAAAATACGAATGGCATCATTTTGGTGATTTCACATATGAGCTAAAAGGACTGATATTTGCACTTCCAGCTGAGCAGTATAAAGGTGAATGGTAAAATGCATATTAATAGACTAAATTTTTAGTTTTCCTTTACCCAGGAAGACAGTAAACAGCTAGTAACTCATCACTGGGTGGCGGGCAGTTCAGAGCTGAAAAGTGACCACTGGCTGTCCCTCTGCTTCCTGTAGCATTGTAGGGGCTCCTGGATATCAGGGGACAGAGGCAGAGCATGTGGGGTTGGGGGTGGCTATACACTGCCTGGACACACTCTGCAGGGTCCATCAGGCATGGGCATCCGTGCCAACCAGTCCACATTACAGGCTTTGTGCATGCTTTGCTCTAAAGCAGAATGTGTGCTCACCCAGTTTTTCCAGACTGGTCTGCCTGGGGTGTGGGGCTTCCTCGGTGACTCAGTGGTAGAGAATACACCTGCCAATGGAGGAGCCGCAAGAGACATGGGTTCAATCCTTGGGTCAGGAAGACCCGCTGGAGGAGGGCATGGCAACCCACTCTAGTATTTTTGCCTGAAAAATCCTGTAGACAGAGGAGCCTGGCGGGCTTCAGTCCATGGAGTCACAAAGAGTCAGACATGACTGAAGCGACCTAGCACACAAGCATTCAGTGCCTGGGATGAGCCGAGCGGCTGCTGAGACCAGAGGTTGCTTCTGGTCAAGACTATAGAGTTCCAGGCAAAAGCACAGCCCATTCCTGAAGGCAGATGGAAAAGGACCTTACTGGGGACGGGACTGAGGACCTCAGCCTCAAACATAGACCTTTGTAGAGACTGTTCCGCAACACCGGGTTAGAGAGGCAGATACATATAAACAAACGTGTGTGTATATGTCATAGCCTGCTTTGTGTTGTTCTGTTCTATGGGGTCTTTGCTCCACCCTATAGAAAAGGTTAGATTTGGGGGCTTTGGCCCAAAAACTGAGCTGTGTCTTCCTTCCCTCAGCAGGAGCTCACAGTGGGCCCGCTATGCTCTAGATAACAAATAGTGATAAATAAGACAGAAGCCCCTGCCTTGTGGGGTTCCTGTCTGGGGACCACGGACAAAAACCCCAGAACTGGGAAGGAAGACAGTCAGGCTGCTGAGTGCAGGCGGGGTGCTGTCCCCACCAGGCACATTAGGGAAAGGCCCCATAAGCAGCCCCTAAGAGAAGAGTGGATGTTTCCCAAGGAAGGGTGCTCCAGGCAGAGAGCACTGCAGGTATATTTCAGCTGCCATCTGCTGCACCCGGGAGCCTTAGGTGACTCCATGATGCTGAAGCTTAGGCTTGGACATGAGCTGGAGAGGACTGGGGTGGGTTCTTTCCAAGCCGCAGAGGGGCCCTGGTTGAATGCAGAGACTTGTCCAGGTCATGCTGGAGGAACTTGGTCCCTGCTCTGTTCATCCTGAAAACAGCCGCTGGCTGAAGCCAGAGTCCAGGCAGGGCTGAGCCCCACTGTGACCCGAGCCAAGCAGATGAGTGCAAAGGGGTATAAGAAGTCAGGGGTGCCAGATTTCACAGGAAAGGTTTCATCAAGTTTTCTCAAAGCAAAAATGAAGTGCTGATTCAGATATAAATGAGTGTGGGTTCTGACTGAGTCCGTGAGAAGTTCATTTTCAAATGGTTCCCCACCCAAGCTGTGCCCCTGGGCAGGGGACTGGCCTCAGTGATAGGCTTGGAGCCAATTTTCACCTCTGTACCCCAATACTGAATTAATTCTCAGAGACAGAATTTTGAGTGAATTTTAAAAAAAGAAAATCTTTATTGCTTTGCCAGGCCAAGAGGGCCACAGCAGGCTAATACACTCAAAACTATGTGTCCCCAACCCCTGGGGGCTTGTGAGGAGTTTTATAGTCAAGGGGCTGGGTTGCTGACAAGGATGAGGGTGCGTGCAGGGCCCGTACTTCTTCAGTCCCGAGACCATCCGGTAATGAAGGATGAGCCGTGACCGTCTCTGGAATGAAGAGGGCTTCATCAAGTGGTTAACATCTTCCATTTGGTGCGGATTTTTGTTCTGCTGAAAAGGCTCAAAGATACATTATGTGTATTCCTTGAAGGGGAGCTGAGACCCTGCCCCAAGGTTGCACTATTGTTTCTTGACTGCTTTTCCCTTGTCTCTTCATTCCCCGATTAGCATGCTTGAACCTACCCTTTTTAACTCAGGGAAGGGGACACAGAAAGGCTTTTGTGCCCAGGAGCCCCACAGGGTCCTGCTCGGTTTCAGGCTCCTCCCAGGCATGGGAGTATAGGATTCATTCACTTCTGCCTATGGCATGTCTGATAAACGAGTGGATGGATGGCAGGGTGGGGGTTGGATGGGAGGACGGGTGAATGGGTAGATACAAGCGTGGATGAATGGAAGAGTGGGTGATTATTTTACAAGATTTAAGGATTCTTTTGCTAGGGAGAGACCATACAATGACACTCAGATTGATGAAAAGCAGCATATTTTGTTACTTACAGCTCCAAAGGAGAGAGGGCTTCCAGGCAGGGCCACACAGGGTTGTACCAGGGACACGGAAGCAGCAAGCTGGTGCTGTAAGAGAGCTTACATCCAGCAAGCAGGATGGGTTAGGCAGCTTTCTCAGGCTCCCTGTGGATTGGCTAATCTGAATGATTTTGCAAGTTCCGGGGCATGGGGTTGTCTGTAGGCACCTGGCCCCAGTCTGGTTAGGGCGGGTGCAGAGTGGCCTGAAGTGTGACATCCCGAGAGAACATTTGGCAGGAGTGTGATCCCAGCTGTTCAAGGAGAACTGCCCGGCTACCAGCCAGGACTTCAAAACAGAGTCAAGATAGCATCCCCTTTCCCCTACCAACAAACTATGTTAGGTGGTGGACGGAGATTTCTACAGACGGACAGATGCCTGTTGGAGTTCTCTCAGTCAACAGTACTTAGAGAAGCATTGGCACTGGATTCAGGTCTTTGGGGATTTTTCATCCGGTAGATGAAGATCCCTAGAATATGGGAGCTGGAAGGGACTTTACCAGGTCTCTATCTGACGTCCAGGGGTCTGAAGATGCTTTGGATCATCAAAGATCATTTCAGTGATGTGATGAAAACTATAGATCCTCTCTCCCAGAAAAAGCACTTAGCACCATTCTGTATGCCACGTTAGAGGCCAGGTAGACCCTGGGCAGCTCTGTCCACAGAGCCCTGCCCCCACCTGGAAGGTTAGAAGCCTCAAATTAAGGAGTTCTGGCAGGGTAGAACCAGTCACTGTGCAGAGGAGTCACTGAGACACCAGCTTGGGGAAGGGACCACAATCAAGTTTATGTGACCAGTTTATAGCCAAGCTAGGCCTAAACCCCAGATCTCCCCATAAACCTTTCCAGAACTTCCCCATCTCTCTGATGATTGTTCCTGTTCAGTTGTTTAGTCGTGTCCGACTCTTTGCAACCCCATGGACTGCAACATGCCAGGCTCCCTGGTCCTTCACCAACTCCTGGAGTTTGCTCAACCTCATGTCCCTTGAGTCGGTAATGCCATCCAATCATCTCATCCTCTGTCGGTCCCTTCTCCTCCTGCCTTCAATCTTTCCCAGCATCAGGGTCTTTCCCAATGGGTCGCTCTTCACATCAGGTGGCTATCTGATGATCAAGTCGGATTCCACTGCTGGTTTGAAGATTTGGTAGAGAGAAGTTTCAAGTGAAGGGGAGACAGAAAGTGGGGTTCTGACCCTCCGTCTATCCCGCAGTTCCCCCAGGCCCGTGTTATCGTCTCTGTTTTAAAAGAAAGCCTTTATGACTTTTTTTCAAAAGCATTTGAAGGCCCGTGCACTTTCCAGCTTCTAAGCTTCGGGAGTGTTAAGTGCTGTGGATTGTCAGTGTCTCCAGGGAGAAGCCAAGAAAGTCAATCAGTGTTTAAGTGAGAGGACACCATAGCCAGACAGCCCCCCCAAAATGGCTGAGTCTCAGGAGCACAAAACCCCCTAAGTGTCACCGGGAAACAGGACTGGGACAGGCCTTCTATCTCTGAAGATGTTCCTGAGTTTCTATTGCCATCATTCCTTTGGAAGCATGTGGTGTGTGTATCTGTGTGTGTATGTGTGTGTGTGTTAGCTGCTCAGTCGTATCCAACTCTGTGACACCATGGACTGTAGCCACCAGTGTCCTCTGTCCATGGGATTCTCCAGCCAAGAGTACTAAAATTGGTAGCCACTCCCTTCTTTAGGAGATCTTCCCAACTCAGGGATTGAACCCACGTCTCCTGCATCCCATGCTGCTGCTGCTAAGTCGCTTCAGTCGTGTCTAACTCTGTGCGACCCCATAGACGGCAGCCCACCAGGCTCCCCCGTCCCTGGGATTCTCCAGGCAAGAACACTGGAGTGGGTTGCCATTGCCTTTTCCACCTGCATTCCATAGATGGCATTGGAAAAAAAAAAAAAATTAGAACTCCCTGCCTCCCTGGTCAAATTCTGCTTCTACCTTCCGTGTAAATGCCCACTGTTTATACCTAAACTCAGACACAAAACAACCACCTAGGGAAAACAAATCATGATTCATTGCTATAAACACGCTATTTAAAAAAATGTGTTCGCTTGCGGAGTGTGTCAGCTACCTACCTCAACACCAGAAAGAAGAAAGCTAGTATTTTAGGGGTCACCTGCTAGGTATCCGATTTTCACATCCATAGTTTCATTTAATTGAGAAAAGGAATGGGAAAGTGGTTAAGAAAAGACTTTGGAGCCACACTGCCTGGGTTCCAGGGAGGATTAGCTGAGTGAATGCATTTATGTCTTTACAAAGCGCCTGCCACAGTAAAAGTCAAATACTTGTCAGGACTGTTTCTAATCCTCACCACACCCCCTCTGAGTATTGTCACCATCAGCTCCATTTCAGAGTTCAGAGAGGTTAAGTCACTTGCCCGGGGCTTTTCGCTAGGGAAGCGGGGCTGAAAACCCCGGGCTGACTCGGAGCGCAGAACATGTTTGCCAACCGGAGCCTCTCAAGGGCAGCCTGTCTACACAATAGAACACTCGGCGGACTAACTTGGAAGTCTTCCACGCGGCTCGCCCAGCTCAGAAGCCAGGAGGAGCCCCGGGCAGCCGCAGCCACCCTGCCTGGCCTCTGCAGGTCTGGGTTCTAGAAACTGTAGCCATCCTGGCTAGGCAGGGCGCTGGGCAGAAGCTGGAGTGCTGGGCTAGGCTGGAGGTGGAGGGAGGAAGTGCCCAGAAGGGCGATGACATCACGACCCAGCCCTTGAAAGATGAGCTGTTCCCGCTGCCACTTCAGCTCCGCTCCGGAGGCTCCTGGGAGGACTGGGGACCTGGAGCAGCCTCGCTGGACCAGGGAGCCACGGGGGTGTCCTCGATCATGCTCCAGACAAGGTGGGTGCTGGGCGGGGGCTGGACAGGCAGACCCAGCACAGAGGGAGGTGGGCAGATGGGTGACACACGGGGGCTGATCCC
Source organism: Capra hircus (assembly GCF_001704415.2). Lineage (NCBI taxonomy): Eukaryota > Metazoa > Chordata > Mammalia > Artiodactyla > Bovidae > Capra > Capra hircus. Next base: position 60,424,022 of record NC_030828.1, read on the forward strand.
CAGGCTGGGAGAGAAGTTTTGTTCAGCTGCTCGGGAGCTTGGAAAAGTTCCTTCCCTTCCCTACAAGTAACAGGAAAGGTTCCCAGCAAGAGAAATGTTCTTGTTTTGTTCTAGGTGTGTCTTCTTTTTGAACTGAGGAGACAGGCAGGCAGGCATGTGTTTGTGCGAGCAATTTAGCGGTCTGATTTTATACGGTCCGGGTGGATTCTTGCGCTAAAGCAGGGAGAAGCGAGCGAGGTGCAGTGGGAAAGGTGCGGCGTTTAGACTCCAGAATCTGGCTTTGCACTCACAGCCCTGCCGCTCGTTGGCCCTGTGTGACCCTGGACAAGTTACTTAACCTCTCTGAGCCTCAGTTTCTCATCTGTAAAGTACCCTGCTCACCTGCTTCCCGGGGTGGCTGGAGTTATTCAGGGCACAGATGGAAGGGGTTGTAAACTTTTGCTGATTTGCATTTGAGGTGGCTGTGATGATTCAGATGAGCTTCTCATCTCTCCTGTCTGGTCCTGGGTGGCTAGGATGGAGGGCTGAAACAGTGCCTTGGTTCAGAGCATCAGCTCTGCATCCAGACCTACTTGGCACCAAGTTCTGCTCTCACCCTCTGGGTAACGTGTTTGCGTCCATTTTTTTTCTAGTGTCCTGAGCCAGAAAGCTGACTGGCAGGGTGGTGGCCAAGAGAGAAATAGGCTGATTAAGTGTCACGTATGCAGTAGGTGCTCAATAGACCGTAGCCGTTATCAGAGCTGCCAAGGGCAGGTCGTTTTACCAGCCTGGGTCAGGGTAGGAGGTGGGCCTTTGCTCTCCCCGGGGCAAGTTAGAATGTGCCTCCTTGAATTAGGCTCCCTGCGTCTCCCGCCAACCTCAGGAAGTGGGAGCTCCGGCCCAGGTATGAGCCGTTGCAGGGGGTCGGGGGAGGTGGGGGCAGGACCAACCCCCGCCCCATATTCCTCCTCTCAGCAAGAGAAGGGCTTGGCTGGCTGGGGGGTAGAGTGTGCAACCCCACAGGTCGCTGGAGTCTTGCTGCGTTCTGTGTCCTTCTGGGCCCCGGCAGTACTGGAAGTGGTGGGGATATTCCACAACAGGAGACCCAAAAGCTTGAAGGGCGCGTTTATTGTTTTTCTCCTGCTCAGAACAGGAGCCAAACAGGGGTTGGAGCCAGGAGAAGCGGTTTTGAAAACATTGTAAATGCAGGCTCTGTGCTGGCCCCACAGACAGGACCACAGGGTCTCATCCCTGCTCTGCCCTGAACTCACAAAACCCCTGCAACCGTGGGCTCTGGGATCCTCACGGAACAGATGAGGAAAAAGAGCCTCCAAGTCAGGATGTAACCCAGCAAAGCCCTTCGCTTAGGGTCTCGGAAGTCCTCAACCTCTTGGTGACTCAAGTCTATCACTTATAAGAAGGAGGAGGTTCCGATGATTGATCGATGGTGAGATATAAGGAGTTGGGATTAGGCAGAATCGGGGAGATGCTGTCCCATGGCATCAAGCAGGGGAAACAGCTGTGCCACGTGGTCTCTGCTAACACAATGATTCTGTCTGGATAAAAAGTTCAGAGGGCGTCCGAGGGTAAGACTAAGGGCTGTCTTTCTGACCTGTGCCACCTCAGGGTCAGAGAGGGTGCACCGGGGGCACGGGAGGGGGGCTGCAGACCCAGCAGGGGATTCTGGTTTTCAAAATAAAAGCAGGGAGCATATCTGTCCCATTCACAGCCAGCTTGCCTGCTCTTAAACCGTGCCTAGTATAAAGCAGATGCCAGTCAATATTTGCTGAATGACTAAATAGTGGATGCATGAATGAACGGATGGATGGATAAATGAATAAGTGAATACTGATCACTTAGCAAGCACTACCAGCATACAGCATGTTGCTAAGTTAAAGAAGCCAATCTGAAAATGCTCCTATTACATAACAGCCTGGAAAAGGCAAAACTATGAAGACAGTGAAAAGATGAGTGTTTGCCAGAGCTGAGGGCAGGGAGGGATGAACACAGAGAGCACAGAGGACTTTTACAGCAGTGAAACTACTCTGCATGAAATTATGGTGGTTTGGGTCTTCCCTGGCGGTTCAGTGGTTAAAACTCCACGCCTCCATTGCAGGGGGCCTGGGTTCCGTACCCGGCTGAGGCATTGATGCCCTGTGTGCCGCACAGCACACAGCACACCAGGATGGTGGATACATGTCATGATACATTTGTCCAACTCCATAGAATGTACAACAGCCAGAGAGAGCCCTAGTGTGAACCATAGACTGGGTGACACCATGTATCAGTGTAGGTTCAAGGACTGTAAGGACACAGCACTGTGGGTGCAGGATGTTGATTTGTGCACATGTGGAGCGGGAGGTACAATATTTGGAAACTCTGTACTTTCTGCTCAGTTTTTCTGTGAACTTAGTTCAGTTCAGTTCAGTCGCTCAGTCGTGTCCGACTCTTTGCGACCCCATGAATCCCAGCACGCCAGGCCTCCCTGTCCATCACTAACTCCCGGAGTTCATTCAGACTCACGTCCATTGAGTCAGTGATGCCATCCAGCCATCTCATCCTATGTCGTCCCCTTCTCCTCCTGCCCCCCATTCCTCCCAGGATCAGAGTCTTTTCCAATGAGTGAACTTAAAACTGCTCTAAAAATTAAGTCTATTTAAATTTTTTTAAACACACACAGTGTTTTGAAGATTCAGAAGGCACGTAGGGTATCCCATGAGTCTAATGAGCAAAACTTCCTAAGACTTTATACTAAGACTCAGGACATCACTTCTGATGCCCACCCAGCCCAGGAGTCCCCTGAACTCCAAGTAACCGTCTTAGTGCACATGCTTCCAGGAACAGGAAGCTCACTACTTTTTAAGTCTGCCTGCTTCATCTTGGGAGGATTATAGTGTTAAAAAGTCCTTCCTTACTTAGACTGAAGCTAAATCCCTCTTCCACTAACCACTGGCCCACTTTCTATCTCTTGGAGTTGGACTGTATAATTCTCATCCAATGGGTCCTCCCTGAGCGAAACATCTACAGCTCCTCAATCAAAACACACTTTTCAGAACAAACCCAAGGAGTAAGGTGTTCCTTTGACTCTGGGATCTCTAGGGTTCTGGAGGCTAGAAAAATGTAAACCCCCTCTAGAAAAAAAAAAATCATCACTGCACAAAGCAGAGTGGAACAAGCATGGTCTCTGGGTTCAAATTCTGACTGCTTCCTGCTGGAGAAGTTCTCTGAGCCTCAGTTTTCTCATCTGTACAATGGGGATAGTCATTCTTGCTTCTGAGGACCAAGGGGGGGTTACCTCAGAGGGTGTTGATGCAGTGCAAATGGGCTTGGGGGACAGGTTCACTGCAGGTGCCCACCTAGCAGAGGGACAGCCTTTAAGACCACCAGGGTGTTGTCTGCCCTGCAGTGAGGTCATTGCAGCCTGTTCCCAGGGAACAGGCACCCCGCAGTGTACACCTAGACTCCTTATTCCTAGGCAGTGCATCTGTGGGTGGCGACAGCTGGATCCCTGTCAGTCTTCCCTTGAGGGCTTAAAATTCGGGTTTCTACTCCACACGCCCTAGCGCCACTGGGCCCCCTCTGATCTCTGCGGCCAGTGGAACACTGGGCTGGGAGGGGGTAGGTCACAGAGATTTGGCTTCCATACCTCGATCCAAACTTGCTAGCAGGCTGAGCCACCTCAGTGAGGTCACTTTGTTTCTCTGAGCCTCACGAAATCAGCAATACCCATGCTGGACACCCCATGGGGCATTATGAACTGTAGAGTGCCAGGCATTGGGCAGCGCCAGGGCCTCTGTGACTGTTGCTGTGCTGATGTGTACCTGTGACATTGAATCTCCTCTTCTCTCCTTCGGGTCCCCAGGCAACCACACTCCAGGGTGGGTGTGGCCTGACTGGGAAAGACCAGCTGCGGACCGCACTGCCTTAGCAAGGGGCTTTCTGGGGAAGCAAACTCGAGGGGAACTTGGTCCCTGTCCCTGCCCCAGGCCCCAAAGCCACCAACCCCAGACCCATCCTCTTAATCGCCATGGCTGAGATTTGGGGTCCCCAAACCTTCTAACTCGGGTTCCATCACTGTCCCTCCCATCTCATCTCAGGAACCGACAGACACACTGTCCCTAAGAACTCGGGGCCCCAGACAGCTCCCAGCCTAGCTCCCCTGCACTGGACTTGGGGCTCAGGAAACACCATGCGGTGTCCTGCCTCCCCCACCCAACTGGAAGCCCCTCCTGGGAAAAGACTGACACAGCCCGCTGGGAATGCCTGCACAGCAGGAAAGACACCCTGACTGCCGAGGGAGGCTCTCTGGGGTCTTTCTAGAGCCTCTGAGATCGCACCTTCCCCAGCCAAATTCGATGAAATTAACCCCATCAAATAATTCAAGAAAAGGAAAGACTTGTTTCAGGGGAAGAGTAGTTGATCAGTTAAACCAGTTCAGTTCTAAGGTATGGCTAACAGATTGGAGGTAATGTGATTGTGAAGCTTTGTAACTGTTTAAGCAGCTACATGCTTAAATAACTGTAAAAATTAGGAAATAATCTGGAACAAAAAATTTCTTATGATTTCAGCTACATCTGAAAATGGGAAAAGAAAAAGAAGGGAGAAGGAAAAGTGTGCTAAAGATTTTTAAAATTGAAGTATTGTTGATTTTGGAGAAAGAAATGGCAACCCTCTCCAGTATTTTTACCTGGGAAATCCCATGGACAGAGGAGCCTGGTGTGCTACAGTTCATGAGGCTGCAAAGAGTTGGACACAAGTGAGTGACTAAACCACCACCACTACCACCACCATGGTTGACTTACACTAAATATTTTATCTTAGCTGGAAGAAGAGTTACTCTTTTACTATTAATGCTAACAGGTGAACACAAGATTTAATATATTTGTTAAAAATGTAAAGATAATCATTAGAAGAACTGAAGAGTATATATATATAATTATATATTATATTTGTAATATATTATTATAAAATGATGTTAATGATAATTATGTTACTTTGTACTCGACAGAGTCAATACATTCTAAGGAATATTGATAGAAATTGACTATGTTCTAGGCCCTAAGGAAAAGTTTAAAATAGCTCTCTTACAGGCTGCATCACTTGACAATATTGTGGAAATTAACGTCAAATACAGAAACGAAGCACAACAAATCACTGTAAATTTTACAAAACACTCTTCCTCAGAACTCTTCTATCAGAGAGCATCAAAAGTAAAGTTATAGATCTTTGAGAAGTAACTAGTTATAAGAACATGGTTAATCAAATTTCTGCTGCTGCTGCTGCTAAATCGCTTCAGTTGTGTCCGACTCTGTGCAACCCCATAGACGGCCTCCTACCAGGCTCCCCCGTCCCTGGGATTCTCCAGGCAAGAACACTGGAGTGGGGTGCCATTGCCTTCTCCAATGCATGAAAGTGAAAAGTGAAAGTGAAGTCACTCAGTTGTGTCCGACTGTTAGCGACCTCATGCATTGCAGCCTACCAGGCTCCTCCATCCATGGGATTTTCCAAGCAAGAGTACTGGAGTGGGGTGCCATTGCCTTCTCTGAATTAAATTTACGGGATGCAGCCAAAGCCATCTTCATAGGAAAATTCGTGTTAAAATAATTATTATTATAAAGATTATCATATTATTTTTATACATAAACAGTAGAGATCACAAGTCAATGAATAAAATGTTCAGTTCAAGAAGTTCAGTTCAGTTCAGTCACTCAGTCGTGTTTGACTCTTTGCGACCCCATGAATCACCACATGCCAGGCCTCCCTGTCCATCACCAACTTCCGGAATTCACTCAAACTCATGTCCATCGAGTCAGTGATGCCATCCAGCCATCTCATCCTCTGTCGTCCCTTCTCCTCCTGCCCCCAATCCCTCCCGACATCAGAGTCTTTTCCAATGAGTCAACTCTTTGCATCAGGTGGCCAAAGTACTGGAGTTTCAGCTTTAGCATCAGTCCTCTAATGAACACCCAAGACTGATCTTTAGGATGGACTGGTTGGATCTCCTTGCAGTCCAAGGGACTCTCAAGAGTCTTCTCCAACACCACAGTTCAAAAGCATCAATTCTTCGGTGCTCAGCTTTCTTCGCAGTCCAACTCTCACATGCATACATGACCACTGGAAAAACCATAGCCTTGACTAGACGGACCTTTGTTGGCAAAGTAATGAAGTTAGATAGACCCAAAAAAATTAGAAGAAAGAAAAAGAAGTAGGAGAAAAACTAATGGTGACAAAACAAGATGATTAATTAGAAAGGGGAAAAATGTTAATATCAGTATCTCATCTAAGGGAAAACCAAAACCTGGCTCTTTGAAAATAAGGGAGGAGAAGGAAATACAGGAAGTGATTTGTGCTACGTGGAGAATTCTAAGTTGAGGGAGTGATGAGCGGTCACTTCATTGATGGTCAAGAGCGGCCTGCAGCAGAGCTGGGGCTCAGCATCCTGGCCTTCTCAGGCCGTGGGAAGGAGGTTCTGCTTGGCTAGAGGTTTCTGTCAGCCCCATGAAGGCCTTCTTTCCATCCTGGCCTCCTGCTCTCTGGTGGGGAGGGGAGGTAGTGCCGGGTGGGAGGGTGGGTGTTCCATGTCCCTGAAGGCGGGAGAGCAGAGCTAAAGGCCTTGCCCAGTGCTGTGGCCCAGGGCCTGCTTCACCATTTTATGTGTAAGTCTCATCAGGTCCCATGGACCAACAGCCTCACAGATGTGCTAAGTATTTAGCCACTGGTCCTTTTTAAAAGGGTCAATATTTTAAACTTGGGATGTGTGAACGTGAAAGTCGCTCAGCTGTGTCCCACTCTTTGCTACCCCATGGACTCTACAGTCCGTGGAATTCTCCAGGCCAGAAGAGTGAAATGGGTAGCCTTTCCCTTCTCCAGGGCATCTTCCCAACCCAGGGATCAAACTAAGGTCTCCTGCATTGCAGGCAGATTCTTTACCTACTGAGCCACAAAGGAAGTCCAAAACTAGGATATGTCAAAAAAAAAAAAAAAAAAAAAGCTTAGATTGCCAGCTTCTCTAGAAATGCAGGTGTCTCTGGCAAGGCTGAATTTGAATCCCCCCACCTGGCCACACTCAGCTCTTTAGGTAAGACCTTGAGCCTCCAGGTGCCCACTGCTCACCCAGCACGAGCATCTGGTATCTCCAGTACCCCACCTTAGCGGGCCCCTGTGGGCATTTGAATTCAAGGCTCTGCTTTGCACCTTGGGAAGTACAGGCTTAGTGAAGGCCACCAGGGTAGAACTGAGCTATTTATAATGTGGTGAAAGAACTCTCAGAGCTGATTTATGAGGGCCTGTGCTCCCCCCACCACATCCATCCCTCATAGGCTCACTGAAAAGAAAACCCCATGTAAGGGAAAGCAAAGGCAGGCCTTTCCCCACACCAGCCTCCAAGGGTTGAGCTATGAAAAGGGCCTGTGATAAAGCTGCCAAGAGACTTAGAGATGGGGCACTTCCCAAGCTTAAAGCAGGAACACCCAACTGTGGAGCTGAAACTGTATTGGACAGCTTGACCCTTCCCACCTGAGAGGGGACAAAGCTGGTGTGAAACCAAAGAAAATCTGAGCTACCCAGGATCCTATGCACATGACCTCTCCAGTCCTCTGAGCTTTCTTTCATGCTGTTTCCATGCCTACAACGCTTTTCCGCGTCTTCTTTGAGCTTCTTCACCTGCCTTATTCCTAGTCAGCCTTTAAGACGAAGGGATCCTTCCTTCCAGGAAGTCTTCTACACCCTTCCCAGAGGGCTAGGTCTCTCCTCGGTGCCCCAACAATGGCCTTTGGCCCCTTAGTGACAGGACCAGTCATGCTGTGTTGGAGCCGTCTGTGTGTCTGTCTCTCCTGCAGTCCATGAGTCCCTCAAAGGCCAGGGGCTCACCTCAGCCATCTGTCTAGCTCCAGCCCCCACTTCAGTGCCTAGCAGAGCGTCAGGCTGCAGCGTGCAAGGGGGCCTGAAGCACCCTCCTAGCTGTTGCAGGCTGTACATTGTCACTGTGGACATAGGTCAAGTTCTCTCCCAGGAGGCTCTGGACCTGTAAAGTGCAGGGCACGTCTAAATGGGGAAGGACAGGTGGTGGGCTAGACAAGGCTGGAGCCCAGACACAGGCACCATGGCCGCCATACCCCTGACAAAGCTGCCCCCGTGCAGGAGTGGAGGAAACATTCTCTGAGGGGACAGAGATGCTCAGGGGCTTGCTGGCCTGAGCCCACCCGCCTTGTGCTCGGGGCCTGGTCTGGTTCCCCCTCAAGGACATCGTGCTTCCCCGGGCAGGCCAAGATGTCAGGGTGGGAATCAGGAGGTGCATTCCGGCCAGCCATGAGGAGACAAGCCTTGCCACTGGCAGGGGGTCGGGGAGAGGCAGGGAGAGAAGACGGAGAAAGAGGGGCAGGGGATGGACACTCTGGGGAAAATCTGGGCCCTGGCCCGGGTGCTTCCCACTCTAGGGTGTCATCTCCAAACCCCATCTGAGTGTGCTAAGTGCCCTAATTGGACCACCTTACATGTCCCTAGCAGTGGACATGTGTGTTTACCGCAAAAATAAATCACAGTTGTGGGGACTTTCCTTGCAAGTTGCCTGGGGAATTTCTTTTGCGTGTGTGTGGATTGTGGTAGCTGGGACTGAGGGAGTGGAGGTGGGCCCCTAGGAGAGTTACCACACGAAACACTCCTGGGTCTGGGGGGCCTCAGGGGCAGCGGTTACTCCAAGGTGGGGAAGGGAGCCAAGCATTAATGAGATCCAGGACTGATCCCTTTGGGTCCTCGCCACTACTTGCAGGCAGGACATAATGACCCCAGTTGTACAAATGGGGGGACCCAGGCCCAGAGGGGGGGCCACTGGCTCAGTCACACCTCTTGGTAATTGTCATAGCTGAGATCTGGAAGCCCCCAAACAGATGCTACCTCCCAGCCTCTTTCGTTTGCTGCACAAAGGCAGGAGCTGGCCTGCGGATGCTCTGGGCGGTGACGGGGGCAGGGGGAAGTTGGGGGGAAGGATGGGTGACCAGATAACCCAGAGGTGGGGAGAGAGGGAAAGTGGCGGGCAGCATGCAAAGGAAGGGTTTCCCACAGCAGCAAACACATCCAACCCAACAGAGGAGCATCTCCAGACTCAGGAGAGAAGCAGGCTGCGACAGTGAATGGTCTTCCTCCAGGGAAGGCAGCAGAGAGCCACGCTGAATGAGAAAGGGCTCAGGGAACACGCCATCCTTGCCACCATCATGAGAAAGCCACCCAAAGATGAAACCTGGGCGACAGAGACATGAGTCAGAAGGAGGAACAGAGGTTGGAGAAGGATGTTTTTGGTTCCTTGGGACCCCAAATGCAAAGAATCAGCCTGAATCCTGTGACAGTAAGTGGCCTTTGGTGGAGTAAGAAAATCCCACCTCCCCCAGAGTTTCCCTCAGTCACTCCCCATCCAGGTGCTCTTTCCTGGGTTCTTAGAAACCTGTGATTCCACCTGCTTGATACCGACCAGGGTTCCTGGCACTCCCCAGTCAATAAGAATTGACTAGAAGCTGGACAAGAAATTCAGGCAAGGCTTTTTAGGAGTCCCTGATGTAGCAGGGGAGAAGTAGAACAGATAAGTTTCCCTTGCTTGGTCCCCGAGGTGGGGTGAGCTGGTTCCTTAGACAGGATAAGGGTGGGAGGGTGTCCAGGGATGGCTTAGGTGTTTTGCCCATTCCTTTGGAGGGCCATTGCTCCTGACACCCTGTTTTTGTCCTGGAGTTTTCAGAACTGGCAGTTGGGTGTTTTGCTCTTTTTGTATCTTCTTGTCTGAAATTTGTACCAACTGCACATGCACGCAGCTATTTTTCGTCCCTGTCACTTTCTTTGTGTTTCGTAGCTAGGGGAGATGTAGCGTGTTCTCACGCAAGCATTGCAGCGCTGCAGCAAAGGGTCCCGAGTCCCAGGCTGTCTCATGCTCAGGACTGGTGGTTGGGTAAGACGGGAAATCATTGAAGACACAGCTCATAAATGCACGAACCATTTCATTCTAAATGAAAACCTGATTGCTCATTGATTTACCAGTTTTCGTGTAAGCAGAGTCTTTTCTTTGAACTTGAGCTGTCTGATTATCTCTTATACAAGCTAAACCAAGAACAAATAGAAGAGAAAACTTGGCTTATTTAAATAATTTTCTTCCAAGAGTAATCAACGTTCTTCACAGAAAATGTGAAGGCTACTACAAAGAATGAAGGGAACAGAAAGGGAACCCAGCATTCCATTGCTCTTTTGCAATAATGACTAATTATTAGTAGGGCATGTGTGCAGGCTCTGTCATGTCTGACTCTTTGCAACCCCACGATTGTAGCCCGCCAGGCTCCTCTGTCCAGGGGATTATCCCAGCAGGAATACTGGAGTGGGTTGCTGTTTTCTCCTCCAGGAGACCTTCCTGACTCAGGGATCAAACCCGAGTCTCGTGCGGCTCCTGCATTGACAGGCGAATTCTTTACCACTGAGCCACCTGGGAGGCCTGGTTATTAGTAGTAGTAATTTGGTATTCTGCCTTCCAGATTTTTTTTCCTGCTGTGTTATACATATGATTTAGTGCCCAGCGTTTTCCCCACCTGACATTCTCTGCAAAGTGTTCGCTCTCTTTTGGTGAACTCTTTGGAGCATCACTGTTCAATTGTTTAATCAGACTCCTAGTCTGAAAATTTTTTGCTTGTTGCTTATTTCCCTAATCCAAGGGTAGGAGGTTTTTCCTGTCCTTTTGATTGTTTTCGGAAATAACAAGCAAAAAGTAAAGGGTATTTTTTTAGGTTCTTGATTTGCTTCACTGAATTATCCCCAAATCCAATTTTCTGGGGGCAGGTTTGAGAGCCTGTCAACCCTCTGTATCTAGAGAAGGCATAGAAGCTCTCATCCTCCAGCCTCCCTCCTTCAGCGTGTGACTGGCCCACTAAACATCTGCAGACCAGATTGTTTTATTGTTGTCTCAACTCTGAGGATTCCTGAGGTATCAGGGCCAGGCAGCCAGGAGCTGGAGATGGTGGACAGCGTGGTGTCTCACTCTTATAAGAGTAATCCCTAATTGAGTGCCCACGTGGGTGCCAGGTCACTTCAGTTGTGTCCAACTCTTTGAGACACCATGACCTATAGCTCCCTTGGCTCCTCTGTCCATAGGATTCTCCAGGCAAGAATACTGGAGTGGGTTGCCATGCCTTCCTCCAGGGGCTCTTCCTGACTCCGGGATCAAACCTGGGGTTCCTGCGTTGCAGGACCACTGAGCCACCAGGGAGGCCCAGTTGAGTGCCTACGAATCATCAATCCCATGTCAGCAATAAGGAAACCAAGGTTCCTAGAGGTCCAGGGACCGAGCAGTCAGAAGAGGCACGGATCTGTGGTCCTGCGTCTCCCTCCTGGCCTTTGAGTGGAGTGTGCTGGAGGGTAAGCAACTTGGGCGTGGCCTCCCCCTGGCCCAGGCCCCCCATGGGCCAGGCAGGGCATCTCCCAGGCTCTTCCTTCTGCTTCCCGAACTGCTTCATAGCCGGGGACTAGGCGAGCTCATGCATGTCAGAAATGCTTCTCCACCCCAATTCAAAGAGTTGGAAATTTCCAGCTGCTTTAGCACTAAGAATGATGAGCCCTGGGGGCCTGCAAGCAGTGTCTATGGGGGTGTTGGGGCCCCGGACCAGGACACACAGCCCCCTAGTGCCAGCTGAGCTGCAAACTACAGTTCCTCTGTAGGGTTATAGGAGGGAGATACCAGTCCCCTCAGCTCCCCGCTACTTCTCCCCCTGACCCCCACTAGGAGAAGGCCACCTAGTGAGGGTAGAGTAAGTGCAGAGGTTGGGTGGTCTGAGGCCAAACCTTGCTTCACAGCTGGGTGGCTTTTGGGGGATTAGTAACCTCTCTTCCCAGGTGGCTCAGTGGGAAAGAATCCACCTGTCAATGCAGGAGACATGGGTTTGATTCCTGGGTTGGGAAGATCTCCTGGAGAAGGAAATGGCAACCCACTCCAGTATTCTTGTCTGGAAAACTCCATGAACAGAGGAGCCTGGCTGGCTACAGTTTATGGTGTCACAAGAGAGTCAAATACGACTTAGAGACTAAAACAGCAACACTGACCTCTCTGAAGTACATTTTCACCCTGAAGTTGGATGGTGTCACACTCAGAGTGATGCTCCTGTAGTGTTCTTGGGGAATTAAGGGAGATCAGGTCTGTGAATCTACTGACAGTGGGCAATTCCAGTACCTTCACATCATACAAATTCAAGATATGTGTCCATATACACACTGCTCTATTTAAAATGGGCACCCACCAGGGATCTAGTCTATAGCACATGGAACTCTGCGCAATGTCGTGTGGCAGCCTGGAAGCGAGGGGAGTGTGGGGGACAATGGATACCTGCATATAGGACTGAGTTCCTTTCCTGAAGCTATCACAAGGTTGTTAATCAGCTATACTCCAATACAAACTAAAAAGCTAAATAATAATAATATATGTCTCACACCAGAAAGGCTGAGGGGCAGGCAAGCCATGGGGTTAGATGGGACAACCACAGGTACTCCCTGGGGCTAAATTCATAGAATTTAAGGAAGCTTGGTCCAAATACACCAAAAACACTGCCCAGACTTTACTTGAATTCTTCCAGTGACAGGGAGCTCACTACTGCTAATAGCAATACAATTCAGCAAACATTAAAAAGCAGTTATGCTACTAGGACTTCAAATTCAGAGAAGCAAAGACTCTGTTTTGTGCTTGAGTGACTGACAATGTGGCAATCAAGACATGTGTAAAGAGAAAGAAAATTGCTGTGTGTGTATGTGTGTGTGTGTGTGTATGTAGGTTTGTGTGTACATAGTGAAGTGAAAGCCGCTCAGTTGTATCTGACTCCTTGCAATCCCATGGACTACACAGTCTGTGGAATCCTCCAGACCAGAATACTGGTGTAGGTTGCCATTTCCTTCTCCAGGGGATCTTCCCCACCCAGGGATCGAACCCGTGTCTCTTGTGTCTCCTGCATTGCAAGCGGATTCTTTACCACTGAGCCGTCTGAGAAGCTGCTGTTAATGTAGAGTTGGACCCCCCAAAAATCTCTAAATGGCAAAATTCTTCTAGCTTGAAAATTCCATGGTCCTGACACATCTGGGGTACTTGGAACTTTACAAAGTATTTTTGCATCTAAATCCCTGAGTTCAAATCCTACCCCATCCCTGTCCACTTACTAGCTGATAAACTTGGCCAAGGCCATTTACCTAAACTTGCGCAAGCCCTCTCTTGAATCAGAGCCTGTTTCATTGTTTATTAAGATGAAGACAAGGCTGTGAGCCCCACCCTCCTTACAGGACTGAGGGAGGCACTTCTGCACTGCGTCTCAGGCCAGGCTCTGAGGCTGAATTCTGCTGAGGCTCGGTTTAGCAATGTCTCTCTAGAGCTGTTGCAAGGACTGAGCCGGCTGATATTTGTTAAGTGCTCAGAACAGCTGGCGTACGGCAGATGGTGCATGCATTGCTGTCAGCATCGTCGTCATCATCGGTATTCACCCTTCTGCACTACTTCCTGATCACCAGCCCTGGGCCCTACGTACCAGGGTTTCTCTGTAAGGTACTTGAAAATGTGGGCAACCAAAACTAAAGTTGTAGGCACTTTGCACATTGTGGCCAGTCTTCACAAACCCTTTTCAAGGGAGGTTATACCTACTGGGGCTTCCCTTGTGACTCAGTGGTAAAGAATCCGCCTGCCCGTGAAACCCACTCCAGTATTCTTGCCTGGGAAATCCCATGGACAGAGGAGCCTGGTAGGGGTGGGCTAGTCCATGGGGTTGCAAAAGAATCAGACAAGACTGAGCATTGTTGTTTACGACGAAAGGCCCATTTTACCAAGAGGCTACATCGCCTGCCCCAGGTCATCCAGCCAAACAAAAACCAAGACACGTCCCAGGTTTGCCCAGCTCCCGTGTCCAGGCATAATATGAGTACCTAAGCGAGGGACAGCGGGCTGGCATTTCCCGTCCTCTCTGCTTCTCCATTCCTGGGGGATGCCAGGCCCATTCCTTTGCAGATCACCCTTTCATTCTTTTCTAAAGAAGGTATAACATGAACAGACCCCGGAGCTCTGGAATTCTGAAGGTTGACTCCCTGGATTCCAAGGGGATCAGCCTCCTACTGTGGAATCAGGCAGAGGGTAGCAGTCACATGGTTGGGGAAGGCTTTTTTATTTGAAGTATAATTGATTTACAATGTTGTGTTGCTTTCTGCTGTACAGCAAAGTGATTTAGTTATACATATATATACATTCTTCTTCAAATTATTTTCCACTGTGTTTTTATCGCAGGATTTTTAATATAGTTCCCTGTGCTATAGGACCTTGTTCTTTATCCATCCTATATGTACCAGTTTGCATCTGTTAATCCCAAACTCTCATTCCATCCATTCCCCGACTCCGTTCCCCCTTGGCAACCATGAGTCTATTCTATGATTGTGAATCTGTATCAAAGATAAGTTTGTTTGTGTTATGCTTCAGGTTCTACATGTAAGTGATATCATCGGGTGTTTGTCTTTCTCTTTCTGACTTACTTCACTTAGTATGATAATCTCCAGGTCTATCCATGTTGCTGCAAATGGCATCATTTCATTCTTTTATATGACTGAGTAATATTCCATTGTTCATATGTACCACATTTTCTTTATCCAGTCATCTGTTGATGGACATTTAGGTTGCTTCCATGTCTTGGCTATTGTGAATAATGCAACTTCATGAACATGGGGTGCATGACTTTTTTGAGTTAGTTTTTTCCAGATATATGCCCTGGAGTAGGATTGCTGGATTAAATGATAATTTTATTTTTTAGTTTTCTGAGGAAACTCCATACTGTTCTTCATAATGGCTACACCAACTTACATTCCCACCAGCAGTGTAGGAGGGTTCGCTTTTCTCCACACCTTCTTTAGCATTTGACACTTGCAGACTCCTTAATGAATGACGGCCTTTCTGACTGGTATAAGGCAATACCCCTGTAGTTGACCTGACTGTGGCTTTGACTTGGGTAGGCCTGACGGGGTGGGACAGGTACCCTGAACCTGGGAAGCCTGGAGGCTTCAGGGAGCCTAGCAGGAAGATACTTCTGCTTCACCACACCCAGAGAAGGGAAACTTGCTAAGACTGACTCATTCTGCCCATCTCTCTAAGAGTTTTTGGGTGCCAGTGAGTGAGGCGATGAACCCTGAGAAAGCAGTGCACCGACCCTATTGTCTCTGCTTGCATGCTTCTCAGAACAGGGAGCTCACTGCTCACTCATTTCCCCTCTAGAGACATGATTCTACAGATGTCTCCAGAACCATGTAGTACAAGCTCTCATTCTCCCGATGAAGAAATGAAGTCCCAGAGTTGTCAAGGTCACCCCTGGTACCCAATGATGGAGGCAGGACTAGAACCCAGGCTTGATGCCCAAAGCCCTGGACCCTTCTACCTGTTTGCTATAGAGTCTCAGACAAGGGAGGGATCCCTGCTGGCTGAGAGGTCAAGGAAGGCCTCTCAGAGGAGGTGACACTTCAGTGGTCCTTGAAGGATGGCTCTGGGATGTGGCTTGATGTCCACGTTCTTTCTGCCTGCCCAGCACGCCTGTGCCTTTCCTGCTGTATGGCACACTGAGAGCGGCAAACACGAGGAGTAAAATTTTGTTGAACGAATGAATAAATGGGCAAAAAGGCCACTCCCGGGAGGTAGATGGGTGTGGGTCCCTTCACAGCCAAGCGCATCTTGCTGAGACCCTGTGCAGGAAGGGATAAAACAGCACCTGCCTCAAGTTTGGTGCTCACCACTTATTCTTGGGCAGGACCCAAACCTCTTCGTGCCATGAAGGGTTGTTTTTTCTCTGCGGTTGGCTCAGAGTCTCCACAGTATTTTCCTCCCACGTGTTTTATAAACCAGGCTGGATGGGAAGACTGGTCATGGCACACAAACTTGCGTGTGGCTGAAGCCCCAGGCCAGCTCTCCCCTCCTCCTGCCCCAGCAAGGCCAAGGCCACCCCTGGGGACACCTTCAGGGAGCTGGGGCGTCTACTAGGAAATGAGGATCTTCAGGCCACCAAGTCTGAGCGGTTCCTGAACAAAGGCTTTTCTGGAAAACACTCCCTCTGGACCTTACATAGTTTTGGCTTTTACTCTTTTGCAAAGATTTCTATTTCCTCCCTTTATAAATCATTTACATGCTCATGATGAAAAACCCCAGAACATACAGAAAAGTGAAAAGCAGACATCTTTCTTTTTAAAAAGTCTTTTTATTGAAGTATAGTTGATTTACAATATTGTGTTAGTTTCTGGTATATACAAAGTGATATATATGGTGTGTGTGTATATATATATATTTACATATATATATATATTCATATATGCTTGCTAAGTCACTTCAGTCGTGTCCAACTCTTTGCGACCCTATGAACTGCAGCCCTCCAGGCTCCTCTGTCCATGAGATTCTCCAAGCAAGAATACTGGAATGGGTTGCCATGCCCTGCTCCAGGGAATCTTCCTGACCCAGGGATCAAACCCACATCTGTTACATCTCCTGCTTTGGCAGACGGGTTCCTTATCACTAGCACCACCTGGGAAGCCCTTGCAGGATCATATGGTAGCTCTATTCTTAGTGTTTTGAGGAACCTCCAAACTGTCATCCATAGTGGCTACACCAACTCACATTCCCACCAACAGTGGACGAAGGTTCTCTTTCCTCCACACCCACATTTTTATAATAGTCATTCCAGCTGGTGTGAGGTGATACCTCAGTGTAGCTTTGATTTGTATTCCTCTAATAATTAGTGATGGTGAGCATCTTTTCATGTTCTTATCAGCCACATGGACGTCTTCTTTGGAGAGATGTATATTTAAGGTCTTCTCTCCATTTTTTGATTGGGTTGTTGGGGTTTTTTGGTTGTTGAGTTGTGTGAGCTGTTTGTACATTTTGGAAATTCAGCCCTTGTGTGTTGAATCGTTTTGTAAATATATTCTTCCAGAAGAACATCTTTCTAATCACGCAAAGGCAGCTGCTCTTACAGTTTTGGTGCACGTCCCAGCACACCTTTGCAAGGGCTGGGAGTATGAGGCTTGGGTTTTGGAACATGTTCACAATCAGGCCTTAGCACACAGCCCTGTCTTCTGCACAGGATGAAGGCAGTTGTGGGATGATTTAGAGAAAATAAAACAAACAGGGGGCTTAAGTACCATAATTCCAGGACCGGGGTTCAATGTTGAGCTCTGGCGCTAAGTGGCTGTGTGTCCTGGGAGAATGTCCGCTGTCTCTGGGCCTCTGTGTCCACTTCTGTAACATGAAGGGGTCTAATGAAAAAGTGTCCAGGAGCCCTTCCCACCCTAATATTCCAGAATCCTATCAGGCTAACCTGGGATTCCGGAATTATCCCGGAGCAGAGGGGAGAAGGAAGAATATGCCAGGTACAGGAACCCAGCTTTCCAGTAAGACGGCCCCTCGGGTTCTGTTCCCACTGGCCCCAGACCTGTGAGCACGTCCCAATGCCTGGTCACCTCTGGCCTGGACAGACCCCTGACAGGTCACTCCAGCAGGAAACAGGCCAGGCTGTGGCCCTGCCTGCATACTGGCGTTTACTCGCTGTGTGACTTTAGGCATCTCCTCACCTCTCTGAGCCTCAGTTTCCCCCCTCTGTCATGAGGAACTGGGGGTAAGTTGAACATTTTCTTTTTAAGTAGAACTCCTTTCTCCAAAAAGATTGTTTGCAGAAACCTAACATAGAGCAGAGAGGAGGGAAGCCTGACAATATAGCTCCTTTAAAGTGCGTCAAGCATCGTCCTAAGCACTTTACGTTCATGACCCTGTCCCTCCTGACAGCAACCCTGCAGAGCGGGTGCTGTTAGCTCTCCATTTGACAGATAGAGACGCTGAGGCCCTGAGGGGGTTGGTTATCCACAGCTAGTGAGTGTTGGAGCTGGGATTCTGAGGTGGTTGGATCTCAGTAGTGAAAGTCCAGGCCCCCTGTCTTTCCAACCCATTGAGGACATACCCCGGCACCCAGCCCATGCTCTTCCATGCACACACACACACTCTGTGGTTTGCCCTTTGCAGCTCCTCTCAAGGTCTAAACCACAAGCGACTGATGAGATTGAGACATTGAGGTTTCCTGCCCCCCCAAAACCCACATCACTGATGCTGAGCAGGGCCTGGGGGGCCCACGGGGCTCTGCTTGGCATCATCACCAAAAGGTCCCAAGGCCCAAGGCCCATGGGCTACCAGCTTCCAGCCTGTGCTGATCTCCGAGCCGCACTCACGCAGCCAGCAGAGCCCTGGTTTGAATTGTCCACCCACAGCCACCTGCACAGACCTTCTTCCCTTGAAGAATGAAGTCACAGTGCCCCCTTCAGACCAGGGGCAGCCAGGCCTGAAAGCCCACATGACCCCTCAACTATTCACAGGGGGTGCCTTGCATCAGGAACTTTAAGGAGGGGGATGAGGCCTTCCCAGGCAAGAAGAATGCCTTGGCATTTGGACTCAGGTAGACCTGGGTTTGAATCCTGATTCTGCCTATGGCTAGCTGTGTGATCCTGAACCATCTCAGGTTACTTAGCTAAGTCTCTGCCTTCCTGTCTGGTATATGGGAATATACCATATATTTATATTCCCATATATGGTATATATATGGGTATTTATATTCCCATATATATACCATATATGGGAATATACATCAACCGCACAGTATGGTCTTCAGGATATACCAGGCAGAGCACACAGTAAGTTCTACCACTTCCCTTTGTCTCTACTCTGAAGATGTGTCTGCTGGGGAGGAAAAGTAAGGATCACCCTGCCTTCTATCTGTCAGTAAACAATCATTTATTGAGCACCTAGTAGGAGTCAGAGAAAGGAAGACACACACAAGCATTTCTGATAGGCCTGCACTAGTCAACGTGGTGGAGAAGGAGGAGGGGGAGAGGAGGGAAGAGAACTCCGCTGCTCGAAGGTTCAGCTGAGAAAAAGAGCCAGTGAAAAAGAGACTGGAGTGTGGGGCTTGAGGCATGTGCTTGGTCGCATCTGACTCTTTGCGACCCCATGGACTAGTTCACCTCCAGGCTCCTCTGTCTATGGGGATTCTCCAGGCAAGAATACTGGAGTGGGTAGCCATTCCCTTCTCCTGGGGATTTTCCTGACCCAGGGATTGAACCCAGGCCTCCTGCATTGGCAGGCAGATTCCTTATCTGAGCCACCAGGGAAGCTTGGCAATGGGAGACAGGTACTAACGAATTTATTGCAAGGAATTGGCTTACGTGATTGTAGGGCTGACTAGGCAAGCCCAGAATCCATCAGTGAGGCGAACAGGAGAGGCGACCAGAACTCTCAGGCATGGCCTGTGCACAAGTGGAACTTCTTCTTCTGGGAAACCCTGCTTCTGCCCTGTCAACTGATTAAGCCAGGCCCACCTAGATACTCAGGATGATTCCTTTGCTTAACATCTGATGAGGGATTTCAATAACACCTTCAAAATGCCTTTACAGCAGCATCTAGATCCATATTAGGTTGAATAATAGGGGGCTGTAGCCTAGACACATTGGTACATAAAACTAACCATCGCAGGGCACTTTGGGAGGCTCCATGGAAGGGTTGGTAACTGAGTAGGTCTCAACTTCAAAAGGTAGAAAGTGGGGATGGGGATTCAGGCATCGGGGGCAGCCTTGGGAAGCAGATGTGGGTCATCATGGCTGGAGTCCCATGGGGATACATTACATACAAAGGGATAGAAATCAAGGAATGGTTTAATAAATAACAATAAACCAACACAATGCATTCTCTTAAAAGCATCCTTATGATGCTATAGAACAACATGGAAAATTTTTCTTGGTCTGATGGTCTATGCAAAACCACAGGAGATGAAAGGCTGGTTGAAGGCGTATGAAAAGAGTTGTTTGGGGATAGAATTCTGGGAGATTTGAGCATTTTTAAATGCTCTACTGTGGTCATATTATCTCTTTTTTTAAAAAGAGATTTATTTTTTTAAGGGGAAAGATTGGTATTAGGCTATCAGCTGGGATTGCTCATTCATTCATTAAAACGACAAAGCTCAATGTCTGGGAAAGAAACAGAATAAGCTAATTCTAAGAAAGTGGAAACAGATGAAGACCAGCAGGAGCCCCAGACTCTGTGAGGATGAGAGTCCGGGAGGCATGCTCTGTCATTGCTGCAGAAAGCAGGGTCGGTGGCGAGGGCGGGGGGAGTTCTGCTTCTCCCGGCTCCCCCACTTCCCGCCAACCCACCCCACCTCCACACGTGTTTCCAAAACGTTCCAGGCCCATAAAGTGTCCAAATGCCAGAAGGGCCTACATGCACGTCGGACTGAATGGATCTGATTCAGCTCTCTAGTTGTTCCTGGAACAGATGTTGAATCCCCAGAACCCCGTCCATCTCCCCACAGACAGCTCTGGCCTTTTCTCAGGGAAAAAGAGAAAAAGCCCCTTGGAAACTGTGCTTAGGCCACTTCTCCCTGGTATCGAGGCTGTTACCGTGCGTGCGGCCCCACAGCCTCCCCTGCCCCGGTACTGACAGTGGTCTGCAGTTCACCTCGGTAACTGTCTATAAACAACATCCTTCCTCAATGATCACGTGAAACAGATTTTAGAAGAAACCATTTATTCCAGGGAGGTGTCCGGGAAAGGGCTCTGAGCTGGATTTGGGAGAGCTTGCTTCTTTCTAGCTCTGGCCTCGACTCCAACCTGAGTGGTCTGAGAGATTTTACTTATTTATGGAGCAAGGGTTTTCCAAGAGACTGAGATGTGCGAAACACGGTACAGGCGCGGCGAAGGGTGGGGAGACGAGCGAGGGGAGATGAGCGAGGCAGGTGTTATTTAATACCACAGGTGCGCATGCGCACGCGCACACGAGGCTGTCACAGCGAGACCGGACGCAAAAGGCAAAAGTTGACAAGACCACCCCTCGGACCGAGGAGAGAACTGTGTGGTTTCACGGGCTTCCCTGGATTAGGTGGGCTGGTGATGTCCCAGCGACCTGCTCATCTCTCCGTGCAGCTGTGGAACTGTGTCTGTAAAGCATCGCTGGGGCTGTGCCACGCGGGGGCTCTGCAGCAGACTGGCCCCCCCGGGTGCCCCCCTGAGTGGTGCCCGTTCTGGACACATTCACCACGTGCTTTGTGCGCTTGACACGGATTGCCTTGTTCGCTCCTCACAGCCAGCATCTGACAGTTGAGAAAAGCGAGGCACCATGAGGTTAAAGAGCAACCCGATGGAGGGGGACCAAATTCCAGGTCTGCCTCTGGAGCGGGTAAGCCTGACCACCGGGCCGGACCTCTTGTTTGTGACCTGGGTTTCCGGCTGGACCCCTCGGGCTGTTTCCCTCTTTCTGTCATTCTACACACAAGCTCTGACATCTCCGTCACCTGTACAACTAATTTTTTTTTCTTTTTTGGATTTCATTTTTTCTTTTCTTTTCTGGGCCATGCTATGCAGCATGTGGGATCTTAGTTCCCCAACCAGGAATCAAACCCATGCCCCCCGCATTGGGAGCGGGGAGTCTTTACCACCGGACCATTAGGGAAATCCCACAACTATTTCTTTAATAGCGACTCGCTTCTTAACTGTTAACTGTATATCACCAACTTAAATGGAAAATGAGTATCATTTGTCACCAAAAATGCCCTGTTGAAATAAATACAATGGACCATAAGCAAGCCTGTTAAAGTCTGGTTAGATGTGGGTGTCCAGCCCAGGCGCTGGGCCTGCTGGTTTTGTTGAAAAGGGAGTTACAAACCATCAGAGGGGTGATGAAGACACATAGCCCCAACCTGACACTTTTCTCCAGGGTTAACCTGGAGTTAGTGTGGCTGCTAACCACATTGAAAGGAGTGGGCCAATGATTGGGATTTATTTACTATCCAATGCACAACCCTCGCTTTGGGAACTATCTCCCAGCTTCAATACACACCCACGAAACACTGGGCGCAGTTGGTCACCCAGTCAGGGTTCCATAAAGGCAAAATCCTGGCCCTGGTGAAAGTCATGCTGTGTGTCCTGGGGCAGCCACAGCCTCACAGCCCTTCGGAGGTGGATTCTTGGGGAACCAAAATAGACTCCCTCTGGCACTGAAATAGAAATGAAGAATTTCCCTGGTGGTCCAGTGGCTAAGACTCCATGCTTCCATTGCAGGGGTTTGCAGGTTCAATTCCCGATCAGAGAACTAAGACCCCACAGGCTGTGGGTGGCTCGGGCAAAAAAAGGTGGAAATGACTCTCAGCAGCACCAAGAGCCAGTGTTTATGTGATTCGACAGAAGGAAATACTTTAAAAGTTAAGTCTTCTTGGATCCAATTCTGAGGGAGATAGAGAACAAGTGAATCAGGATGTTGGATGTTTTTTTCTAAAACATCAGTTTGAAAAACAAAGGAAAATCCCAACTCTAGAGTCACCGCCCCGTCACCCCCACACAGACACGAGGATCAGAGTCTGGGGGGAGCATGGGTCCACTCCCCCACCCCCAGCTGTGTCAATGAGAAAACTGAGGTCCAGGGAGGGCTAAGGGACTCCCTCAAATAGCACCCAGAGGACGGCACACCGACCATTGCCACCACCTGTGTGTGTACCCAGGTGCCCACGACAGCCAGCTCCCCACCCCCCAGGCCTTCAGATGCACCCCTGACATCTGAGTTTGTAATCCCCAGATGTATTAGTTCAGGTCCAGTAGTAGACTGAGAGGCCACGATCAAGCTGCCTAATACACAGAGGAGTTTAAAGAGGGTCTACTTACAGAGTGCAGACAGCATGTCAGGGTGACCTCTGTGGACGACCCTTTCCTCCCAACCCGAGGCCTGAACCACGAGAGGAGACGGCAGTTGTCAGAATCACTGGGCTTGGAAAGGCCCCAGTGGGAGCTGTGCACCGGCGCTGGGCCCAGCCAGTCCCTGGAGGTCCTCAAGGGAGGGAGCGAGGAGTCAGATCCCCTCCTCCTTCCCTTCCCTCCCCCAGCCTCCTGCTGCTGCCCTGGGGCCAATCCCCACGGAAGCCGGACTGCAGCCCCTCCTGGTGTGGTCTCTGCATCCTGGGGCAGGGCCAGGGAGAAGCAGGAATGACGATGCTCCCACACACAGAGCATCCGAAGCAGATGCAGGGAAACTAGAGTCGCCCCAGACCCCCACCTTCCCCCCGGTCCTCAAACCGCCTGCTCTCTGGACACGGGAGGCAAAAAAGGCCCCCACTTTGTTTTGAACAGGAGAGCAATGTTGACGGACATTAACAAACCATTAGGATCCCGATGGGCTGACTCTGCCAGATCTGGGATGCCTAACCAGGCAGACCCGTACCAGAGGGCATGGTGGGGGGGCATCACTACCCCAGGGTGACAGAGTTGGGAGGCCCTGGGTTACCTGGGTGGCTGTCACTGTCTCGATGGAAATGGTGACATCGGCAGGCAAGCTGATGGCCCTCACCTGGACAAGGAGCCCCACAGGGAGGGGAGCTCAGCTCCACCCTGCCCACCAAGTCTCCAGCACTGAGGGTCATGTCTGGCTTCTCCGTGAGACCATGAGCCCCTGGAGGACGGACACTGTGCCTGTCCCCACATCATGTCCCGGCACTGGGTGTGTGATGGGTACTTAATAAATATTTAAGTGAAGACCCCCGTTTCTCTCCCTAGAGGAGAATGCATGTGTTTTATGGTCTCCAGTCCCACCATCTAACCATCTCCATCATTTCTCCTCCAGGGAGGCCCTCACTCACCTGCCCCTCTGAGTCCCAATGTTCTCAGCCTGGAAGAGACCAATGTTCCCATCCATTCATGAGGACACCGTGCCCACCACTGCCTCCTTTGGGTGAGTCAGAGGGGCTTTACTATTTCCGGGACAGGGGTGTGGGCACTCTGGGGAACACCTAAGACAGCATGCCCCTCCTCTCTGGGACGATAATGGAAGCCCACTGGAAACAACACGCAACGATAAATCCGGAGTCAAAAGTCTTCAAGGGCTGGTGTTCAAATCCCCCAGGGCCTGTCGGGGCAGAAGGGAGAGGACTGACTGTTCTGCTTCGGTCTGGGTATTGCCGGAGAAGGGACACACCATACGGGGGGTCATATGTGAACCAGTGCAGGGTCGAGGGAAGATGTGAGAAAGAAGAGATGGAAACTCTGAAGGCAGTGCAAGAAATCAGACAGAGGCTGAGCCAGGTCTCCATGGAGACAGGATGTCTCCAACACATGGCCAACATCCGAGGAAGGTCTGGACACTCTAAGGAGAGAATGTGGGGGGAATGGATCTTGAGTGGAAGCAGAGAAAAGGGAGGGTCAGTCCTAAGGGGCCAGTGTTAGGGAGAGTGGGCAGTGGGGCCCAGCTGGAGCTTCCTATGGCAGGTGTGACCTGCTATGGAGATGACCAATGGTCGTCTCAGTAGAGGCCATGGAACATGAGTCCGATCACTCCCAATGAAGCCCTCCCCAGGCCACCTTCTAACAACCCTGTGGCTCCTCGGAGTCAGGTATGGGCCAGGTGCCATCCTGTTGGGAAGGACTACCTTGCTGGAAAATTAACAAGTAGCATCAGGTGGGACACTCTGGTCTCTAGAGAGCCAGACCACAAGAGACAGCACTCCAAGTCTGGGGCTCTGGGGAAACAGGGCTTCTCTTCCTGCAGAAATGGGGCCAAAGGCTGGACCAAGGGGAGCACGCAGGACAGATCTTACCTTCAGAGGCTCCGCAGAGAAGACTGCCAGTGTCCACGGGTCAGGACTTTAGGACTTGTCTCTGTTCCGTGATGTCTGGGGCCTCACTTGGGAGACCCACAGGCTAGGGGACCAGAATCAGCCAGAGGTTTCACTGGGGCCAGAGGATCCACACCCAGGGCGACAAGTCGGGGCCTCTGCACGGAGCCTCTCCGTGTGGCTGCTTGAGCATCCTTACAACGTGGCGGCCAGCCTCTTCCTGAGCAAGAAACCCAAGAGGCCCAGGAGGAAGCTGCAAAGCCACTCACGCCTTAATCTTGGCCGTCACACACCGGCACTCCCACCTTGGGTGGAAAACGAGTCGCTCAGTATGGCCACATTCACTGGAAGAGGAATTAGACTCCACCCTTTGCAAGGTTTATCAAAGAATTTGTGGGCATATTAAAACCACCCTCCATGAGAAGAGTATTTCCAATTCCATCACTTGCTCCTTGAAGCACTCAGGGACAAAGCCTCGGACTGTCCTTTTTTTCTCTTCTTCAGCCTCATCCCTTGTCACTTCCCAACATCTCATCCACCTGCCAGAACCTGCCAGTGGCTTCCCCACTTCTGGGCTCCGCTCAGGCTGCCCCTTCTGCCTGATCCGCCCTCCCTCCCTCTCGGCCCCCATTGGCATGCCCTTCATCCTCTGAGCCCCAGCTCTGGAGTCACCTCTGCACTCCCCCCCTCCTCCCACCTGGGTCCCTTGACCCTCCTGCCACCCCGAGGCCTCATGTGCCTCATTCCCACACTGGGTCTGAGGTGTCAGGAGCTCTGGCACGGCAGGGATGTGTGGTGTCCCTTTCTGGGTCTCTATAGCCAAAGTGGAGCTCAACTCGGAGGAGATGCTCAAGAAACATGTAAGGATAAATTGCGTCGATGAGTGAGTTCATCACAGGTCCCCAGTCTGGCCCTTCCAAGACAGTCAGCTGCTCCAGAATGTATAGGGGCTTGTCCTGGGAAATCCCAGAGGCAGTCAGGAGATTCTTTCCCATAATCTATTGCTCAGCTACTCTCTCCCAGGCCTACCCAACAATCAAACTGCCCAAGAAGAGTCCCCCCACCTCCACTTTTCCCACATCCACCCAAAAGAGCACTTGGAACACGTTCAGTTAGTCCTGCCCTCTGCCTTGCGCTTTTAGCTTTTTGATATGTCTTTACACCTACTCTTTGATTTGAACCTTGCAATAGCCATGCAAGGCAAATCAATGAGAGAGTAATACTATACTCCAAAGAAAACAAAGCGGAAGCTCAGATGTAATTTACCCAAGACCACACAGCTAGGATTGGAGCCCATGTCTGTCCAAGCCCCATGCCTCTTTGCCGAAGGCAGAAAGGAACTAGCCTTAGAGAAACACTTGCAGAAAGTGAACTGCCCTCTGGTCTCTCACCCCAGAATGAAAGAGAAGCCAGTGGGTTAATGATAAAATCAGCAATGTGAGAGTAAGGACTGGGACTTCCCTGGTGGTCCAGTGGTTAAGATTTTGTCTCCCAAAGCAGAGGGTACGGGTTCAATCCCTGGTTGGGGAGCTAACATCCCACGTGCCTCTGGGCCAAAAACCAAAATCTAAACCCGAAGCAATGTTGTAACAAATTCAATAAAGGCTTTAAAAATGGTCCACATCAAAAAAAATCTAAAAAAAAAGACAAAGAACCAAGAGTGGTGCTCGAGTTTGACACTGTTTATTTTAATAAGTTCACACACACACACAAAAAAAGTAATTATTCTTGTTTATTGAACCGAGTGCAGTGCTTGGGACTTTCTGTACTTTATCTCAGATCTTCACCACAATGCCAAGAAGATTTTGTTATTTCTAGTTTATGAAGTAGACCATTACGATCCGGAGAGGTTAGTTAACTTACTCAAGGTCACACAGCTAATGAATGAGTCAGGACTGAACCCAGAGGACTCTCTGACGTCAAAGCCCCCACCCTCCCTTTCCGTCAAGCAACCTCATCAATGCTATGCTGATGGAAGGTAGCGAAGCTTGACAGCTACTCTCTGCCAGGAAGAGACAGGGCATGGGCAGATGGGCTGTGGTCTCGGAGCCAGGCTGGAATCCCCCTGTCTGGCATGATACCACTTTTCTCTTCTAATTAATGGCTCACTCACAGCCAGGCCACAAGAGGCTGAAAGAGACCAGCGCCCTTAGGAGGAGTCCCTGTGATAAGGAAGGAATGTGCTGTGGATCCTCCCAGCACGGAAGCTTCCAGGAGGGCCAGCATCTAAGACTCACGCTTGTTCATACGGGTGATGGATGCTGGCCAAGGAAACCTCCAGGTGGAGCCTGGAGGCCAAGAACACAAGCTCTCAGTTTAAGTGCAAGGAGCACAGAGACCTTTCCAAGACCTGCAGGGACTCAGATGCACCCGGACCGTCTATGAACACGGCACAGCAAGGGCCTGAGTTCCACCCCTAACTGGACGCACCCCCTCGCCCTCTGCAGCAGTTGCTACTCCTTCCTCCCGTCACCCCGAGGTGTAACTGCCTCTTTTCCACTTTCTTGCAGCGCCGAAATGTTCAACCTCACCTCCCAGGTCCTTGAACCTGCTCTCAACGGGACCCTGCCCGAGAGCAGCAACTGCTTCCAGTCCAACTTGGGGAACTGGCTCAACACCATCCAGCCCCCCTTCCTCTGGATCCTCTTTCTGCTCGCCGCCCTGGAGAACACCTTTGTCCTCAGCGTCTTCTGCCTGCACAAGAGCAGCTGCACGGTGGCGGAGATCTACCTGGGCAACCTGGCCGTGGCAGACCTGATCCTGGCCTGCGGGCTGCCCTTCTGGGCCGTCACCATCGCCAACAACTTCGACTGGCTCTTTGGGGAAGCCCTCTGCCGCGTGGTGAACACCATGCTCTACATGAACCTCTACAGCAGCATCTGCTTCCTCATGCTGGTGAGCATCGACCGCTACCTGGCCCTGGTGAAGACCATGTCCATGGGCTGGATGCGCAGGGTGCGCTGGGCCAAGCTCTACAGCCTGGTGATCTGGGGCTGCACGCTGCTTCTGAGCTCGCCCATGCTGGCCTTCCGCACCATGCAGGAGTACAACAGCGAGGGCCACAACGTCACTGCCTGCGTCATCATCTACCCGTCCCGCAGCTGGGAGGTCTTCACCAACATCCTCCTGAACTCAGTGGGCTTCCTGCTGCCCCTGAGTGTCATCACCTTCTGCACCGTACAGATCATGCAGGTGCTGCGTAACAACGAGATGCAGAAGTTCAAGGAGATCCAGACGGAGAGGAAGGCCACGCTGCTGGTCCTGGCCGTCCTGCTGCTGTTCGTGGTCTGCTGGCTGCCCTTCCAGATCAGCACCTTCCTGGACACGCTGCTGCGCCTCCAGGTGCTCTCGGGCTGCTGGTACAGGAAGATCGACATCTTCACGCAGATCTCGTCCTTCGTGGCTTATAGCAACAGCTGCCTCAACCCGCTGGTGTACGTGATCGTGGGCAAGCGCTTCCGCAAGAAGTCGCGGGAGGTGTACGCACGGCTGTGCCGGCCAGGCGGCTGCGGGTCGGCGGAGCCCAGCCAGACGGAGAACTCCATGGGCACGCTGCGGACCTCCATCTCCGTGGAACGCCACATTCACAAACTGCAGTAGCGGGTGGGGAGCAGCCAGCGAGCAGATGGCACCCGGGGATACCGATGCGTGTGATGATGGATGGACGGCGGCTCTCGGGATGCGCCCCCAGGAGGAAGGAAGGCATCCCAATTGTGACCTTGGGCAGTGAGTCGGTGTCTCCAGTAAATTCCTGCCCCGCCCAAGCTGTGGTGAACAGGGCTGCGAGGTTGGAAGGTGCACAGCCAAGGGCCCCAGAAATAATGACAGTATAATCCTTCTTACTGGCTTCCACCCCTGGGCCAGTCTGCTGCTTCCCGAGGAGCAGAGGAGCCTGGGGACAGGGACAGGAGTGGCCGAGCTCCCCTCCTACGTGGTGTGCCACTCTGCCGGAGCACGACAGCTCAGATCTCCAGAAATGCCGCCCAGCTTTGGGGCAGCCACTGAGAGGGCCGCGCACACTGGCTGACGTGTAGTCTTGGGTTTCTTGAATCCGCTCAGCTAGGACTTTGGAGGATGATTCCTCACGTCAATGAAGGTTAAACTCTGAGTGATCCACAGTGAGAGCCGAGACCAGGACTCTCGTTCCCCTTGCAGAAAGACAAGTGGTCTGTGCCAAAGACGAACCCAGTAAGTACTTACCCAGCACTTGCTCTACACGCAGCGTCGAACCCTGTGGGCAAGAAAAAAGAAAATAATCTGTCCTGCAGGAACTTGCAGACTCGCGATGATTCAGCAGCCACCACAAGGCTGTTCCAGACGCGGTCAAGCCAGGCACTGTGGACAGGGCAGGGAGGGGGAGTCGGGCGCGCCAGCTCAGAGGATAACTGGCTGCACGTGGCCACGCCCCCGCCTCGGTTTCCTCCCGGTAACACGAGGCTGTTGTGGGGATTAAAGGAGGTAATAGGCACAGAAGTACTTTGACAAATGAAAGGTGCTATGTAAATATGAGGCATTATTATGCCCGCAGAATGGGAATAAAGTTATTCTAAGGAGAAAGACAAGTTCAGCAAAATGTCTGTAGAAGAGAATCGGTGTTGAAGCTAAGGGGTGTGGAAAACACTCCTTAGTGTCTGACACATACTAAGTGCTCCGTATGTTAAGCTCCCTTCCACCACCTGCCCTTTCCATCAATTTGCACGCGTGCACGTGCGCGCGCGCGCGCACACACACACACACACACACACACGCACGCACAAGCATTTTCAGGAAAGGTCACCCCTTCCATGGAGGCGGGAGAACACCCTCCCCAGCCCACCTTCACCGGCTCATTCACCCGAAGAAGCAACTGCAGAGGGGCCGCGGGCCCTGCCTCCTGCGGGCGGGGCCAGGTGGCGAAGGGCGTGGTGGGCAGCGATGGGAGGGGCGGAGGGCGGGTACCAGGTGTCAGGCGGGAGGAAAATGGACCAGCATCCTTGGCCCTTAATGGACAGGCACCTGGCCCCAAGCCCCAGGTCCTCCAGGGGGAATTCCTTTCTTCTTTTTCTTCACGTTTTATAATCAGCCTCCTGAGGCCGGCCCTCTGGGAGAACAGACCATCCGACGCCAACATCAAGCTCTTACAGTCAAGTCAGGGACGGGTGCTCAATAGCAATGGAGTTTAGGAGCTTCTGGTAATGTAGGCAGCACCCTGGAAGCACTCACTGGATCAGTAGATGGGTGATTCATTAGCGGGCTCTCCCTGGGGAGGTTTTATCCTCCCCAGGGCCAGCAGGATTGGGATGGAAAAGAGCCCATAAATCCTGACCAATCCAGCTCTGGATTTTAAAAGAAAAGGGGTCACAAAAAGATTTACTCCCCATCCCAGCCTTTGTTTTCTGCCATGCAAGCCCCTCTGCCGAAATAAACAGACACACTCATAGCTAGAGAAAGAACACAGGTGAAGTAAGAAGTACAAACCGTTTCATATTAGAATGAAGTGAAACCATGCGTGGATGTGCTGGTAAAGAATCTGCCTGCAGTGCAGGAGACTCCGATCCGATTCCTGGAAAAGGGATAGGCTACCCACTCCAATATTCTCGGGCCTCCCTTGTGGCTCAGGTGGTATAGCATCTGCCCACAATGCTGGAGACTGGGTCAATCCTGGGTTGGGAAGATCCCCTGGAGAAGGGATAGGCCACCCACTCCAGTATTCTGTCCTGGAGAATGCCATGGACTGTATAGTCCATGGGGTCGCAAAGAGTCAGACATGACTGAGCAACTTTCACTCACAAACCACATGCATAATGAGAGTGGAGTTTCACAAAAGGAGGCTGGGCTGGGCTTTGGGGTGTGAGGAACTCGTTCGTCAGCGGGTGTGTATGTTCTGAGGGTCTCCTGCCAGCAGAGCTCTGGGCTCCTAATGGCTGTTTAAGGTCCACCCATGGGCAGAGGAGTAATTCGTCTGTGGGAGGGGAGCTGCCCTGTGGGTTGTGTTGATACTGTGATAAAGAACATCTGTCCTGTGAAAGACCCAAAGAGCTATCACATTATAAAGAGGGATTATTTCACAAATGAGGAGAAATGGGTGAATGGTGTAAATGTGCCTTTTCTGTCCAAAATAATAAAGGGATGAGGCATTTTTGTGTGGTTCTTTCTTTTGTTACAACTCCCAAAACTCTGGATCTTGTCACAGACAGTGCCATAGGCAGTTAGAAGCCTTGGGTGCATGGGTTCCATTTATTTCCACTCAACCTACTTAAAGGCTCTGTGCTATAAATTAGTGGTGTCCAAACCATTGTAATTGCATATCCATATAAGTAAAAAAATTTTGATTATTTTTACCCAATATGTACACTTATTAACAGGTATTAAAATGTATACTCTTGAACATACCTAAGTAGAAATTTAAGAAATTTCAACTGTTTGAATATTTTCTCCCGTCCCACATTGGTGACTCAATAAGCTCCCAACGGGTGCCCGTGAGACCCCATGAGGTCCTAGAATCATAAGTAAAAGTGAAAACGTGAAAGTATTAGTCGCTCAGTCATGTCTGACTCTTTGCAACCTCATAGACTGTAGCCTGCCAGGGTCCTCTGTCCATGAAATTCTCCAGGTGGCTCAGATGGTAATGAATCTTCCTGCAATGCAGGAGACACGGGTTCAATCCCTGAGTTGGGAAGATCCCCTGAAGAAGGGAATGATTATCCACTCCAGTGTTCTTGTCTAGAGAATTCCATGGACAGAGGAGTCTGGCGGGCTACAGTCCATGGGTTCTCAAAAATCATAAGGATGACAGCAATTCATTTGTGCATGTGATATGTGTCTATTAAGTATCTTCCATTTGATTTCCATTAGGCGAGGTCTAGATCAAACAGTTGTCTAACCACTGCTTGCATTCTCACAGTGATGGGGAACTCATCACCCACTCCATTTTGAGACCCCTTCATTATTCATGTATTCAGTCATTCATTAAACAAAATTTGCATTCTGTGTCTACAGAAATGGCACTGCTTCATCTCTTCATCCATCCATCTCTGCTAGAAACCTGGGGTTCATGGTAAAGAAGAACAACCATCTCTGTTATTCCTTCCACCTAGTGAATTGGTACCTTTTTAGATTCCACCCCCCCCCCCCCCGAGTGTTTCCTGGATCTATCTGTTTCTTTCTATGTCTAACCATCATCTCTTACTGGTCTCCCCAACTCTGACATTAACCACTGCCATCCCACGATCTCCCAGTTCTTATTTTCCACTGTGCAGCCACTGACATCTTTTAAGAAAGCAAAGACGATGATAGGGAGGCTATACATGTAAAGAAGAATGTTTAGAACGTGATGACATAAAGCAAGATTCTCTATGACCCACCTCCTAGAGTAATGGAAGTAAAAAGAAAAGTAAACATGTGGGACTTGATTAAACTTAAAAGCTTTTGCACAGCTGCCGGAGTCCAGCTCCAACAGCCAGGGAAACAGCCTGAAGGGGTGAGCGGTGTCAGCAAAGAATGATGCAGCCTCTGACTCGAGGTGCGGGACTACATGTTTATTTCCAGCATCAGGTCTTCTTTTATACTTTGACAAAAGCAGTAGGTCAGAGGTTTGACATTTTCAGTTCCCCCTCACCCAGGTTTATTGTCTCATTGTTGCCCTTCAAACAGAGTTCCTGCTTCAGCGATGAGAGAATCATGTTTGCTTGTGATTACATTGTAACTCATGCTTATGTCTGGGCTGTGTACCACATTCCTCAGTTTATTTCTTATCTTTCTAAGTCCTGCTTGCCCCTAGTATCCTAAGCTCACTATCTCCTAAAAAGGCTTCTAACTATTCTTAATTATTTCTAAACCTTAAACTCAGCAAACTTCCTTTGCCATAAACATTTCCCTCACAAACAGGTCTCAGATAACAATCCTTCCTATGGCCTCAAGCTGTGGCCTATGTGCTCATCCTGGGACATTCTTTCCAAAAATCCTTGAACAAATGTCAGTGGTTACTTTATAGATTATTTTCTGGGCACGACTGCAGAAGGCTTTGTGCTTTCTCATGCTTCTCTCAAGAACAATAAGCACCTTAACATTCTTTCCTGCCAACTCAACCAAAGAAAGAAAGAACAAGTCAGAATCACAAAACCTAACTCCTTCATCCCGGGACCGTGCCTGCAGGATGAGGAGAGGGGGTTGGGGCCATGCCTCCATTTTGTCAGTAATGCCTAAAGCGGCCCCCGACACGCAACAAAGGAAACTATATGCAAGGTGAAAAGACAACCCTCAGAATGGGAGAAAATAATAGCAAATGAAACAACTCACAGATAGTTAAGTTTCAAAATACCTAAGCAGCTCATATAATTTAATACCAAAAGAACAAACAACCAAATCAAAAAGTGGAAAAAAGACCTAAACAGACATTTCTCCAAAGAAGACATGCAGACAGCTAACAAATATGTGAAAAGATGCTCAATATCACTCATTATTGGAGAAAAGCCAATCAAAACTATGATGATATATCACTTCACACCATTCATAATGGCCATCATCAAAAAGTCTACAAAGAATAAATGCTGGAGAGAGTGTGGGAACCTTCTTGCACTGTTGGTGAGAAAGTAAATTGATATAGCCACTATGGAAGATGGAATGGAGATCCCTTAAAAAACTAGGAATAAAACCACTAGATGACCCAGCAATCTCATTCCTAGGCATATACTCTGAGGAAACCTGAAACGAAAAAGACACATGTACCCCAACGTTCACTGCAGCACTATTTACAGTAGCTAGGACATGGAAACAACTTAGACATCCATCAACAGATGAATGGAAAAAGAAGTGGTGGTACATATACACAATGGAATATTACTCAGCCATGAAAAGGAATGCATTTGAGTCAGTTCTTGAACCTAGAGCCTATTATACAGAGTGAAGTAAGTCAGAAAGAGAAAGATAAATATCATTTCAGTTCAGTTCAGTTGCTCAGTCGTGTCTGACTCTTTGTGACCCCATGAATTGCAGCACGCCAGGCCTCCCTGTCCAAAGCCAACTCCCAGAGTTCACCCAAACTCATATCCATCGAGTTGGTGTTGCCATCCAGCCATCTCATCCTCTGTTGTCCCCTTCTTATCCTGCCCCCTATCCCTCCCAGCATCAGAGTCTTTTCCAATGAGTCAACTCTTCACATGAGGCGGCCAAAGTATTGGAGTTTCAGCTTTAGCATCGTTCCTTCCAAACAACACCCAGGACTGATCTCCTTTAGAATGGACCGGTTGGATCTCCTTGCAGTCCAAGGGACTCTCAAGAGTTTTCTCCAACACCACAGTTCAAAAGCATCAATTCTTCGGCACTCAGCTTTCTTCACAGTCCAAATCTCACATCCATACATGACCACTGGAAAAACTATAGCCTTGACTAGACGGACCTTTGTTGGCAAAGTAATGTCTCTGCTTTTCAATATGCTATCTAGGTTGGTCATAACTTTCCTGCCAAGGAGTGTCTTCTAATTTTATAGCTGCAATCACCAATCTGTAGTGATTTTGGAGGCCCCCAAAATAAAGTTGGACACAAGTGTCTGACACTGTTTCCACTGTTTCCCCATCTATTTCCCATGAAGTGATGGGATCAGATGCCATGATCTTCGTTTTCTGAATGTTGAGCTTTAAGCCAACTTTTTCACTTTCCTCTTTCACTTTCATCAAGAGGCTTTTTAGTTCCTCTTCACTTTCTCCCATAAGGGTGGTGTCATCTGCATATCTGAGGTTATTGATATTTCTCCCGGCAATCTTGATTCCAGCTTGTGCTTCTTCCAGCCCAGCATTTCTCATGGTGTACTCTGCATAGAAGTTAAATAAGCAGGGTGACAATATACAGCCTTGACGTACTCCTTTTCCTATTTGGAACCAGTCTGTTGTTTCATGTCCAGTTCTGACCAGCATATTGGTTTCTCAAGAGGCAGGTTAGGTGGTCTGGTATTCCCATCTCTTTCAGAATTTTCCACAGTTGATTGTGATCCACACAGTCAAAGGCT
Source organism: Capra hircus (assembly GCF_001704415.2). Taxonomy (NCBI): domain Eukaryota; kingdom Metazoa; phylum Chordata; class Mammalia; order Artiodactyla; family Bovidae; genus Capra; species Capra hircus. The sequence continues at coordinate 60,458,627 of NC_030828.1, forward strand.
TTGGCATAGTCATATACTAATGCATATATACGGAATCTAGAAAATGGCACTGATGACTTTATTTGCAGGGCATCAGTGGAGAAACAGACGTAGTGAACAGTCTTGTGGACATGGGGAGAGGGGAGGAGAGGGTGAGATGTATGGAGAGAAACTAACATTAGATGTATGGAGAGAAACTCACAAGGAAACTTACATTACCATTTGTAAAATAGACAGCCAACGGGAATTTGCTGTAGGTCTCAGGGAACTCAAACAGGGGCTCTGTATCAACCTAGAGGCGTGTGATGGGGAGGGAGATGGGAGGGAGGTGCAAGAGGAAGGGGACATATATACACCTATGGCTGATTCGTATTGAGGTAGTGTCCCACCACTCTTGGGATGAAGTTCCACTTCTAAAATGTGGCTTACAAGACCCTTCATTAGCTGGCCTCTGGCTTGCCTCTTTCCCTCTCCTCAGTCCCTGGCTCATTCCCTACCCTCAATCCATGTTGGACACAAGTGTCTGGCAGGTATTTCATTCCCCCTCTGTTGCCCACACTTCCTTCCCTGCCTGGACCCCAATAGGACCTTGAGTTTGGAGAAAGCTACCCACAAGTGTGCCAGGGTGCTCACTCATCGAGGGACTTTGTTCACGGATGGGGCGTGACTCAAGAATGTCTGGGATCCAGAGGTCTGAGTAGGGCTCTGAGCAGACAGAAACAGGGCCAGAAAGCCTCCCTCCCACCTTCCTCTGCTCCCAGCCAGGTAGCAAGAGCAGCTCTCATCTCCTGACCCTTCTTGTCCCCCAGAGAGCTGATGCATTGGGGAGAAGTCCAGGTGGGTGTCTGGTGGACGCAGAAGCAAGCAATAGATCCAGCTCCTGAGTCTTCCCTGGCTAGAAAGGGTGAGGGCCCAGTGCCTGGAGTTTCAGACTGTCTGTCATCTGCCAGGTGCCTTGATGGGAGCTAGTGCTGGTGATGCCGGCTCCCAGCAGTGATGAAGCCGCTTATGATTCGGAGGTGCAGACTCCATCTGTGGACTCCCGTAACACTTTCCATCACTTCCTAGTTCCTCCATCCCCAGGCATGCTGCAGAGCCTCACACAGCCCTGACCTCTGGCCAAGCCCCGGGAGGATGTAGGGGTCCAAGTTGAGCAAGCAGGTCACAGTTTAGCAATAGCCATGGCTGAAAGTTTAATGGTTTGTTTGTGGGTTTTTGGCTGAGGTTCAAGGGGCCCCATGCAAATATCTCACCCTCTACTGAGCTCTTATTTACTTTTTTCTTTGCTGCTGTGGTTAACTACAGGATATCGAATATAGTTCCTTGTGTGGTACAATAGGACCTTGTGGTTTATCCATCACTGAGCTCTTTTTAGAACTGACCCTCATGACCACTCAGGTAGGCAGGTGCATGTCCCCCTGCTGGTTCAGGATGTGGAAACAGGAAATAATCTGCTCAGGCCACATGGTTCTTCAGGAAGGTGCTTAGAAGCCCGCCTGCTCTTGGTGTGTTCGTGACTTGGCAGGTGGATGCAAATACTGACACAGAGGAGGCTCCCGAGGTGACTTCATGCATGAAGGGTATCCGAGCCTCAGCTTGGGCTGTTTCTGCCCCAGTAAACAGACTTTGTATCTTCTGGGGCTTGTGAATTCTTGCTTGCTGCAGAATCACCTCCCCAGAGGCAGGTGGTTGACACCGCACAATGAGATATTTACTGAGAAAAGATTTCCATGCCTTGTTCATTCCAGTGGCTTTTAGTGAATTCACAGGGTTGTGTAACCATCACTGCCCTCTAATTCCATTGCCTTCTTCCCTCCACATCCGTTAGCAGTCACTTCCTCCCTACCACCTCTGGAAGCCGCTGATTTTCTCTCTGTCTCTAGATTTGTCAGTTCTGGACATTTCATGGAGCTGGAATCACACACTGTGTGCCTTTTGTGCCTGGCTTCTTTTACTGAGCCTATAGGGAGATATAATGTTGGATATAATGTTGGTGAACACTCGCTCAGAGTCCTCAAGTTCCTGCCATGCCACCTATTCACCGTGTGATCCTGGCAAACCACGCAACTCATTTCCCCCACACTGGCCTTTGGCCTCGGTTTTCTCATCTGTGAAGTGGGCAGATAGTACAATAAGTATATCTACATCATGCAGAACTACTGACTCCGGAAAGGAGGCTTTGGAAACTGTAAAGGGAGGCCCCAACTTGGCAGAGACCACTCTGGACTTGGAGTCAGGGCCCTTATCCATGGAACAGCCCTGTGACTTCTTGGCTGTGAGGGTTTAGAGAAAATCAGTTAACTTATCTGAGCTTCTGGAGGGTTTTGCCTATAAAATGAGGATTCAGGTGTTGTGAAGGTTAAGTGAGGTAAAGGTGCTCTAATGAGTTTAATAGTGTCTCCTTCCTTCCCCAAATTCACATCCACTTGGAACTTTAGATATTACCTTACTGGGGGATAAGGTCTTTGTGGAAGACCCTTCCCTGGTGGCTCAGATGGTAAAGAATCAGCCTGCAATGCGGGAGACCCAGGTTTGATCGCTGGGTCAGAAAGATCCCCTGGAGAAGGAAATGGCAACCCATTCCAGTGTTCTAGCCTGGAAAATTCCATGGACAGAGGAGCCTGGAAGGCTGCAGTCCATGGGGTTGAAAAGAGTTGGACATGACTGAGCGACTAACACGTTACACTTTCACTCTCATACGGGGTGAGGATGGGCCCTAAATCCAGTGACTAGAGTCCTGATGAGGAGAGAAGAGGGTCCACAGAGACACAGAGACGGGAGAGGTTGGAAGCAGAGACCCGGAGCGATGGGATGTCAGGATTGCCACCAGAAGCCGGGCAGAGGCAGAGGACAGACTCCTCCTCCAACCCTCCAGGAGGAACCAAGCCTGCTGAGGCCTTGAATGTGGACTTCTGGCCTCCTGCCGTGCAAGAGAATAAATTCCTGCTCCCTTAAGCCTCCCCGCACGTGGTACCTCACTCCAGCGCTGTAGGAGACCAGTGCAGGTATTTTCACAGCTCTGAGCCAGTGTTCACCATAGAGATGCTGGTCCCAGTCGACACAAAGCCCTTCCCCCAGCAACAGAGGCCAGAAGCAGACACGCTCCATGTTTCCGCGGGCCAGCGGTGCTAGTTGGTGATAGAAGTTTCCTAAGAACAAATGGGATGCAGCATCTTACAGAATTTCAGAGATGTCTTTAGGGGAGATACTGAGGCCTCCCTCAAGGTACTGTAGCGTGCTGGGGGCTGGCCCAGACCCCAGAGCGTGTGCGCCATAGGCCTTGACACCCCGTCTCTGCTGACCCAGCATCGGGACTCCCCCATTTCTCCCCTCCTTCCTCAAAACGCAGGTGATTCTGGGAGCCTCAGCCCAGGTTAAGAATCGGCCACAGGGCCCGGCTCCCGGCTTCCGGGCAGCTCTGTGGCAAGCCCACGTTGGTGGGATGTTGTTTATCAACAAGCCTGAAAGATGGCCCAAGATGAGCTCTGAGGCTCCTCTGAACACCTCCCTGCACGCTGAGTCCCTACACGGCCCACTCAGTGGGCAGCCAGGCACCCCTGCTGGTTCCTCCCCCAAGTCCTGGCGGAGACGGTGGACCTTGCAAAGCCTTCCTGTTCTCGAGCTACCACTGGCCCGTGCAACAGGCAAGTGACAAAACCAGAGTCGCTCCCGCCAGCTCCTGGTCAAGGGCCACTGTGTCAGCATCATCTCCTGTGATCCCCAAACTTGGAGAAGAGGCCCACTTCACAGATTAAGAGACTGAGGCTCCAAGGCAGGCGAGGGGGTAGATAAACTAGGGGCTTTGGATTATACATCCCTCTACTGTACATAAAATAGATAAACAACAAGGACCTACTGTAGAGCAGAGGGAACTATATCCAATATCTTATAATAACCTAAATGGAAAGGGATCTAAAAAATAATCATATATACCTGAATCATATATATATGATATATACAATGAAACTGAATCACTTTACTGTACACTTAAAACTAACACCATATTGTCAATTAGTTATACTTTAATTTTTTAAAATGGTTTTAAAAATCCAGAAAAAATAAAGAGACTGAGGCCTCAGGAGGTGGTATAGGAAATAACCCAAGTTCACCCAGTTCCACAGGGATGGAGCTGGGATTTAAACCCTTTCGAGGTGACTTGCTGGCCAGACGTGCCCACCCAGACTTCCCCACCAGACCTCAAGGACTGGGGTCTTGCTTTGGAATCAGATTCTTTCACAAAGTACTGGTCCCCTTAGAGGAAGATAAAACAGTGAGACCGCTGACATCTTGACTACTGAATGGCCTTCAGGGTAGTCAGACCCCTCCCCCTTCAGATCCATCACGGAAGAAGAGAAACTCTCCTTTGATGCGCACCTCCCCCTCCCCATTAGTTGCCCAAATTCTTCCTCTTCCACTCAGTACTGACCCCCATTTTCTTCTAGAGCTGTAGGGCTCCCCTTCCAACGTTTAAGCCATTCTGATGCTATTATTTACGTACTCATTGGAAAGGACCCTGATGCTGGGAAAGATTGAGGTCAGGAGGAGAAGGGGGTGATGGAGGATGAGATGTTGGGTGGCATCACTGACTCAATGGCATGAGTTTGAGCAAACTCAAGGAGATAGTGAAGGACAAGGAAGCCTGGCAAGCTGCAGTCCACGGGGTTGCAAAGAGTCAGACACGACTGAGCCACTGACACTTTCACTTTCAACTTAAGTCCAAAACCAGCCTTTTGACTCTGTTTCTAAGAACCATATTCCTGCCTTTATCTTCCCCATCTTCATAAGTGGTACCACCCAGTTACCCCTAGAAAAATCTTTGATGCTTCCCTCTTCCTCATTCACCAGGTTCTCTTGGTTCTACCTCCAAACAGCATCTCAAATCCATCCTTACTCTGGTTCCTCTTCCAGCCTTAAACCCTTCCAGCCACACAGGAGCTAGGGTGACCTTTCCAAATGTTTAAAACCTTTTGGTGGCTTCTTGTTCCTGGGGGATGTGCCATCCTGACACTCCTTAAGGAAAGAAGGAGCTGCTACCCCAGCTGCTGAGATGCTGCTCAGTTAAAGCCCTTCTTCACCCAAGATCATGCCATCTTCCGGGGAATCCTTCATCCTATGGCTGAGAGAAGGAGGGAAGCCCAGGCCTCCTGCCCCAACTCAGAGAGCTCTGAAGGGTCATCCCATCCAGGAATTTTCACGGGTCTGTGGAGGCTTGTCTTAAGACTCCCCGTAGCTCACTTCTCCCTTTGTCCAATCCTTCCTCCTTCCTTTCAGTTTCGCAGGTCCTGCTCCCTCGGACCCCCTGCGACCTGCAATGCCATAGACCTGGGAAACTCTGAACTCTATCAGCTGTTGTGCCAGGCTCTGTCTCAGCTGGCCCTGCCACTGTTCACCTCCTCTCCAGCGGTTCAACTTTCTATGCTTGCTTCTTCAGCTCCTCACACACATCAGGCTGTTGCAGCCTCAGGACCTTTGCTTATGCCGTTCCCTCTGCCCACACTGAGCTCCTCCGACTCTACAATCGGTTTCTCTTCTTTTTCCCAGTTTTCCCTCTGCCTCCCTGACCTCCCTCAGTATGAACCCTCACACCCTCTCTGTTTTGTGGAACACTACATCCTGAGCTGTTTCTTTCTAGAACTTGCCACAGTTACAATCACAAGTGGTTTTCTCTGTCTGCTGATCTGTCAAGGATGACCCTGAGTCTTGCAGAAAAGGTGAAAATTCTCTTTAGCATTCAGTTCGCCTGTACACAGAGTTTTGCAGCACCGAGAAGCATCCCCAGTTAGGGGGACCAACATGATCTATATTAAAGATAAACACTCTCAACATCAACTCTGTCTCCATTAAAAATATATGAGCACTCCTGGTTTTTAAGGAATGAATGTGCAAGCGTGCTTAGTCATGTCCCACTCTTTGCAACTCCGAGGACTCTAGCCCACCAGGCTGCTCTGTCCATGAAATTTTCCAGGCAAGAATACTGGAGTGGGTTGCCCTTTCCTACTCCAGGGTTTTTAAGGAAAAGGAATGTATTGACTTGGCCAAAATGTTCATTAGGGAACATCTTATGGAAAAACCTCCCTAAACTTTGGCCAACCTGATACTTCCTGCCCCTATTTTTCGCAATGCATTTGGATCAGTTAGGCATCTAGGTTGACTGGCCCTTCCCCAAAGATTACACAGAGAAAAGTCATAAAACTGGGAAACGCTACATCAACATATACGCATTCATCTTATCCTGTGAACATCTATATAGTGTGATACTGACAGTTTGCACGCACATGTGTGATCTTTAGGACGGCTCTCAAAGTAGTCAGGGCACCTTCTCAGATGAAGAAACCGAGGGTCAGAGTGTGCCCAGGACAGTCTGGGTCCTCCAGTTCTCTTCTGGGAGTCTGACAAGTGGACAGCCTCCCTCTCTGTACCCACTCTCTCAGATCTGAAACTGTTTTCTTGTATTATTTATCTGGTTCTGGTTGTGCTGGATCTTAGCAGTCACGTGTGGCTTTTCGCTAGTTGCAGTGAGCAGGGACCCCTCTCTGGCTGCGGTGTGCAGGCCTCTCCTCGCAGTGGCCTCTCCCGTTGCGGAGCGTGGGCCTTCGGCACTCGGGCTTCAGTAGCTGCAGCATGTGGTCTCAGGCTGCGGAGCACAGACTCAACAGTTGTGGCACATGGGCCCAGCTGCTCTGAGGCATGTGGGATCCTCCCAGAGCAGGCCTCGGACCCGGGTACCCTGCATTGGCAAGCATCTACTCTACTACCAGGGAAGTCCCTCTAAAACTGTTTAATTTCCTTCTCTGCTCAAACCAAGAGCCTTTCCCTAAAGGCCACCTGCACAGGGCCTGCCCCAGGGTAGGACTTCTGAGATCTCACAGAAAGAATAAGTAAATGGGGTAGAACAGAGGTAAGGGTTAGAATTGGGTTTTCTGACTCCAAGTTCCAAGTGAGTCTTCCACAAATACATCTGTGTACCTGGGCATTTATGATATGCATGTGGGTCCTTTCATCTACGGTGTTTTTCTCAGCTTGCCTGCCATCCAAACTCCTATTCCTGTCTCAAAACCCAGCTTAAATATCCCTCCGCCATGAATTTTCCCAGCTCGTCGTTGAGCAGAATTAAATCCTTTCAGTCTTGACACTCAGACGGAACTTTGGCACTTCGTTGCCACTTTGCATTCTGCAAAGGATGGTCCCCAGGTGTCTGTCTGTCTTTGTCCTCAGCCAGACCAAGAGCTGTTTATGGGACCAGTGAGGGCTTTGTTCATCTCTGTCTCTCCAGTGCCCACAAAGGACCTGGCACCCACACGTAGTTTGGAACATATATGTTGATATAGAGGCAAGCTGTTGATATTCTTGTATATAAATATTGCGTCATCCAAGAAGTTTATTTGGGTTTTTCCATGAGATGTTGCAGAAAACTCAAATGAATTTTCTGGCCAACACAATAAAAAGGTTTTTGGATCATTCAGCAAATATTTGTTAAGCACATGAGCCCTGTTATAGGAGTTGTGAACAAGACTTTAATCAAAAGCAATAAACCCTTTGCTGGATGCAGCTCACATTCTGGTGAGAGAAAGAGGAAGTGAAAGATAAACAGATGAATTTAACCAGGTGATGATAACCACTGTAACAAACCGTGAAGCCAGCCAAGTGGAAGGGGGATAGTTCAGGGAGGGGCTCTGTGATAAGGGTGGGTGTGTGAGGACCACACAGACCTGAGGGAGTGAGTGTGCCGGTCCCAAGGAGAAGGGCGCTCCAGCCAGACAGACTGGCCAGTGCAAAGGTCCTGAGGTAGGAGACGAAGTGGCTTATTCAAGACAGAGTGAGGAAAGAACTTCCCTGGCTTCCAACGCAGGGGGTGTGGGTTCCACCGCTGGTTGGAGAGCTAAGATCTCATATGCCTCCTGGACAAAAAACCAAAACAAAAGAGAAGCAATATTGTATCAAGTTCATATAAAGACTTGAAGAAATAGTCCTCTTTAAAAAAAGAAAACAGAGCAAGGATGCCAGGGAGTAGGCAGAGGCAGTGAGAGGGACACTCAGAAATGCAGCAGGGGCGGGCCACTGTGGCCTTGAGGACCTCTATCAAATCTTCATGTCCTCCTGGGCCTGAGACAGGATACACCATGGTCTGACTTCGGCTTTCCAACACACAGAAGCATAGCCAGCGCTCTCCGGCCAGGCCCCTTCCAAGTGCTGTCCTGGGAGGCTTCCTGAATGCTAGCACGTGCCAGGCCTGGGCTGTGTTAGCTCCCGGGATCTTCCCAGCTTCCCTAAGAGGAGGGTCTGGTGGGCCCACTGCCCAGTTAAGAGAACCTGATCTCCTCGAGCAAGGCCAACGTGGGGAGGGAGAGTTTTCCATGAATTTTCTTAAACATTCCTGGTCCACGGCATCCCTGTCCTGGCAGAGTTTCTCTGCAGGGTGACCGGTGTCCAGAGCCCTTGGCTTCTAAATGGCCCTGAACTCAGGCCAGGGCAGCGCCTGTGGCTGTCTGAATGCCCAGGACACACAGGTGGGCAGCTGTCTCTCCAGCAGATTTCTGGGTCTTTGGGCTTTGGTAAACCTACATGGAGGATATTATTTTTATCCCCCTGACATCAGGACCCCTTACTCTGACCCCACCCCTCCTGCCCTCCCACCCCTGGTGCTACAGTTGGGTTCTCTCCAACCATGACGCTTGCCACACTTGGCTGCAAGTGTCTCTTGCACACCTGCCTTGTCCGTGTGACCGTGAACAACCCAGGGTGGACACTGAGCCATCCTCTCTGCCTCTGGCTCCCAGCTTGCACCTGGCCCCAGGGAGCTGCTCCCCAAGTGTTTGCAGAACAGGAGGGAACGCGACCAGACCTGTGCTCACAGAGGAGCAAAGGTTAGAGTGGGATTTGAGTGACGGATGGACTTGAAGCAGAGACAGAGGACTGGGACGTGATTTCTAGCGAACGCTCACAGGTAGGCGAGTCCAGATGTATTAGGTCCATGGGACACCCCTGTCAGCTGGAACAAGACCCAGGTCGAGGCTGGCTCCAGGCGAAATAGCAGGACCAACAAGGAGCCTGTGCATTCCAAACAGTTGGGCCGGTGAAGTGACAAAATCTAAGTGCTTCTGGAATATTCATCTCGCCCAAGGATAGACTGAAAGGAGAAAACTCAGAAAGCAAGGAGATTGGTTTGGGGTTCTTTGCTGCAGAATTATTCGTTGCAGGAGTGTTTAAAACGCAGATGGGAAGGAATGCTCGGGCAGGGGTGAAGCGCACTAGCTGGACAGAAATGAGAGCACTGCCATCCCGGCGGGAAGTTGCGCCGTGGTGTTTTCCTTTCTTTATCTGCAGTGGAGACAGTCAGAGAGACGCCGGATGTTGTAAGGCCTGAGTGGGGACCCCCACCCCAGATGCTTAGCATATAGTTGTCATTCGTAGAGATGTGCTGGGTGAAATATACCAGTCTTTGACCTTGAAGAAGCTGCTGGATGTGACCTGAAAGGAGAAGAGACCAGTGACTCCAAGGTTTAGCTGCTGAAGAGCTGGAAAGTGACATTGAATGTCACGGTGGGAACATGACCTGTGTGTCCCCAACCTCGAACTCCAGCTCATCCTTTCCTTGAATCTGCTTTGAGTGTCTTCTGAGCCCACCGTACCTGCCTGGGGTCCCTCCGTGTTAGCATTAAGGACAATCCCAGGGAAGGTCATCTGACCATCCAGCTGGCTGGGCTACCCTCTCTTTGTGGACTGCAGCCCTGGGTCTTCCACTGGCCTCCTCTTTGTGCCTTAAGATGGTATCTGTTGTAATGACTTAAATTTTTTTTTTAAATTTATTGGTTGCATTGGGTCTCAGCTGCAGCCCGCGGGTTTAGTTGCTCTGCAGCATGTGGGATCTTGGCTTCCCTACCAAGGATCAGACCTGCGCACCCTGCATTGGAAGGCAGATTCTTAGCCACTGGTGGTCACTGGACCACCAGGGAAATCCCTTATTGTAATAAATCACTTTAAATTGGTTACAATAATCGTTTTAAACCTGTTAAAATAATTTTAGGGGCTTCCCAGGTGGCATCAGTGGTAAAGAACCCACGTGCCAACGCAGGAGACGCTAGAGATGTGAATTCCATCCCCGGGTCAGGAAGATCCCCTGGAGAAGGGCATGGCAACCCACTCCAGTAGTCTTGCCTGGAGAATCCCACGGACAGAGGAGCCTGGCAGGCTACAGTCCATGGGGTCACAGAGTCGGACACGACTGAGCACATTAAAAGTCAGTTTTATTAATTAATGTGTATTAAGTTCACAAACAGTCTGAACAAAGCCTTTCACAATCCACTGCGTGATTCTCAATCAGAATACGGACTACAGGAATTCTGAAGCGTTCTTTACTCTTCTGATATAATGATCAGAGGATTGTGATTTCTACGGTTTATGAAATGGGGGCTAATTATTTTTTAGTAAACATGGGTGTACATTAATTTTATGACCTTTAAGGGATGGGTTACCTATACTTATCTTGGATATCTGTGAAGATGTCTCCATGTCAGCCGTGTCAGCTAGTATTTGTGACTTCTATCTGTTGCTTTTGTGAATGCCTACACCGATACCTCCAAGGTCCCAGTACCCAGGGGACTTTCACCCCGAGCGGCTCACGCCAGGCCCTGCCACGCCACTGTCTCCTCCCGTATTCTCCACGTTCCAGCAGTCTGCAGTCCCTTTCTCCACGTGGGGTTCCTGCATCCTGTCCTCAGAATTCAGGCTCCCACACCCCACAGCCCCAGAGGCAGAAGGAAATCCTGTCTTCCCCGGAAATCCACTTCCCTTTTTGCATTGCAAGCAAGTGACAGTGGGAGCATCCTTTTTTTTTAGAAAACTTTTCATCACACACATGGGGTGGGGCCCCCAAGGCCTTGGGGCCACAGGGCCCCTTACTCGGCCCTCTCTAGTGCCTGTGACACACTGACAGTCTCGGCCATGTGGCCCTGCCATACACACGCCACTTCCCACAGTCCATCCTCGGCATGAGATGAAGCCACGTCCGGGCCTGCGAGCCCCACCTCCGGGCAGGACTGGTGTCATCATCTCTTGGGGGTACCCCTGTGCTGGAGCAGGTGGACATCTCCTGAGACCAGATGCTTCTCAGAAACTGTCCTGCCTAAATGCATAGCAAAGGAAGAAAAAACTAACTGCCCTCTGTGGCTGGGAGGGCTGGCAGGTGAGACCCCAATTTACGTTACTAACCAGGAAGCACTGGGATTTGGGAACTTCCTCTGGTCAAAATCTACCCCCAAAATGATGGCAGGCATCCTCGGGACTTTACAGTCCCAAATCTTTCCTGACACAAAAGGTCCTTCCGCAGAGATAGATTCCAGCTTCCTCCCCAAAATACACATCTGCTTCACGGAGTGTTCCTTAAAAAAACCCCACAAAACCTGCCTCCACAAGTTTAAGATGCCCAGCAATGTGAGCAAACCGCTGGCAAGTTCACGAGTACAGTTTGTCCCCACTGAGATGGCATTATCAGAAAAAGGAGACACGGTGAAAAGGCCAGATTCTGAAGACAAAGGGGATGTTTTCTGCTCCAGACACTCCAGGTTCACGGTCACATCAAGAAACACAAGCAGAGCATCCGAGAGGCAGGACTGGGGTTTGGGGAGCACTAGGGCCTAGATTTGGGGGTCACTCCCCAAAAGCGGGAATCAAGCCCTGGTGTGGAGGCATTCTCCTGCTGTCAGGGAGGGAGCTTAAGAGCATCTTCATTTTTAGGAGCTAAAATAAAAAGTATTTGGCATTTGGCCCAAGGCTCTTGAGGTCTGACTCTCAAAGAAAGCCTGAAAGTTCTGTCTGAACATGAGGTCCTGAATGGTTCAACTTGGCATCTGCAGATGTACATCAAAAACGGATTTCAGAACTGCCGGGGGGATTAGGGAAAGTGCATCTGATCTTACTCAGCTCTGCATGCCGCATGAGTCAAGCTTTCTGTGGCTCGCTGTTTGCTTAATGGGGTCCACAGTGATGGATTCTTGGCAACACACTTTTCATGATTAAAATTCAAAAGGAGGCATTCAAGTCAGCTCCCAGGAAATTTGCTGCAGAACCCCAGGCATTCAGGTCCCCAGTGTGAGCAGACCAAGTCATCACTCAGTGTCCATCAATGCCCGGCGAGGCTTGTGTGGCTCAGTGATGCCAAAATACGTTTCCAGGGTGGGTTGACCATTATACCATTCTTGGGCAGGATTGCAGGCCTTTCCAGATGTTGCCAAAGTAGAGATGGAGATGGTAGCTGAGTAATCACTTGCCAGCCCCTAAGTGCAAAGCAGTTTTCATTTCAAAATCCCAGTTTGCTTCCTCCATCTGAAAGACTCATTTTTTCAGCAGTCCAGCCAATGACATCATCATCAGAGCGGGGGTTATGTAATTTAAGGCCACCACGCTTCCACGGTGCTTCCCAGAACAGAAAACATCTCCAAAGACAGCTCTCACCATCAGAAAGCCCAGCTGAAGTTGTGATACCTTTCATTTTGCCTGAGTAAGTAAATGAGCATCTTTTTTTCCTCTCTCTTACAAAAGTAAAATAGAAGATCTATACCTCAGAAGAACGTTTCATTTTACAGCTTATACTGGCAGAGTTTTCAACTTTCTTTGGATGTATTTTTTAAACATAATTTTAAATCAATTTAAGAGACCTGTATCCCATGCCTCCTTTGGGTTTTAGCTGCTTTTCCAGAAGAGAGGAGAAAGGACGTTTGAAATAGGAGATTATTTCCAGCAGCTCTTTACTGCAAACTCACATGAAACATGTAGAGGCTGAATACAGCCGTCAGAGCCCCGAGTGGACTCTGACCAGTTACAGTCTACGAATTCTGATTATAAAAGTCAAATTGGTCTCCAAGGATCACTTACAAAATTTCATAACACTAATAGCTGGTTGGGTTATTTGTGAATTGAAAACAGCATCTTATATTGAACAACGTATTTTATGTCAGGTAAATATGGGAGGGAAGGGAGATAACTTCACATGTTCAACTTTATAAGAAATGTTGTGTGTTGGTTACTTTGTTAAAATGGTGATAGCCAGAAACAAACATATAAGGATTTTACAATGTTATAAAATATTAGACAAAATAAACCTACTCCTCTACTAAGAGAAATTGTGTTATCTGGCCATTTGTGGTGGAACATGATCAAGGTTTTATGATTTTTTAAATTAGATGAAGCCTTCTTGAAAATTCTAAAAAGGAAAATATAATGAATATTAAATATCTGTTTACTATTCATAAAATATTTAAACTTTTATTTTTTATGAAAATTGTCCTTTGAAAATATGAGTCTAATGTTATATAGATATTCAAAGATAAGGATTACATCATGCAAAAAAAATTGAACAATTTTTTGAAGTTTTGATTCTAGTCCATTTTCCCTTAATTTAAACGTTTGAGGAAATCAAAAGGAAATGGAAGAGAAAAATGCATGAAACTGAGGAATAGTTCTGCTAAGTGATGTGCTATGATGTTATTTTTCAAAACTGCTTCTTGCTGAATTAATAGACGAAAATTAAAGAGAAATTCAAAATAAAAAAAACAGTATCTTATGATGTCACTGGGTTGACATCCTTTAATATCTGTGTCTGTATTTCAAATGCCTTTATCGTCACCTCACTGTTGAAACGGGGATTAATTTGAGGAAGGCTATTTTGTTAAAGAAGCAGCACGTGCCGATGTTTTCATGCGGGGAACTCAGAAAATACCAGATGGAAACTACAGAATAAGTCGTCTCTAACATCTTTGCCCAGTATCACTTGTGAGTTTTTCAAATAAGATCAAATATGACTAATAATATCAATAGCTGCTGGATTCTGACCACATACTATGTACCAGGCAAATATCAGAGCTAAAACTCGGAGCAAACAAAAGATTTCTGCTCTCTGGCCAACTTTACATAAACATGAGCAGCAGCTGGTAAAGACCTCCCGAAAATAAGCTCGGCTTGAGCAGACTCACGCTGTGGCGGCCGCGGCCACAGACGCAGCCAGGTCCCCTGGGATGGAGGGGGTTGTCTGCTGAACCAGCCAGACTCGGGCTGAAGTAAGAGGTCTCTGCAGGCGGCGCAGGTGACAACCCCTGGTTTCCTGGGCAGGGTGAGGCCTTGTCCCATGTATTAGTATCCAAATGGGGTTGGAACAAATTAGCACAAACTCAGGGGACGCCAGTGGTAAAGAGCGCGCCTGCCAATGGCAAGAGACGTAAGAGGCGCAGGTCCGATCCCTGGGTCAGGAAGACTCCCTGGAGAAGGGCATGGCAACCCACTCCAGCATTCTTGCCTGGAGAATCCTATGGACAGAGGAGCCTGGTGGGCTACAGTCCAGGGGATCGCAAAGAGTCGGACATGACTAAAGCAACTGAGCATGCACGCAGAGTGCCTTGAAACAGCACAAAATTATCTTACCGTTCTGGAGGTCAGAACTTTAAAGTCAGCTCTGATGAACTCAAGTCAAGGTGTTGGCAGGGCTTGCCTCCCTCTGGAGGCCTTTTCCAGCTTCTAGAGGCCGCCTGTGTTCGTTAGCTTGTGGCCCCTTCTCCATCTTCATAGCATCTTCTAATCTCTTTCTGACTCTGACCCCCTCCCCCACCTCCCTGTTTCACTTATAAATGGAACCACTTTCATCTGTGATGACATCAAGCCCACCTCCAAAATCCAGCATCTTCTCCCCATCTCAAGGTTCTTAATCCCATCTGCAAAATCCCTTCCTCCATGTAGGGGACATATCTGCAGGTCCCAAGGACCAGGACATGAACATCTTTGGGGACTGTCATTCTGCCAACCCCATATCCCTGGGGTTTGGCCCCAGCTTTGGTCTGGCGGTGCCTGGGCAGCTCCTGCTTCTTGCTACCCTGTAGTCCCTGCGGAGCACACAGGAGCCAGGCCCCATGCACTGCTCCCCAAGGCCACCCTTCCCTTCCCTGTCCCACACTTCAGAGGGGACTGAGCCTCCTGTCTCACATGTTCAAGGTGACCTGGAGGAGGAAGGGGAGAGAAGCTAAGCAGAGCGATCAGGGGGTTCTCTCAGTGCCCACAACAAACCTCTTCACTCCTTCCAGCTCCTTCTTAAACCTCTCGGGGGTGAAGACTCTGAGGCTGGAGACGAATGAGAATCCCGCTGCCAAGAAGCCAGGCCTCCTGGAGCTCAGCTTTCCAAATTTAGTTGCTTAGTTTCCTAGTGTGCTGGGTGCCAGGTAACCCTTGAACTGGTCCACAGCTCTCAAAAAGCAGAAAGGGGCTCTCTTGATACTTTCTAACCTAGTGTTCCAACAGCAGAGTAGCCCACGTGAAGGAGAGGCTGCTTACACTGGACGGACCAGGGTACTTATCATCATCATTAGTAGTACTGTTATTGCTACTGTACTCATCGCTGTGATTATTGTTTTTGTGCGGTTTATCACTATTCAAGCCTCGTATTGGATGCTTTGCAACCTGCAAGGGGATTCTATAGGCTGGATCTCATTCAATCCTCACCATGACGCTTCGTAATAATTGCTGTTACTCCCATTCTACAGATGAACAAACTGAGGCTCAGAGAAGTTACCTGGCTTGCCCCAAATCACAGTTTGGGGGCCCCAGGACCTAAGCCCAGGCTCCCTGACCCCAGGTGTGTTCTCTTTATGGTCGCAGCACACCGGGTGAAAGAGGCCTGGACTCTGAGCTGAGCCTGGAAGAAGAGCCGTGCATAAAACAGACTGGCTCCCATCACTGGGTGAACATGGGCAAGTCACTTCTCTTCACCTCTGTTTGCTCATCTGTACAATGGGCACAAAGACAGCCATCCTCCTCCCAGGCAAGTTGTCAGGACTGGGCTACCTAAAGCCCAGCACAGCCTGCAGATCACCAGTGTGGCTGCCAGTGAAGGGTCAGGTCTGGTGCCGGGGGCTCACTCTGCACCCGTGTCTGGGGAGACTGGCGGTGAGGCGATATGCGGGCTTTCCACAGCACACAGAGCTTCCTCAGCATGCACAGAGAAGCACTCAGGGAGGGATGGCACGACGCCCAGTGGCGGTTTTAGGAGGCAGCTCCTACCCGTGTGTGTAGTACAAGGGGGCTGGAGGTGGGAGCCTGTGCTCACCACGTTCCAGAGAAGTCAGGTTTCCTGAGTGTGTTGCTTTCCTGTGGCTACAATAGCACATCACTGTATAACACTTCCAATGATTGTATTATATTGATGGAGTTATAAAGCAGTTCAATCAAAAGCTATTTTCAAAAAATATGCATATTTAATTACATTGGGTCGGTCAGAAAGTTCTTTCAGGTTACCGAAAAACTCAAAACTTTTTTGGCCAATGCAATATATATGTGCATGCATGCATGTCGCTCCAGCCGTGTATGTATATGTATATATACATCCACCAGTGAATTAGTTATATTATATTAAGATAGTTATAAAGTGCTTGCGTGCGTGCTCAGTAGCTTCAGTTGTGTCTGACTCCATGTGACCCCATGGACTGTAGCCCCCCAGGCTCCTCTGTCCATGGGATTCTCCAGGCAAGAATACTGGAGTGGGTAGCCATGCCCTCCTCCAGGGGATCTCCCCAACCTGGGACTGAGCCCACATCTCCTACATTGCAAGTGGGTTCTTTACCACCTGAGGCACCAGAGAAGCCAGTTATAAAGTAGTTCTAATTGAAAACTATCTTCAGGGACTTTCCTGGTGATCCAGTGGCTAAGACTTCACGCTCTCAATGCAAACATCCTAGGTTCAATCTCTGGCCGGGGAACTGGATCCCAGATGCCACAGCTGAGACTTGGCACAGCCAAATTTAAAAAGGAAAAAAAACACCTATTTTCAAAAAAATTATGTATTTAACTATGTATGTATGAATGTATATGCATATATACACACACACCAACAAATTGCTTATAAATATTATATTGATGGAGTTATAAAGTAGTTCTAGTAAATGTTTTTCCCTCCAAAATCTAAATACATACATAAATATAATAGCAAAATGAAACATTTTCTTTATGTTAAACATTACAGAATATTTTAAGCAAGATAATTAGTTTGGGTACATATCCATGTGCTACAATCAGTTTCTTAGGCTTGTACCTGACTCTCATACGTCACTGGCATTTTCAAAAGAATGTATTTTTCTTTCAGTATGGTCTTATTATTTTGAATGGTACCATATGATTGCCTGAAATATTTCTTCAAATTTTATGGTTAATAAATTGAAATTAAGCACCTTCAACTGTCTCTTCTCTTGGGCCAGAATACATTCAATGAAGATGGTCTCTCTGCAGGTGTTGAGGTATCTGACAAACTTTGAGCAAATTCTGCCAAGCAGAGGCTATTCTCAAGTCTGATACTTTGCATATGGAATTATATAAATATTTCAACCCAGATATTTTCACAGGTGCTGTCTTTTTGCCTTAATTTGAGCTCCTTCAACAAATATTTTTAGCACATTAGACTCTTCAAATAAGTTGTAGCTACTTAAAAGTTTTGAAGGCTTTGTCAAATTCAGATACAGCAAATTATGGGCTTTCTTATTTCATCTCATTTTTGTACAGAATATGAACTTCTCCAATTGAAAAGATTCTTCCCACAAACTGAGATATTCCAAAGCTCATTATATAACTCAAAAATTAAATTTTCTGTGTCATTTGACCTCTCCTCACTTAGTTTGATCATTTTCTTTCCTCCTTTGGCTATAAATTTCAACTATTTTCTGCATAAAGCTTTATTTTCAATAACTATGCTCTGCTAAAAGCTCTAGAAGCTGTTGTTTGGTGCTCCATTCCTCACTGATTTAGAACAAATTCAGCAAAAATTCTCAACTCTGCTATAACAAATAGTTTAATAACATTTTAGGGCACTTAGAGTCCACATCTTCTAAAATTGATTGATGAAGGACAGCAGAGAAAGAAAATACATGCTAAAGTTGTTTTTAATTCCTCATCAGCTTCATCACAAAAGTTTGCAGTTCAGTAAGTCTGAACTACGAAACTTACGCTGCAAAACTTTGTAAATCTTGTCAACTATAATGAAATTTGGGGCCTTCCCGGTGGCGCAGAAGAATCCACCTGCTAATGCAGGAGATGCGAGAGATGCAGGTCCGATCTCCGGGTCGGGAAGATCTCCTGAAGGAGGAAATGCCAACCCACTCCAGTCTTCTCGCCTGGAAAATTCCATGGACAGAGGAGCCTGCCAGGTTATAATCCATCGGGTCGCAAAAAGTCTGACACGACTGAGCAACTGAGCATGTACACACACTTAATGAAACTTATATGCAATCACACATTGGGTCTGCATTGCAACTTGTTGGAAGTACATTTCTGCTTCACTGGTCTCTTATTTTAGCAAGAGTATTGTTGTCTCTGTGACGCTGGGCCCCACCAAAATGTGTGTGATCATCAGAAAAACACAACTTTCTTCCCAATGTGAACAATTTAAACTGAATTTAGAATAGCATTCACAAAATGTCCATTGTTTCACTTTGCCAGGGTGAACTTTCATAAGTTTTGGCTTTGATTCCATGAACTGGATTAAAAAATTGAATCGTGATTGGAATTGACTCATTTTTCTGTTGGAAGACAGTTATCAAACTGGCTCCGCTTCACTGCCTGTGGATTTCTTATGGAACTTTCTCACTAATCAGCTCTCACTTCTGTTGTCGTGTGGGTCCAAGATAACATGATGCTGAAAATGAGCTGACTTAAAGAATACTTGTCTGCTCTAAGTGAAAAGTCATCCTTCCAGGGTGACCTATGACAGTATCTTCTGCAGTGATAAAGTAAAATTGATGTTTTCGGGCTGATCTTTGAAAAACAACAGTTTCTGAAGTAGCAGCTTTGTGTCTGGTTTCCTTGCAGTCAGAGAAATTGCTAAAGGCCCCTTTTGTGATGTAAGCATCAATATTTTGTGCAAGTTACACGTTCATCATCAATTTCCCAGAGACAGAAGTTCAGGGCTTAAATTGTCATTAAACTTTTTTTGCTCATTGCTGCCAGAAGGGCTTATTGCTAAATTGAAAAGTATCACCAAATAACAAAATAAATATTTTGCTATGGATTTATGCCCTGAAATCAATGATGAAATAAGAGCATTCCTATTGTTCTTTATGCTCTAGGTCAGAACTCTTTAAGCCGCCTCCTAACCCCTCACTTCCCGTGTCCTCTGCTGAGGGGTCAGCTGGCAGCCTAGCAGCTGGTTCTCTTCTCTGCCTACACTCTCCCTTGGTGATTTCATCCAGTCCTGTGGCTTTAAATACCAAATACCATCCATGTGATTACAACTCTTAATGATGGGGACTTCCCTGCTGGTCCAGTGGCTAAGACTCTGAGCTCCTAGTCTTTGAGTTTGAGGGGATTTGATTTAGATCCCTGGTCAGGGAACTAGATCTTCCAAGCCACAGTTAAGAGTTTGCATGCCATAAATAAGATCAAAGATCCCTCGTGCCACAGCTAAGACTCAGTGAATCCAAATAATATAATAAATATTAAAAACAAAAACAAAAAGACCCACCTCCCAAGGATGAGGATGTATCACTCTCTCAGACTTGATCTCTTGACAGCAATCTTGTGTAGCTTACTACCTTGACATCCCCACCTGATGTCCAACAGACAGCTCAGCCTCACATGTCCAAAGGTCAAGTCCTGACCATCCCCCCAAAAAACTTGCCCTGTCTCCACTCCATCATCTCCAGCTCAGCTGATGACAATTTCATATTTCCAGGTTCAGTTCAGTTCAGTTCAGTCGCTCAGTCGTGTCCGACTCTTTGCAACCCCATGGACTGCAGCGTGCCAGGACTACCTGTCCATCACCAACTCCCAGAGTTTACCCAAACCCATGTCCATTGAGTCGGTGATGCCATCCAACCATCTCATCCTCTGTCGTCCCCTTCTCCTCCTACCCTCAATCTTTCCCAGCATCAGAGTCTTTTCCAATGAGTCAGCTCTTCGCATCAGGTGGCCAAAGTATTGGAGTTTCAGCCTCAACATCAGTTCCTCCAGTGAACACTCAGGACTGATCTCCTTTAGGATGGACTGGTTGGATCTCCTTGCAGTCCAAGGGACTCTCAAGAGTCTTCTCCAACACCACAGTTTAAAAGCATCAGTTCTTCGGCGCTCAGCTTTCTTTATAGTCCAACTCTCACATCCATACATGATCACTGGAAAAACCATAGCCTTGACTAAATGGACCTTTGTTGTCAAAGTAATGTCTCTGCTTTTTAATATGCTGTTTAGGTTGGTCATAACTTTCCTTCCAAGGGGTTAGCATCTTTTAATTTCATAGCTGCATTCACCATCTGCAGTGATTTTGGAGCCCAAGAAAATAAAGTCAGCCACTGTTTCCACTGTTTCCCCATCTTTTTGCCATTTCCAGGTTCTCAGGCCCAAAATCTAGGCATCATGCAACCCCTCCTTTCTCATGACACATACACAATTGGAAAATCGTGGTGGTCCTACCCTTGGAATATGTCTAAAGCCTGGCCACAGCTCATCGCCTCCACGGCTGCCCCTCCCGGGCTAACAAGTTTATTCACTGAGCTTCCTGTCATTGCCTCTCTCCTCCACGAGGCTAGAAGCACCTTGAGGGCAGGGTGGGTTGGCTGTTTGTTACTGCTCGTCCCAAATGCCTAGAATTGTGCCTGGCACGTAGTGGGTGCTCAGTACATACTTGTCCAGTGGATGAACGAATGGAGGGACCCGTGGTTTTGACCCGATGTGAATGGCGCAGCACGTGGCTTTCAGTGTCACAGCGAGAAGGTCGGATGAGGAAAGTCAGGCTCAGCGTCACAAAGCGATTACCTAAGTCTGCAGAGCCAAATAGACTCTCTGGAGATCAGCTGTCTTAGGCGGTATCTTGTGTTGGATACTGTGAGTTGTGCCCAGCTGAAGATCTCTCAAGCATCACTAAGGATAAGCAAGATGATAACAACAGTTAACAGGTAGCAAGTGCCTACGGAGAGCCGGAGACCATTTGAAGCGCTATGCATATGTTAGCTCGTCCAAATGGGGGGAGGGTTTTTCGGTGTGAAGCCCCAGAAACTCCGCACCTTCTACTATGGACTCCACCCTCTCCATCCTACTGGTTCCAGTTCCAGTGGGCCAGCATCTCCACTGGCCAGGTCTCTCCCTTGCTTCGTTCTGTCTTCAGCCATCAGCCACCGTCTCCTGTCTGCTTAGATGGTGAGCACTTTCAGGGGGCTGGGCCCTGTATCTCCAGTGCCTGGCAAAGTGCTGGCACAACGTAGGTGCTCATTAAATATTTGTTGCACTGCTAATCATAATAGCACGGTTGTAAATAAGACTCATCCTCCCCTTCCACTGAGTGCCTCCTCTAAGCCAGGTGACCAGGTCAGGTATTCCATAGACACAGTTCTTGACATAATCCCACAAGAACGATATGATTAGCTCCAATTTTCAAAAAGGAAAATAAAACTCAGGGGGTCTAAGTGGCCCACAACACATGGTTGTGTCAGGATTTGAACTTGGGGCTCAAAGCCTTGGTCGTCTTTTCCTTTATACTCAGAGTTGGCAAGCTTTTTCTCTAAGGGAAAAGTGAAAGTGTTAGTCAGTAGTTGCTCAGTCTTGCCCGACTCTCTGAGACTCCATGAGCTATAGCCCACCAGGCTCCTCTCTCCATGGAATTCTCCAGGTAAGAATACTGGAGTGGATAGCCATTCCCTCCTCCAGGGGGTCTTCCTGACCCAGAGATCAAATCCTGGTCTCCTGCATTGCAGGTGAATTCTTTACCATCTGAATCACTAGCGAAGCTCTAAGGGAATGGATGATTAATATTTGCAGGCCAAATGGCCACTGTGGCAGCCACTCAACTCTGCACACCCATGGCTGATTCATGTCAATGTATGGCAAAAACCACTACAATATTGTAAAGTAATTAGCCTCCAATTAAATTAATTAATTTACAAAAAAAAAAAGACCTCTGCTACTGTAACACAAAATGTAAATGAATGGGTGTGGCCATGTGCCTATAAAACTTCATTTTCCAAAACCGGAGGCAGGCTGGATAGGTTGCGGATTAGAGCAGGCTGCCTCCTGCGTGATCCTCTGTGTACTGTTCCTCGCAGGTCACCGTGAATGGCGTCCTGGGCCCTCCTGGAGCTCCAGACTCCCAACCAGAGCCAGCCCCTGTCCCTGAATGCCACGTCCTGTGACGAAGCTTGGGAAGCCTGGGCCCTGCTGCACCGAGTGTTGCCCACCTGCATCCTCTCCATCTGCCTCTGCGGGCTGCTGGGGAACCTCTTCGTGCTGTCCGTCTTCCTCGTGGCCCGACGGCGTCTGAACGCGGCCGAAATCTACCTGGCCAACCTGGCGGCTTCTGACCTGGTGTTCGTCTTGGGCTTGCCCTTCTGGGCGGAGAACATCCGGAATGAATTCAACTGGCCTTTCGGAGCGCTCCTTTGCCGCCTGGTCAACGGCGTCATCAAGGCCAACCTCTTCATCAGCATCTTCCTGGTCGTGGCCATCAGCCAGGACCGCTACTGTGCACTGGTGTATCCCATGGCCAGCCGGAGGCGGCGGCGGCGGCGGTGGGCCCAGGGTACCTGTCTGCTCATCTGGGCTGTGGGGGCCCTCCTGAGTCTCCCCACGTTCCTGCTGCGCTCCATCAAGGCTGTGCCGGAGTTGAATGTCTCCGCCTGTGTGCTGCGGTACCCCCACGACGCCTGGCCCTTTGCAAGGATGGTGGAGTTAACCCTGCTGAGTTTTCTCCTCCCCTTGGCTGCGATCGTTTTCTTCAACTATCACATCCTGGCAGCCCTGCGGGGGAGGCGGGAGATCAGCAGGATGAGGTGTGGAGGGCCTAGGGATGGTAGGACCACCGCCCTGATCCTCACCCTCGTGTCTGCCTTCCTGCTCTGCTGGGCGCCCTACCACTTCTTTGCCTTCCTGGAATTTCTGTTCCAGGTGAGGGCTGTCAGAGGCTGCTTCTGGGAGAATTTCATCGATCTGGGCCTGCAGTGTGCCAACTTCTTTGCTTTCGTCAACAGCTGCCTGAATCCAGTGATTTATGTCTTTTGGGGCCAGCTTTTCAGAACCAAAGTCTGGGAACTTTATAAACAATGCATTCCTGGGAGTCTGACTCCGGTAGCCTCGTCTCATAGGAAAGAGATCCTCCAACTTTTCTGGCGGAATTAACACAGCGGGGAGCCAGGAAGTGTGGCTTCCTTATCCATTATTACTGACATCATAAATACGGAGAAGGGGGCAACAGAGGGTGAGATGGTTGGATGACATCACCGATTCAATGGACATGAGTTTGTGCAAACTCTGGGAGTTGGCGAGGGACGGGGAGGCCTGGTGTGCTGCAATCCCTTCTGTCACAAACAGTCGGACATGACTTAGTGACTTAACAGCAACAGTAGGCTGAATGAGCTCCCCCATCACCCCCCCACATAACCAGGACCTCTTCCCTGGAGCCTGGGAATGTCTATGTGGTAATGGGGGCTTTGCAGGCATGATTAAGCTAAGGATCTTGAGCTGAGGAGGTTACCCTGGGCTATTTGGATGAGTCTAGTATCATCACAAAGTTCTTTACAAAGGGCAGGCAGAAGTGTCCAAGTCAGAGAAGGTTGGAAGGATGCAATGAAGGGGCCACAAGCCAAGGACTGCAGGTGCCCTGTAGAGGATGAAATGGCAGGGAAATGGGCTCTCCCTGGAGCCTCCAGCAGGAACCAGCTGTGCTGACCTCCTGACTGCAGCCCAGCGACACTACTTTGGAGGCCTGACCTCCAGAACTGGAAGATAATAAATCTGTGTTGTTTTTAATAAGTCACCGAGTTTATGGTTAATTTGTCACAGTGGTAGGAAACAAATTTCCAATAAGCATCTCTTACTGCCATTCCAACTGTCCTTCCAAAATGTTCTAGGTTAACTACCAGGAACAGAGAGATGATATAGCTAGAGATCTTATCTGCAAGGAACTTATGGAGATCAAAATAATTACAGTATATAAAAAAAGAGAAATCGCGTACAGGTGACACAAACCCGTGCCCAGGGCGTTCAGAGGGAAGGAGGATGGGCTCCTTCCAGCGTCACCAAAATAGAGGTTGCCAAGGGAGTAAACTGTGAGCCGAGTTTGACGAGGGGTAGACTCTGGTACGGGCTTCCCTGGTGGCTCAGCAAATGCAGGAGACGCAAAGAGATGCAGGTTCGATCGCTGTGTCAGGAAGATCCCCTGGAGGAGAAAATGGCAACTCACTGCAGTATTCTTGCCTGGGGAATTCCATGGATAGAGGAGCCTGGAGGGCTACCAGTCCGTGGGGTCACAAAAGAGTCGGACATGAGTAATCGACTAAACCACAACAGGAACCTGGTACATGGAGAGAGGGAGGCAGAACCGGGACACACAGGTGGAAAGTGCGGGCTGCGGGTGAAAGAATGCTTCCGTGCCTTTCTTGCTGCCAGGGTCCCACTGGTGACCCTGAGAGGGTCTGCCTTCCAGGAGCTCAAGGCAACAGGGATGAGAGTTAGGAGAGCGTCACAGAGCGGGAGCATCTGCTGTCAGATGAGAACACACAGAAGGGGCGTCCAGCCTCGGGGGCGGGGAGGGAGCCATCCAGAGGGGCTTCCTGGAGGAAGAGACCTAAAATCCCCCAAAGACAAGCAAAACGGGGAAAAGGAGTGCTCTCGAGAAAAGAAACAAATCAGACCCAGAGGCAGGAGGGTTCACAGGTTAAGAGGGAGAAAGAAGGAAGGAAGGACGAGGCTGCCAGGGAGGGATTTGAGGTGTGAGGAGAAGCAGGTGTTGGGAGGATCTCTGATGGTCAAGGGCAGGAGGGAAGCATGGAGGTGTTTCAGGGGCTGTGAGCGCCTGGCTGGAGGTATGCATTTTTGCTAGATGATCATTTTGTTTGTTTGGTTCTGGCCCTGCTGCTCTTCATTGCTGCTCTAGGGCTCTCTCTAGTTGCGGCAAGCGGGAGCTCCTCGCTAGCTGGAGTGCAAGGCTGCTCGTGGCAGTGGCTCCTCTTGCTGTGGAGCACGGGCTCTGGAGTGAGCAGGCTCTGTAGTTGTGGTTCACGGGCGTGGCTACATCTCTGCAAGTGGGATCTTCCCGGATCAGGGGTGGAGTCTGTGACCTCTGCGTTGGCAGGTGAACTCTTAACCACTGGACCATCAGGGAGCCCACATGCATTTCTTATGTGAATTAATCACTCTGGCCAAGCTCAGTGGGCCCAGGTATGGCAGACAGTGGACTGCTCCAGGGGTGGGATTTGTCAGATGAGCAGCCATCGTTTAAGGGTGTTGGGGATTTTGGTGGTACTATGGAAAATGGCTAAATTAGGGAAGCAAATGAACATAGGAGATGAGGGAAGCAGAGTGATGCTGATGCGGTTAAAGGACAGGGCTTAAAGGGAGCATCCAGAGCAAGATAGAAGCAAGAAAAATAGGAGGTTGTGGCCACAAAGTAGGAAGGTTTGCACTGAGTGTTCCACAGGTGGGGCCACCCCGGGATAGCACGGGATCAAGGGTGGCCATGCGGGCCCCCTGGTGGCTCAGTGATAAAGAATCCGCCTCCCAGCTGGGGGACACTGGTTCGATCCCTGATCTAGGAAGGTCTCACTGGCTGCAGGGCAACAAAGCCGGGGAGCCGCACCTAGGAGCCCATGCGCCCCAGAACCCTTCCTCTGCGACAACAGAAGCCGCCGCAGTGGGGAGCCTGTGCACCGCAGCTACAGAGGAGCCCCCACTCGCTGCAACTAGAGAAAAAGCCCGCACAGCAGCAAGGGCCCCGCACAGCCAACAATTAAATAAGTAAATAAACTTTAATGGAGTCTGCTAATTAAGACTTCCCTGGTGGCTCAGACGGTAAAGCATCTGCCTATAATGCGGGAGAACTGGGTTCAATCCCTGGGTCGGGAAGATCTCCTGCAGAAGGAAATGGCAACCCACTCCAGGATTCTTGCCTGGAGAATCCCATGGATGGAGGAGCCTCGTAGGCTACAGTCCATGGGGTCGCAAAGAGTTGGACACAACTGAGTGACTTCATTTTCACTTTTCACTTTCATTAATTAAGATAAGGCAGTCAAAGACCAGTGAGGTGGGGGGTGGGCAATCAGGCAGGCAAGGTGCTGGAAGGACCTGGGGAGGAGAGGTCAGTGGGCCCGGTGCCAAAGACAGTCTCCAAGGAAGGGTTGGGGAGAGGGGATCTCTCCTGCTGCACGAGAAGGGCCCGTCCTCATGGGACATCAAAGAAGACCTAGGTTCATTCAGGAAATGGCAAGGAGGCAGTGTTCCTGGAGCCTGGTGATGGAGAGGCAGGCAGGGGCTGGGCTGCCAGACACCTAGGCCATCAGGGACAACCCTTTGATCTGCGGCCCAGCTCCTGTCGGCTTCCTGGAGAGCAGAGAGAGAGGTTCAGGAGGCCTGCATTTAGGTCAACAGGTAGGATCCTGCCTCCCCACATATCTACTCTGGACCAGGGGGCGTTTGACAGATATTTAAATTCCATAAAAAGTCCCCAACCTCGGGCTTCACTTGAGCACTTGGAAGCTCTTGCAGTGCAGAGTCTGCACTCTTTTGTTCATTCAGCTGATGTCTATTAAGCATCTGCTGTTGCCAGGTGCTTAAGGCAGGATCTGAAGCAGGAGACAAGGCCGAGGCACAAGCCTGGTCCTCTTAGGGCTGACCTCCTGGGGCTTCACCAGGACATCAATTCTTTGGAGCTGGGTAGCAGCGCTGCTCCCAACAGGCAGGCCCCCTCCCCAGGGGTGGAGGCTGGACTCAGCCAGCTTGCTTGACTCCAGTGCAATGCAGTTTCTGAGCCCCTGCATAGGACCCAGTGAGCAAAGCCCCAACAGCATAGTGGCCAGAATGGACAGAAGCATCCAGGCAGGAAGGGAGAGCTGGAAAGAGAAAATAAGACCCAGTCTCTTGCGCACAGACTCCAACATGTCCTCTACCCTTCTTTTTTGGGCCCTTTAAAGTTGCAGCTTCAAAAATCCTGACAGGGCTCACGAGAAACAATCCCACATGCTATGGAAGAGCGTGCTGGCCTGAGAAGTCACGGCATTGCTCGTTGACCTGAAGTTCAACAGCAGACGGTCAACACGGGCTCTGATAAGCGCACAGATGATTTATGGGACGCCTGTCACATTAACCAAAGCACAGCGCTCACTCCTACAGCTGGGGAGCTGTAGGCCATCCCACCGTAAGAATTCTGTTGTCCTTCTCCTGGGAAGGTCAATTACTCATTTGCAGGGAGAAAAATTCCTACCTTGGTTAAAAGGATTGATATTGAGGGAGAAATGAATATTTCTGAGTTCCCATGGCTCTTGTTGACGTGCTCACCTTGGGTATTTCACACCTGGGTCCAGGCCCAGGCTCACCTTATAGAGCTCACACCTGGCATGGCCGGATGAATCGGCCATTCATCTGGTGGGGTTTATCACTGGTGGCTCAGCCAATGCAGGGGACACTGGCTCAATCCCTGATCAAGGAAGATCAGGCAACTAGGAGTGCACGTGCCCCAGAACCCGTGCTCTTTGATAACAGAAGCTGCTGCAGTGAGAAGCCGGCACACCGCAGCTAGAGAGGAGCCCCATTTGCTGCAACTAGAGGAAAAGCCCGCACAGCAAAAGACCCAGCACAGTCAAAAATTAATTAAGTAAATAAAAGTTAATGGGACCTATTAATTAAGAAAAGACCCACCCTCCCAGCTCCACGCCCCTGTTTTTTTTTTTTTTTTCCTCTCTCTCTTCTGAAAGGCTGAGTACAGCTTCTTCTCCAGCCCACTTCCAGCTTCGAACCTATCCTGTGAATCCGTGGCTGCCGGCCACCCTCCCCTGTGGCATCCATCACCCCAACTGTCATGGAAAATAAGCAGCGCTAAGCCCCCCTAAATCCCAGCCTGGGGAGTCTCCCAAGTGTTGCAATGGACACAGACGTTTTCTTGTTCTCCGGAGATGAGTCACGAGTTTGATGAGGAGCAGGTGGGAAGTTTCCTCCTGTGAACTAGAAGAGGCTTTTAATATCATCAAAATGAGTGCATGTCAAACTGGTGCAATCTGAAAAATTATATGGTCAGCTTCCTGGCTGTGATATCATACCATACTCAGACGTTACTCGTAGGGGGTACTGAGTAAAGAGTACAAGGGATCTATGAATCTAATAAAAAATTTTAAAAAGAAAATATCATCAGGCTCAACCTCATTTCACAGATAAGGATAGGTGGAAATTCACTCAGTGATCGGGAAACCCAGCCCCAAGATGGGTGGAAACTTGCTCAGTGAGCGGGACTCCTGAAGCAGGGCTTGGTCCAGACCAGGGATGCCCATGAGACTGGGAGGTCAGAGAAGAGGCCTGAGCACCAGGGATCCTACCATCTGAGTTGCCTTGATGGTGGCAGAGCTCCCTGTATCTGGGGTAGGATTTAAGGCAGTGGGCAGGAAGCCAGGCTTACTTTCCAGGAGATTTTGGAGACAGAAGATATCAGAAGGCCATGCCAGTCAACAGAGATGCTGAACAGGGATGTCATGTTCAGGCCTGCATTTCAGAGAGATAATTTCACAAGAACATAGGACAATGGCTGGAAGAATGTATCAGTCATCTATTGCTGCATTAAAAAAAAAAAACCCCAACAATGATTTAGAGCAAGCACCTCAGCTCACAGTTCTGCAGCTGACCACTTGGGCTGGGTTCAGCTGGGTGGCTCTTCCACTGGTCTTGGCTAGGTTCACTGGGCCCACCTGTGGTCAGCAGCCAGTTACCTGGTAGCTCTGCTTCTAGGGGTTGAGCAGGGAGGTGCAGTAAACACAGAGCTGACCTCAGATGGAGTCAAAACCCACGATGGATTAGGTGTAATGAATGATGGGGGACTGGGGAATACCCCAGCTCTGACCTACCCAAACTCAGATGGAATCAGAGCAGGTAATTCATTCAGTGCTTTGACTACACGTATTAGTGTCCACTATGGACACTTAAAGGAAATCAACCCTGAATACTCACTGGAAGGACTGATACTGAAACTGAAGCTCCAGTATTTTGGCCACCTGATGTGAAGAAACAACTCAATGAAAAAGACCCGGATGCTGGGAAAGACTGAGGGCAGAAGGAGAAGAGGGTGTCAGAAGATGAGATGGCTGGATGGCATCACTGATGCAATGGACATGAACTTGGGCAAACTCAGGGAGATGGTGAGGAACAGGGAGGCCTGGCAAGCTGCAGTCCACGGGGTTGCAAAGAGTCAGACACCCCTGGGAGACTGAACAACAATAACAATGATTGTGTGAGGCATGGGGTGCAGAGTAAATAAGACCTTTCCACCCTAGAGGGTTCACAGGATGTGGAAGAGTGCAACCTGTTCAATGTACTGATGGAAAAGCTGAGGCCCAGAGTGCTTTGCCCGTCACATGGTGACGCCATCCACACGGCATCTGGGGCTGCCTCTTCTCCCGTCGTGTCTATTCCTCCAGCCCAGGCAAATGGCTCCCTGGAAAACACTTCCTGAGAACTCCTTGTCTTTCCAGTGGAATCGCCCTTGCCCAGTGCTGATGGAAGTGGTGGGAAGGACAGGAAGTCCTTCTTCACCCTCCTGGGAGAGACATGACTGCTGGTCTCCAACAATGCCAGTTCTCCCGTCCTTCTGGGAAGCAGGAGGGTTGAACTTCCTCACCCTGTTGGAGTTAAGTGTGGTCTTCGCACTCCTTTGCCCAGTGTGAAGGCAACCTGTGTGTCCCTTCTAGGCAAGAGCATTTCAGAGCACAGCTCTCCTCTCCTCTGCTATAGTAAACCCAGACAGTGGTGTCATTAAGAGGTGGAGCCCATCAGCCTGGATCCCTGAGGGACTACGTACCA
The DNA here is from genome assembly GCF_001704415.2 of Capra hircus. Taxonomy (NCBI): domain Eukaryota; kingdom Metazoa; phylum Chordata; class Mammalia; order Artiodactyla; family Bovidae; genus Capra; species Capra hircus. Next base: position 60,488,384 of record NC_030828.1, read on the forward strand.
ACAGCCCTGTGTTAAACGCGAGTGAGAAATCTACGCTTGTTGTTTCAAGCCAGAGGGCTGGAGGATGTTTGTTACTGCAACAGAATCCAGCCCATCCTCACTGATTCGCCAAGTTTCAATGAGGAGGGGTTGCTCCCAACCTCTGGGCCTCTTGCCCACCCCTTAACTCCTCTCTGAGGAAGAAAAGTGACTTAGCTGATTGACCAGTTTCAAGAAAAAAAGAATTGAACTTGCAGAGCTCAGCACCCCCGTCCATATTCACTCTTTGGAAAGTGCTGTCTGCAGACACTGGGCTTCTCTCAGCCATGAGGCTCTGCCCCAGAGGGGGAAACTCAGCATGGGCCTGTGTGGGTAAGTCCACCTGACTCTGGGATTCAGAACTAAGAAGCCCACTGTGGCCACACGCCTGAGTGACACTGTCTGATAGAGGTCTTCTCAGAAACAAAGATGGCAGCCCCATCTGCTGACTCTTGTTGCCTCCTGTTGTTTAAAACTGAGACACGAAAACAGGACTGTCTTCAAACCCTGACTCCTAGTTTCCTGCCCATCCCATACTCCAAGGGACTCAAATTCCAAATATCTTGGATAAAAACATAGACAACTCAGACTTCCCTGGTACCATGGATAAGAATCTGCCTGCCCGTGCAGGGACACGGGTTCAATCCCTGGTCTGGGAAGATCCCACACACCGTGGAGCCACTAAGCCCATGCTCCACAACGCCTGAGCCAACGGTCTGGAGCATGAGAGCCGCCACCGCTGAACCCCAAGCACCTGGAGCCTGCGCTCGGCAACAAGAGGAGCCGCTGCAGTGAGAAGCCTGGGCGCTTCAGCTAGAGGGGAGCCCCCACTCGCCAAAACTGAAGAAAGCCCACTTGAAGAAACGAAGACCCAGTGAAATTTAAAAAAAAAAATGAAAGCCTGGTATGTATGTCACTTCTGTCTTGTCCGACTGTTTGCAACCCAATGGACGGTATCCCTGGAGAAGGAAATGGCAACCCACTCCAGTGTTCTTGCCTGGAGAATCCCAGGGACAGAGGAGCCTGGTGGGCTGCTGTCCATGGGGTCACACAGAGTCAGACATGACTGAAGTGACTTAGCAGCAGCAGCAGGACGACATCCCACCAGGCTCCTCTGTCCGTGGGATTCTGCAGGCAAGAATACTGCAGTGGGTTGCCATGCCCTCCTCCAGGGGATCTTCCTGACTCAGGGATCAAACCCACACCTCTTACATCTCCTGCATCGGCAGGTGTGTTGTTCACCACCAGCGCCACCTGGGAAGACTGATGGTGAAATGCAAATCTGATTCCTTAGAGTTTCCACAAAAGTTCTTGGCAAAGTTGGCACAAGTGTTCTTGACACTAGACATTTAGGGCAGACAGCTCTCGGTTGGGAGGGCCATCCTGGGCATGGCAGGCTGTTTGGCAGCATCTCAGGCCTCTAACCACTGGATGCCAAGAGCGCCCGCCATCCCCAGTATGACAACCTCAGAGTCTCCAGATGTGACTGAATGTCTTCTGGGAGCAAAATCACCTTCCATCCCTAGCTGAGAGCCACATTTTGGCTAATGTGATCCAGTTACGTTGACAATGGCCTCAAGGAAATGCTAGCGATCTGGGGGGACTTCTCAGAGGGGGAGGACTTCAGCCCTGAAGGACTGAACTTAATAAAGGGAAGGGGAGGGGCCATGGTCCTAGGAAAGCGTGTGCAAAGGGAGGCTGGAAGGCCAGCGGAGATAAAGGGTTGGCGGACAGGTACCACACATGCCACCGTTGGGACGGTTAAATTGCCAAGCAGAGAATCAATCACTCAGCATAGCACACACAGTCAATGTTTGCTAATCTCACTCCAGCAGAGGCTCTCCTCCAGTCCAAACAGTGACCTCAGTTGATAGCAACTAGCCACCACTGATTCTGGCATCACTCCCCGGGGCTGAACAATGAATCCCTCACTCCTGACCCACACCTTGTGGCTGCTCCCTGTGGCATTTTTCCTGCATTGCACTATAGACTGCCTTGTGATGGGCAGGGGTGGGTAAGATCGGGAGAGAGGGAGAAAAGGCAGGAATGTGATTCAGTCATAATGAGCAAAATACCACATTTTAAGGAAAGACAAGATCCGGCTCAGCTGAGAGGGAGGCCACTGAGATGAGGAGGGAGGTGCAGGGGCCGTGTTGTCTTTATTTAAAATGTTCCCACTTGGTTCATCATGAGTATTTTGCATTTATTCTGAGTTTTTAAAAACGTTGCATTCAGAGGCCTCCCTGGTGGTACAGTGGATAAGGATCCGCCAGCCAATGCAGGGGACACGGGTTCGATCCCTGGTTCGGGAGGATTCTACATGCTGTGAAACAGCTGGGCCATGCACCATGGCTACTAAATCTGCACTCTGGAGCCCACATGCCGCAACTACTGAGGCCCGTATGCCTGGAGCCTGCGCCCTGCAGGAAGAGAAGCCACCACACCCAGGAGCCGATGTACGGCAGCAAAGAGTATCTTCCACTCACAGCCACTATAGAAAAGCCTGCACGCAACAACGGATGCCCAGCGCAGCCTAACTGATTTAAAAGAACACACGGCACTCAGTTACTATCTTGGTCACTACAGTGCCCCTCTACACTGCTGCTGCTGCTAAGTCGCTTCATTCGTGTCCGACCCCGTGCAACCCAATAGACGGCAGCCCACCAGGCTCCTTTGTCCCTGGGATTCTGGAGTGGGTTGCCGTTTCCTTCTACAACACATGCATGCATGCTAAGTCGCTTCAGTCGTGTCCAACTCTATGTGACCCTATGGACAGCAGCCCACCAGGCTCCTCTGTCCACAGGATTTACCAGGCAAGAATACTGGAGTGGGCTGCCATTTCCTTCCCCGTGCCCCTGGACACTACCCCCTTCCTGAAACTTTGTGCCCAAGGGAGTTCCCCGGCCGCCTCACCTTAGTCCCAGCCCTGAGTAGTGGGATTCGGGGACGGGGGCTGCATTTTCCCAGAGGAATGAATTAGCAGAGAAGCTCCTCTTTCAGACTCAGTTTACGTACCGGCTCCCCCACCTTGCAGGGAAAACACAACAAAAGATCTTTATATGAATATAAAGCACGTTTCAATTATCTCAGGTCTCAAATATTCGCTTATCAACTTGCTGTGAACGCTGACAACTTTCACAAGCCCTGGGGATTGAGAGAGGGGCCAGGCATGCTTTACCACCCAACCTGGTATTTATAGGGAGAAATTAATTGTGAAATCAAATGACATTTTTATATTCAATTTGAAGCCATGTCCTTGACTAAGAGGAAGCTGCCACAGACTAGCCTTGTGAAAGGGTTGGGATAATTAGGATTTTTCTAAAACCTTCCCACTCTGTGTGGGGCCAAGATTTGCTCAGGTTCAGCTGGACTACAGGAGCTTGCTGGGGCAAATGCAAGAAATCAGTTCCACTCAAGAGGAGAGCGGGCGCCCCCTGCTGGCATCCAAGGAGGAATGCTCTTTCCCCAGAAATGTCTCTGCACAAATTTTCAAAGCTAAGTCCTTTGGAACATACAGCAGATACGTTCCAAAATGTAACAAAACACGAAATGTGAAGAGACAACAATTTCTCTTGAGCCCTTTTGGTGGATACTTACGTAGATACAACTTCTACAAAAGGGAAATTGGCACTCAAAACAGCCACTCAAATTTTAAATGGATGTCACATATCATCGATTCGGCGTTTCCCCTCGGAGTGATCCATCTGTGAGATAAACGAAGACAGGCTGCAGATCAACCGAGACAGGCTTGGACATGGGACCCTTTGCTGCGGTGCTGCAAAGCTTGTGTGTGTGTTAAGTCACTTCAGGCGTGTCTGACTTTGTCTGAGCCCATGGACTGTAGCCTGCCAGGCTCCTCTATCCATGGGATTCTCCAGGCAAGAATACTGGAGTGGGTTGCCATGCCCTCCTCCAGGGGATCTTTCTGAACCGGCATCTCTTACGTCTCCTACAGTTGCAAAGCTTACACCAGGAAAAATGTTTCCTTGAGCTACAAAATACAAAGAGACTATATGGGACTAAAAATAACTGCTTGAAAAAAAAAACAAAAACCTGCATGTATGCTGTAGGTGGGGCAAATTCTGGACAAAAGATAGAAAAAGACCAAAAACTCAACTGCCACTTCTGAGCAAAAACAAGGTGTTGGGAGAAAAAGCAGGGTCCTGCAATGCCCCTTGCACATACACCTAAGCCGGGGGCAAACCACCTAAACCACCCGTCCAGCTTGATCCCTGGACACACCCCCACCCTTCACCCCCTATGAGGAACCAGCTTGCCCCCTCTTGAGAGCAAGCAAGCAAGCCTGTTGCATGTTTTCACGCTCTCCTGCAACTGCAGGGGCCCCAATAAAGCCTTGCCTGAATTTCTCCTGATTGGGGAAGGCCAAGAATCCTTGTCCATGGGATTTTCCAGGCAAGAATACTGGAGTGGGTTGCCATTTCCTCTTCCAGGGGATCTTCCTGACCCACAGATCGAACCCGTGTGTCTTACGTCTCCTGCACTGGTAGGCAGATTGTTTACTGCTAGCATCACCTGAGAAGCCCGGTTAGTATGAAAACCACTGAGAAACTGAGGTGCAGCCAAGTTAGGGGACTACTCAAGGTCAGTCTTTGGGGTAGAGAGTGGGCTGAAACCCCAGTTCAGCAAACAGGACATAAAGACTAAAAAGATGACTTTCAAAATGAAATCCGGTATGAAAGATTAAGGAGAGTTTTGAAGAAGATAGTATTTAAAAGAAAACAGGTGGGACGAGGGGGAAGTAAGTAAAACCAGTTTAAACTTAAATATTTGGCCTTACTGTTACATATATGAAAAGAGAATCTCTAACAATTGAGCTATGATATTGATGAAATGAAGTGAAATGAAAGTCACTCAGTCATGTCCACCTCTTTGCGACCCCATAGATAGTCCACACCGACTCTATGGACATGAGTTTGAGTAAACTGTGGGAGTTGGTGATGGACAGCGAGGCCTGGGGTGCTGCAGTCCATGGGGTCACAGAGTCAGACATGACTGAGCAACTGAACTGAACTGAACTAAGACAGTCCATGGAATTCTCCAAGCAAGAATACTGGAGTGGGCAGCCAGTATTAATGATATTGATAATGATTTTTAAATAGCATAGTTTTTTGAGGGGTGTGGGGATTGTGCATAACTTTTACTAAATGTTAAGTGCTTTTCAAGTCATAGCCTTGAGGTCTTCATTGCTCTAAAAATAAATAGGCCACATCTGGGCTGACAAAGGCTCTCATTAGGTTTTGGAAGCAACGTTAGTACTTGGCAGTGAGCAGTCATGTTTTCCTTTATACCTCAATGAAATCTAAATGTAAGAGAATGTTTTGCCCTCTTCTGACAGCCTTAGGAATTCTTACTGTAAAGATGTGCTAATGTTCATTTTCCTCAGAAAACCCAGAACCGCAAAGACGTTGCCTCCAGCACCCTCCTTGACTTTTATTTCCACATGCTACCCAAGATGTACCCTTCAAGTCAAATTTCCCTGGAACCAGTCAATCCTGAACATCAGGCTGAAAAGGGAACTGGCTTCTCTGGCTTTCCCAAAGCTGCCCCGGCTCTGTGTTTAATGCCAGGAAAGCAGATGTCTGGATGGCAGCGAAAGAGGAGGAGACCAGGTGGCATCTTTAAAATCAGGAATTCCAGTTCTAAGACTATTTTGAGTGACTTCTCCTTTCCTTGGCTTCGTAAAATGCCACCCAATTTCTCAGAAGCAAGACAGATTGATTTTATAAGGAACAGAAGGCTGGAATAATTAGCCATGTCTAATCTGTCTTATATTAGATTTTGATATCTTCTCAGGGGGTTCCAAGTTCCCCAAAGTCGAGGACCATATCTTTCATAGGACTTGCCAGGTGACGCTACTGGTAAACGATCCACTTGAGAATGCAGGAGACACAAGAGATGCAGGTTCAATCAGTCCCTGGGTTGGGAAGATTCCCCTGGAGGAGGAAATGACAACTCACTCCAGTATTTTTGCCTGGAGAATCCCATGGACAGAGGAGCCTGGTGGGCTAGAGTCCATGAGGTCACCAGGAGTCGGACACAACCAGCACACATACACATGTATCTTTCAAATCTACCTCAGGGTGTTACTCATCGCAGGCATTCAGGAAATGGTAACCATAATATCTAACACTTAGATGGTGCTTACTATCGTTAGGACCAAACAGGTGCCATGGCAGGCTTCAGAGGGCCAAGGTAGGCCTAAGTCTCCTTTACAGAGGGGCTGAGTTGTTGCCAAGGAGGAACTGAGATCATCTTCCACTGGTGCCAGGACTCGACCACCAATCAGTATACTTCCCATAGCCTGATCTGGGCCAATCGGGTCGAGGATAGAAATCTCCTAAGAAAACCCGCGCGCAGGAAAATCTAGCCAATTAGCAGATGTCGAGTAACCCTTGCAACCAATCCGCTCTTGCCCACTCCCTGTCTTTGTCTTGAACCTATAAATACTGCTATAATTCAGGGCTCAGGGACCTTGCTCTACTCCACTGCTCTGGAAGTGACTTGGGCCCTGGCTCGAGCTAGTAATAAATTCCCTTTTTGCGTTTGCATTGCCGTGGATGTCTTGTTCTCTCAGCTGTGGGCACTATGTGTCAGCCACTATTCTAAGCATTTAGCATAGGTGAACTCAAATAATCCTCATAAAATCCTATTATTAGCTCCATTATATAGAGGAGGAAACTGACGCACAGAAAGATTCAGCAACTTCCCCAAGGCCACACAGCTAACAAGTAGTGGAGCCTGGTTTCCTATCCAGGCAGTTTGACTCAAAAATATACATGCTTAGCCACTTCCCCGGTGGCCCCCAATGTGTCTGCACAGTAGTCACCTGGAAAGCTTCGAAAACACACCTTCAAAAAGGGCATCTAATACATTGAACTGTGATTTAATTAGGATTTCCCTGGTGGCTCAGACAGTAAAGTGTCTGTCTACAATGCGGGAGACCTGGGTTCGATCCCTGCGTTGGGAATATCCCCTGGAGAAGGAAATGGCAACCCACTCCAGGACTATTGCCTGGGTTTTGGAATTTTTAAAAGCTCCTCGGGTGATTCCAATACACTGACAAGTTTTGAGAACCATTACATTATACTATCCTGCCTCATCCCTCAGCCAATGTTTGCTGAATCTGATTTGTTTGCTCCATGAGGAACTGCTTTCAGGAGTGTAAACAAACAAAGAGGGGGGGAAAAAAGTCCAACTTAGTTGTATCAAATTACCTTGGAGTGTAACTAAGTGTAATTCCAGCAGAGCATGTGCTAAGAGCATGTGTCTGGAGTCAGACATTCTCTGATTAAAATCTCTGCATGTGGCAGGTGTGAGTGGAAAATGTTGCCTGCCGATCAGTAAACAAACGATGGCTACAGCCACCTAGCCGCTGCAGCTGCCTTGGTGGTGAGGAAAGGCAGGATGCAGACAAACGGGTTGCCTGTTGCCGTGCCCGCAGCCACTGCGGCCGCCCCTACTGTGTGTACCCTGAGGGGACTCAGGATGAGAAAACACCAGGGGCTCAACCCAGATAGCTGAGGAGCACACCAAAGGAACGTCGCGAAGGAGTCTAGACTCTCGCACCTTCCCACCCCCCCCCACCCCGCCCCCGCAGAAAAGTGCTAAAGTTCTTGAGACGTGTGTCTTCTTCAATTAACAGCTATCTTTGGATGTCCAACCACCTGGTATTTGCAAAAACTTCTATTTACCTTGGCTCCCTCCATACCTCTTTAGAGAAGTCGCTCAGAGCTATCTGAGAGGCTGTCTTCTAGGCTTGAAATGCTCAAAAAGGTTGCAAAATAAAAAATTATTCTCGACCTTGAGGTTGTGGGTTTTTTGTTTTTTTTGTTTTTTTTCCCGACAGGAGTCTGGCTAGCTTCTCAACAATCCCTATTTCCTTCCTGGGCACACAGCAAGACTACATTCCCCAGCTTCCCTTGCAGCTGGATGGGATCACAGCTGCAAGGTCAGCTAGGTCAGATAGGATTCTGACCAATAGAATGTGGGCAAAAGTCTCCAGCCCTAGGCGATCCTCTCTCTCCTGTGAGGCAGAGCCACAAGATGGAAGAAGCCCGGGATCCTCCATCACCACTCAGAGGAGGGCTGCCAGATATTCAGGAGCACTGGACTTGATGGAAATGAGAAATAAACTTTTTTTGTTAAACTACTAGGATTTGGGGGTTTATCTGCCATCAGCATATTAAAAAGCAGAGACATTACTTTGTCAACAAAGGTCCATCTAGTCAAGGCTATGGTTTTTCCAGTGATCATGTATGGATGTGAGAGTTGGACTGTAAAGAAAGCTGAGCACTGAAGAATTGATGCTTTTGAACTGTGATGTTGTAAAAGACTCTTGAGAGTCCCTTGGACTGCAAGGAGATCCAACCAGTCCATCCTAAAGGGCAGTCCTGGGTGTTCATTGGAAGGACTGATGTTGAAGCTGAAACTCCAATACTTTGGCCACCTGATGCAAAGAGCTGACTCATTTGAGAAGACCCTGATGCTGGGAAAGATTGAGGGCAGGAGAAGGGATGACAGAGAATAAGATGGTTGGATGGCATCACCAACTCAATGGACATGAATTTGGGTAAACTCCAGGAGTTGGACTGGGAGGCCTGGCATGCTGCAGTTCATGGGGTTGTGAAGAGTCGGACACGACTGAGCGACTGAATGGAACTGAGCTGTCATCAGTGACTAACGTTTGTTAACTAGCACGTTGTATGGCTTTGGGTAGGTGACTTATCCTAAGCCTCTTGTGTTGGCATGTGCAGAATGAAGACAATAGTGTACATGTAAACTGTGTCTGAATGCTGGCCAGCTTTCATTTGCCCCCCTCAGATCCATTCTCCACCCCTCTGCTCTGTTTTCCACTGTGCTTTCTGCCAGGATAAGCTTGAGATACTGGACTATAGGCTCAACCTGTGAGAAGCTCCAGCAGGAGATGGGAGGGCGGGAGCCCAAGGAGGCCAAATAGTTGTCGTACCCCTCTGGCTCCTTGGCTCCACCTAAGGCTACAGCCACTGTCCGGCAGCCCTCTCCTTCAGCTACAGGTTCTGTGAGTCCCTGCTTTGTGCCCTCAGGCCTGCGAGGAGGCTTAGCCTCAGTATCCCCAAGGACGGACTAGAGGAGGAGAAGGAGCCTCGCATTCCTGCAGCCAAGGGGAGCAGGAAAACGACAGCCATCACCGGAGTCACAGACCTGAGGCCCAGGGAAGACCCAGAGTCAGCTCTCAAGGCGCTTCGGGTCTCCTGCGCCCCTGCTCACCTATGCCAAGTCCCCTCCTTACACTGCCCTCGGTCACCTCAGTGCCTGTCTGCTCCCTACCAGGACTCCAGCTGATAGTGAATGTGAACACCATGTTGTTGAGGCTGAACAAAGTAGTAGTCACATAGCAAATACTTAACACACACGACTTTAAAATGAGAGATGTGCCACAAAGTGTCTTGATAGGAGTGTGTGCTATCGTAAAGAGGTGAGGGTGGCTGGGCCTGTCTGAAAATTATCATCTTTAAGCTGAGGTAAGGAGGAACCAGGCAGAATATTCTAGAACGTAACGTGGGGAAGCTCTTAGGCACTGTTCTCACTCCAGGTTGCACATGATTTTCACCAGGGAAGCTTTTAACCCAGCGATTTGCACCAGGGTTTTTTTTGCCACTCAGGGGACATTTGGCCAAGTCTGGAGACCTTTTGGCTCACACAGCTGGGGAGGAGGTGCGACTTGCATGTACTAAGCCCAAGGATGCTATGAAGCATCTCACAATGTGCAGGACAGACCCGCAGAGCGTAACCAGCCCCAAGGGCAAGATTCTTTTAACCGGAAGGACTCTAATTTAGCCCCATTCCCAGCTTTATGACTGTGACTGGAGCCCGACCAGGGGAGGGGAGAGGGGTGAAGATGCAGGGTAAGCAACTTTGTCAGACTCAAGTATTCTAGGAGCCTTTAACCTCGACTTCTTAGCAGAACTTCTTTCTTGGTCTCCTTATTAGTGAAGAGTTTTCACTAACTTAGACAACTGCACCTCTTAAATGAAATCCTAGAATGAGCGTGGGCAACTACCTGACCTCTCTGAACCTCAGTCTCCTCCTCTGGAAAACAAAGACTATTATAACCACCCCTCAGAGGGGCTACGAGGTTATGCAAATAATACAATACCTGGCTCACAGCAGGCACCTCACAAAGCTTCGCTTCCCTCTCTCTCACGAGTATGGGGGAGAATGGATACATACGTATGTATGGCTGAATCCCTTTGCTGTCTACCTGAAACTCTCACAACATTGTTAATTGGCTATATCCCAATATAAAATTTTTTTTTTATAAAAAGTCATGTGTGAGGTGTGTTGTGACCCATGACTTCTCTCTGATGGTGCAAAGTGAACGGTCATGTAATGAGATCTGTCATCAAAGTATCTTTCAAACTATTGTCTTTAAGAATAAATATTTCTTTAAAATATTCCTAAGTAATAAGATTCCTCCAAAAAGAACAGATTTTTCAAGTATTTATCTAGGTCCCTACGACCAAAACTATGTGTTTGCTGTAAGTCTACATTTTAGAGATAAAATAACTCATGCAGCAATTAATATCCAAAAGGGGGAAGGAGTGGCAGACTCTAACAGAATATGCCCTGTATACTGATATCTCAGAAGCCAGTAGCAGGTAAGCTACAAGATTTGCTCCAAGTACCAGGATCAGAGGAAGACCATTTCCCAAGAACAGGATCTGACACAGACCTACCCTCTGCTTCGAAAAATGTTAATACAGGCTTTTTATACAGGAAGCATTTCTTGGAGAGAGAGACCATAGTGTTTAAAGCAAACTCCAAAGAGTAAATATTTTAATTTTCTTCAAGAATATCCTTAAATTCATACTTTAAATAGTCACACTAACAAGTTAACATAGCCACAAAAATACTCATACAGCATCAGTATTCTTAAAGTATTTACATTTAGAATTACTTCCATGAGGAAACAGCAACGACGACAGTCAACATACACGACGTGCTTTTCACTTGTGGTGAGATCAATTCAATGTCCAAAATAAATCGGGATGGATTAACGTAAGAGCTGAACTGGAGTCCCTACCAAATTTCGCAATGGAAAAGCAAACAGTCCTGTTGCCAACAGTCCTGTGTGACTGGCAAATTATACAAACAACGTTAAGACAAATCCAACTAGAAATTGGAAGCTGCCATGTCATATATACAAAACACATGGGAAACAGCAAAGTAAACATATTCTTAAAGGAGGGGCTGCGATTTCAACCCCGCCTCCCGCCACCGCCGCCCCCCCACCCCGAGACACACACAGCACTAGAGATGCCCTTGAGTCAGCTAATGTCAAGTCTACAATCTCCTGAAATACATCAGAGAGCACTCTGGGGTTTTCTATGAGGCTACGTGCTTGAAACCAGGGGGCTGACACTGGGTACAGGAGGCAAAAAAAAATGTGCAACACCTGTTTTTCAAAATCACTGACATTTCAAAATATGAATTGTTGAAACTCACTTAAATTTCGTATTCCCCGCCCCAAAGAAACTAATTGTGATGTACTAGACGGCCTTCTCTATCTTTGACTTGTAGACACTACCATGAAAAGGAAATTATTTTGATTAAAACTGGCTGACTTGCAACTGTGCATATAAAGCCTATTACAGGGAGCAGAGTGCCTAGCATGATCCTGAAACTATTGAGATAAAAATATATTGGCATTAAAGCACTCAGTTATTCTCAATGAAAAGACTGACTGTTATCTTCGAGTAAAAAGAAACAAGATTTTTTGGCAAGAGGAAAAAAAATCTCCCCCGCCCCTTCATTATCTATACACTATCTAAACAACTTTCCTTTTTAACCTGAGACTCACAAACTTATATTTGATTTATTCAATTTGGTACCAATGGGTACATCCAATTGATGCATCTGCAGATAACCAAGTATTACTTTGTATTTGCATAGGGCCTTTTACTTTCAAGAGGCTTAAAGAACTTTACAGACATTTTCTCTCATGTCTTAGGTCATGTCAAGAGGACGTGAAGGGAAGCACGGAATAGACTGCTCGCCACAGACCACTAGCCCTGCCACAGTCCCCATGAAGCTGAGGAAAGACTCCACGAAGGTCAGAGAAAACTGAAGCAAAGCAGAGTTAAATGATTATCCTTAAGTCAGGTCATGTGGCTTTTATATATGAGATCTAAATTAATGTTAAGATAATAAACTGTTAATCCTAAAACTACTTAGTGCAAGTGTGGACTTCGGGTTTAAAACTGCTGAACTCCACCTCTGCCCTGTCTCTTTTCTCTGGTGAGGGCAAGCTTGAGGCACACAACCCAACTCGACAGTACCTGAGGGTGGCAAGCGGCCCCCAAGCAGCAGGCGTAGTTGTTTGGCCTGTTTGAGAATTGAACAAAGGCACCAAACCTACAGAACAGTTTTTAAAGGAGATGGTTAAAAAGTTATTCCCTTAAAAACTGACACTATTTCAACAGCATTTAAAAGTGACACATAGCAGGACCAAGAAATACTAGTTTTTTGTCTTTTTGCCATTTTAGGCACATTGCTACTTGGGAAGATTTTTTTTTTCTTGAGTTCTGTATTATAAAAATATTGATGTTACATACATGTGCTTAACTGGGAATCCAAATTGGACTCAAGCTTTACTAAAATGGAAGTCTTTGTTATGATATCTACAAAAAAGATGCCATCCTATCTGTCCTAAAAGGTGAGCGCTGAGCGGACACTGTACTTGTAAACAATAGCCATCTGTGGACAGACAGGCAGGGAAACTGGGGGATCCCAATCAGCCCGAATCAAGAGAAGACGTCACCATGGCCCCCTGCTGCCTTTATAACATAAGGCAGTCTTACTGTGCTCCTATAAGCCTGTGAGGTTCTGAAACTCACTGATGCTTCCTGATAGAGCTTGCTTACCTGGACCCTCAGGGGGATACACACACGGACTCAATGCAGCGATACATGGACATGCTCAGTCTGTCCCATGCAGAGGTCAGCCTTGAAGGCACCATTCAGAAACACATTAGTCAAAGAGATCAGAGACCCGGAGGAGCTGGGGCTTCTGTGGGTGCCATACGGCCAGGGCTCTTGCTTGACAATGCCACCTGTTCAAGGTGTCACAGGCCTCGGGCCCACGACTAAGTGCTACATCCCACACCATCATTCACACTCGCATGCTTGCTCGCACACATGTGCACACTCCAATCATCTGAAAATCTCTGCTGTCGTAAGAAGCCTCTTCATTTACAGAGGGGGACACTGAGGCTTAGAGCTGAACGTCTTGGCAAAGTCACCACTTGGTAAGTCACAGACCTGGCCACACAAGCATCCTGCCAACACGCTTTACTGTGTCAGCATGGCGTAAAAGTTCGAAAAGACACTATTAAAAAAGAAAAAAATTAAGGATATTTAACAATGGCAAAGTGTTCAAACACACACAGTTCTTCCACGTAAACACCTCAGGTAAAGAGCATCTTGGTTACAGTGACAACGAACAAATCCTTGACACTAAATCTTTCTGAGACACAAGGTTTCTGATCCCTCAGGTAGATTCTATCAAAAGCAGGAGGGCAGAAGAGACAGCCATGGAAATTACATAATAAAGATATGCTTAATGGGACTTATAAACCCAATCTGTCAAAAAATGGGTCCATTTGCAACTCAGAGTACAGAGAAGAGGATGATTATTTCTCCCTATACTAATTAAGTTCAATTAGATACAGTATGGAAAACATATTTAAAAGTTAAGGAGATTTTATATTTTTAAATTTGAGCATTTTTCAGTTGGATTGCTCATCACAGATACCATACCCAGCATGTTCTGTGTAAGGGAAAATGCTGGGATTGATGCAAGGGTGCCCAGAGAGCGCCCCAGAAGCAGGCTGAAGCTTCATACAGTAAACAGCCATGATTCGTGTTTACTCAGGACCACGTTCTAGGTGGGCTCCATCCAGCTGGGGTCTAGTAACAAATGGTCCTCTGACGCTTCAATAGGTGGTTTTCTGAGCACTGGCCTTTCAAGTTTTTCAGCAGTAAAAAGAGAACAAGACAGAATTACACGCTACTTAACAAAATTTTACAAATTTTAAATGTTCAGATTTTTGCTTTCTTGTAGAAAGTTTCAAGAATGAAACTGATTCAGTGTCATTTTTCAAACCCCCAACTGAAAGTAGTTCTGAAATTCAACTTCAACTTGATGACATCCCCCCATTCTAGGAAATGAGAGAGTTCACATCATGACACTTTAAATAGAGGATGCATACAAAGTCCTATGTTTTCTTCCTGCTAGATTAATCTAAAGTCAGAGATGGAGTTCTGGAGAACCATTTCCTTCTCACATCTAGGTAATGATCTGCTTAACATTAACCAAAATCAATTTTGAGAAAGTGTTCCCAAGGATTTTGGAGTAAATCCTAGCATTGCATCTATGAATATGCTCTAAGAGAAGCAAAATATTCATGGAAGCATAAAACAATTTTACCTTTAAATAAAAATACTTTATTCATTCCTGACAGAATATCAAAATGTACATTGTTAACCAAGTAAAAATGGTGCTTCAAAATAGCTGACTAGGGCATATTTGGAGGATTTTTGGCTAATTTCGAAAGAGTAAAAACCACTTTCAATCTCTCTTTCCACAAACCACTTTCAATCTCCCTTTCCACACACCCCTAATAAGCTTGCATTATACCTGCTTAAATTTGAACAAATAAACAATTATATGGGCCCCAGTTCATCATAGAATGCACATTTTCATTACACTTAGAATAAACGAAAGTTACATTTGAGTTACCTTTGCCAAAAACCTTCAGACTTAGTCCTCTTTATACTTTGTGTAACTCTGTAAATTACATGTAGAATATAGCACGACTTGTATTAATCTAAACACACAAAACACACACACACACACACACACACATAATAAAGTGCAACACAACAGAACAAGTCTGCGACATTCATGTTCTCAAACTCCCATAGAAGGATTTTCTGAGCAAATGGAAACGACGTTCTTGACTGTGTGAACACTAAATCCAACAGACTGGGTTATTTTTTCCTCACTGATATTTATATTGAAAATCCTATTTGCTTTTCATTTTCCCTGTGGCTTCTGTCTCTCATTTTTAATGAAAGTTTCGAAGCTGTGATTCTCTTTAAACCTGGAGAAAAAGCAACTCCTTGGAGCAACGTAAATATAGTGCTTTCAAAGTACTCAAAATGTTTCTGAGCACCCTGTACTGTAAAAGGAGGTTTCCAATGACAGCTTGTCTGTAACAAGGAAGATTACAGTCATTTTAATAAAAGCAAGCATTTCACTAACTTGGCAGCAAATGCTTTACGGACTTTTGACATCAGCCACCAAACATGTCTACTGGAAAGTACCAACTAGCCCTAAAATGTCAAAAGGTTTTGGTTGCATGTTGCTTTGATACTAAATTATTTCACTAAGAAATGGTTTTGTTCCTGAGATGAGCACGATAACAGTGAATGAGTTTCCTCTGACGTTGCCGGTGGGACCCTCTGCTCCACATCTCCCCCCATCGTCTGAAACATCAGTCATCCCCATGGCGCCACTTCTGCGACTCGTCCTGCCGAACATCTGGTCTGATCTGGTTTCTCATGCCACCCAGGACGTTCGATGTCGCTTCTGTGGCAACGATCAGAGGTTTCACCACGGCCGGGGGGAGCTGGCGCAGGACTTCCCCGACGGCGCCCGTCACCCCCCGGCTCTCGTGTTCCCGAGCGGCAGTTTCATAAATGGTCTGAGCCGTGTCTGCGATTCCCTGAGGAAAGAGGGGAGAGAAGGGAGTAAATCACTGCTCAGAAGACTCTAAATAATCTCGTAACGCATTAACTACAGAGTTCATCAAGAGCAGGTCTGTAACCAGACGGAAATCAAAGCAGAAACTGTACTTTTGAGATAACCCAGGATAATTACTTTTATGACAATTCTAAGGGAAATTGGTAGTCCTTCGGTTGTGTCCAACTCTTTGTGACCCCATGGACCATAGCCCACTAGGCTCCTCTGTCCATGGAATTCTCCAGCCAAGAATACTGGAGTGGGCTGCCATTTCCTTCTCCAAAGGGAAAGTAAGGGACAATTATAATTCAGCATTTTGTTGTGACACTTATGTACAGAAAATGTAGCTAGACTATACAGTTTCACACAGGGATGTGCACGGAAATAGTTAATACTCCAAGAATAGCTTCTCTGGCACAATTAATCACTCTGGTTAAATCAAATTTAGCAAAGCTTCCTGAATAAATATAATCACTAAATGAACATGGCGATAGCTCCTATGACTCAACTGCAACAGGAAAACCTAATTCTACTGAGCTCCAAAAAATAAGTTAATTAGTTTTAAATTACTGGCTATGCAGCAGAAAAGATAACTGGAACATTCAATTAAGATAAGAGACTAAATAGAACACTTTATTAAATAGAGAAAACTCTGAGAACACAAAGCAGGAACACGTTTAATAAGCAGAAATGAAGTTTTTGCAGCATTTTTCATCCTTCTTCTTACAACAGTGTGACATGAAAATAATCATGACTGCTGAGCTTTAGAGCTGAACATGTAAATGTGTGGGTCAAGCCAGGGTGGTAAAACGTCACACGGTTGTCACTGGTCAGTCGTCACATATGGGTTTCAAATCTTTCCTGTTTGTCTAACTCAGGATCCCTAAGGGCCACAAAGCACTGTCCTCTTGTGACCATTTCAGTGAAGGGCATAGAGAGAAGAACTTCACACTCTCAGAGAAATCGAGGAACCTTGTCCTGGCCCCAAATCTAGTCCGCACTTTCACAATCTGTGAAGTGTTAGTTGCGCAATCGTGCCTGACTCTTTGTGACCCCATGGACTGTAGCCTGCCAAGCCCCTCTGTACACTGGATTTTCCAGGCAAGAATACCGGAGTGGGTAGCCATTCCCTCTTCAGGGGATCTTCCTGACCCAGGAACCATCGTCTCCTGCGTCTCCTGCACGGCAGGCATTCTTTACTACTGCGCCACCTGGGAAGCCCAGCGTGCTGCACACCCCAGTGCGGTAATATCCTGCTGCCAGCAGCCCCTGCTACGCCTCAAAGCCCAGGATCGTTTCTACAGACCTGATTTCTAACATGTCCACTGATAACTGGCCCAATCCTGACATCTACAGGAACAGAACTGACAGGTAACCAGCTCTCTTTATTCTCCCGACTAAATCTCTTTTTAAAGAGAGGTGACCAATGGCCTTGCCTTTATTTAGCCATTAATACATAGCTTTACTTCAGTGGTCTTCCTGCATTTGGAACCACAGAGGTTACTTTTGTTAGGTAAAAGACTGTCCTAAGGCACTTCTGTCTGTCGGAATACGACAGGGGAAAATATCATTAATGAAATCCTAATACACAAATAATAAGTAAAATTGTTAGGGGAAGCACACTGATTGAAACCGCCTACACTGGCCAGGCACCATAGTAACCATTTGCATGAGTTGTTTTATGACAGGAGATCCTGATAAGGAATATGGAACTAATAAGCCACCACCAACTGGAAGAGTTCCGGAAAGGTCTAAAGGAGACACCATGTGTCTGTCCACTTCCCAGAATCCCTCTCGCTAGCATCCGTCTTGGCTGAGCGATGTGTGTGCCACCAGGAAAGACTCTGAATTAGAATGATAATCCCATCAGCATAAAACCCGAGACTGCGAGCCATGCAGCAGAGCAGTTCTCCTGGGCTCCCTTACCCTGCTGCTCTCCACCCGGGTGCCCTTTCCAATAAAATTTCTTGCTTTGTCAGCACATGTGTCTCCTCGGACAATTCATTTCCGAGTGTTAGACAAGAGCCCAGTTTCGGGCCCTGGAAGGGGTCCGCCTTCCTGCAACAAAATGACCTCAAACTTCCTCATATGTCAATTAAAAAAAGAAAAAGATTAAGACAGGGAGGGAATGCTCCTGTCAACATCCATAAAGAACCAGGCTTTACCGGTGCAACTAAATTACAATCTGGCAATGCTTAATAAATCTGGCAACGCTTAATAAGTCTCAGGATTCAAACAGTTACAAATCACCAATTCCACCTTTAACAGTCTCTTACACATGTGAACAAGTCAGTTCAGTTCAGTTCAATCGCTCAGTCGTGTCTGACTCTTTGCAACCCCATGAATTGCAGCATGCCAGGCCTCCCTCTCCATCACCAACTCCTGGAGTTCACAAGGGGCATTTAAATGACATTCCAATAGCAGTATTTTAGGGGAAAAAATGTAAACTGTCCACCAACATGAAGATAAATAAATTATGCTATATTCACACAATGAAACATGATAAAAGTTTAAATCAGACCTACATATATTAACAAGGATGTATCTTGAAAGACAAAATTTACAGATATATATGATACCATTTATGCTAACTTTTAAAATATAAACAATAGTATTGGCTTATGATGACATACTTATATGAAACTATAAAAATATGTACAGAAAAAAAATGTACCATCTTAAGGATTGTGAATGCATGGGAATGGAATTAGGGTTTGTGATTAACCTAAAAAATTTTGCTTTTTAAACAAATCTGAGGAAACCAGCAAAATACAAACATGGGTAAACTTCCCTGGTGAGTTCATGGTGTTTCTACCACCCTTGCTTGCTTCTGTCCATAAAGAGACCAGTCTTCCCATGAGATCGCTAGTCTTCTTGAGAGCCTGCAGGCCAGGACGCAGCCCTCTCCTTTCCCACACACATATCTGCGCTCATCAGTGGCAAAACAGTCCCAAAGCCACCCCAGGGGTTCCTTCAGAACAAAGCCCAAGCCCTGCTGCTCTTCAGACAAACTCCAGGAAAGGACGCAGACTGCTCCTGGTCCATCCCCTGGGGCAGCCACTCACCTCCTTCACGACACTGTAGGCCTTGGCCACCCCTTCCCTCAGGTCCACTGGCTGGTGGGCTAACCGGTGATGGGGGAACCTTCTGACCTTCTTGGGCTCGATAGAAAGGGTGCCTGGAGACACCATGTCATACGCAGTCTCTGCCGCTGCCTGGATCATTTCATCAGAGAGGAAAGAGTGAGTCAGAACAAAGTCTGGGGAGTTATGCTGCAGCAGCACACTTCCTAGGGGGAGTGAGGAACCACAGAGGGACTTGCACCCTCAGGCAGGTCCTTCTGCAGCGTCTGAATTCTAACAACCAGAATGCATTCCTTTTATAACAAGAACGTTAACGTATACATTAGTATCTGCACTGAGCAGCTTTTTTCAGTTCCTCATCTCTCCTCTGAGAACACTGTTACCAGGCTAGACAAGAATGCATGGTCTGTGCACAACTGGGTAAGGACAACTGGAGCCTAATACTTACTAGCAAACCTGAATACAACTACTATCAGCTCTCTAGTGCCTTCACTGCGTTCAGCTATGATCTTCCCACATAAATGTGGTGAAGTCAATCTGTGGCTAACTTAATAGTTATAGTTTACCTGAAATAGGCAAACAAATTTGACACTGTAGTCCACCACTTTATTCTACTTATTATTTAACAATGGACAGCTAATCAAAAAAAATTTAATGATACTAAGTCATTACAAATAAAATATTCAGTGTTTTATACATTTTCACAGTGCCATTTTAAAACCAAAATAAGTCAAGTGTTTCTAATGGCTCTCCTTCTTTCTGGAGATTAAGCTGATCTATGGAAAGATACCTGTATGGTTTGAACCATTCTGTTTGTGAGCTCAAGAGCAGCCATCGCCGTCGAGGTGCCAAAGGAGGCAGCCCCTCTCTGAAACCCTCTGACAATGCGACCGTCCTTTCGGTACTGCTCAATTGGTAACCAGACCAAGTCCTTGAGGCCTTGCACTAGAATAGCAGTCAACATATAGAAATTAATAGGAGTGCTGGAGTACCACAGGTGAAGACAAATACTGCTTGCTTCCATTTATACAAGGTACCTAGAATAGGCAATGTATATTCCTCAAATTCATAGAGTCGGAAAATACACTGGCAGATGCCGGAGGTGGGTTAGGCGGGTGGTAAGGAATGAGGATTTAAGTGTTCAATGGGGACAGAGTTCAGTTTAGGAAAGTGACGAGTTCGGGAGGCAGATGATGGTGAGAGCCGCACAATGTGAACGTCCTCAGTGCCCCTGACATGCACAGTTAAATGTGGCTAAAACAGTATGCTTTACATTATGTGACTTTTACCACAACAAGAAAACATTTAAAAAGAAAAATAGGAGCACTGGAGCTCAAATCTCTGCTATCATCCTAACCCCTGGATTTTTAACCCCTAAAATGGGAAGCAACATTTTTTGTCTATGACTAACAGGTCGATTTTTCTAGAAAGATGATCCTCACATAGATTCTCAAAGGCATCCATAATCCCCAAAAGGTTAAGAAGCACTGATCAGGTAAAATAAATTATCTTCTAATTAAAAAAAGAACACTCACCTAGTTGTACTAGTGAATGCATAGGCCCAACACCTCCCAGGATTCCTGGAAGCTGGTTCTTCTTAATGTCAGTAAGCCATTCGGTGATTGCATATGAGAATAATTTGTCCACACCTAGCAAACTAGAGAAAATGACTATTAATATAAGGGAAGAAGAGTGAAATTTATACGTTTACACAGTTTGGGGGATTTTTTTTTTACTTAAGACAAAAAAGTCTCCAAATTACATGGACAAAATTTTATAGATGTTCAATTTTACTGCATATATATGTGTGTGTGTATACATACATTTAATCTAATTGTAATGCTAATAATTTCTATAAAAGGCTAAGGTAATATATACAAGTGTGCATTTCCACTGTTTTTACTTCTTTAACATCTAAACTTTGGCATAGGATTAATTCAATGTCTATAAATTGTCACACAGTTCTTAGCTACTAAGGACCATTACCTTGTGAACTTCCATATAGGCTAATTTATAACTTTGGGAAATTATTTTAAAAAAATCCTAACTACAGCTGCTTTTTGGGGAAATGCTCTCTTCAAACTGCTACTATTCTCTCAGAATTTAAAAAAAAATGCCCCTAGCTGGTAAAAATCCTCTAAAAATGAGCTCTCTGCAAATAACATTGTAACATAATCAAATTATTACATCTTAAAGTCTCATATGATAAATCAACTTACCCATGCCGATAGAAAAGCCTCTTCAGCTTTAGTTCAGAGCAGTTTAACTGGGCGAGACCAATCAAAATCCCAGCTAATGTACCCTTTAAAATTAAAAAAAAAATTCACTAATTAAGCTAAAACACCTAAAATATTTATAGCAAAAAAATACATGTATTTTATAAGACCCAACTGACATCTAAATTTTACTCAGATTCTTAAGTATATTTACTTTAAAAATAGAATTAAATTTTAAAAT
Organism: Capra hircus; assembly: GCF_001704415.2. Taxonomy (NCBI): domain Eukaryota; kingdom Metazoa; phylum Chordata; class Mammalia; order Artiodactyla; family Bovidae; genus Capra; species Capra hircus. The sequence continues at coordinate 60,509,746 of NC_030828.1, forward strand.
CTTACACTTCATTTCAAACATATAAACTATGACCAAAAAAGGTTCCTAAAAACTGAGTCACTAGAAAAACAAATGAGGTAATTCTGTATATTTGTGCAAAATTTCCAGACCTGATCCATTGATACATGTTTCCCATGATAATCAAGTCGAATAGGAACTTCTGATGTGAATCTAAATTCTCTGAAGATAAAGAAAGAAGGGGAGTTATTTATATTAAAAACTGCTAATAGCTGAAATTAGATGTAAATTAACCTTTTCAACTGGAGAATAAAAACAACAAAATAAATTATGTGGATATATTAAGATCTAAATAAAAGAGAATGTCTTTAAGCTATATACCTTAAGACAATACATCAACTAAACGATGTTAATCTTATAAATTTTATTTTATTTTAAAAACCCTTTCCTTGTTTACTAAACAAAATTTAAGTTAGAGAAATTTATTCTGGCAGGTATTCAATTCATACAGAGAGTAAACTAACAAAAATAACTTTCAAGATTAAACCAAATAATATAATCATCACCAAGAAGTAAAAAAGAAGAGCTGAGGTATTTATTTTAGTTCCATGATGAAACAAACCTCCAGAAGACCCAGACATGAACCCTAGTTTTATCAGTTATATGAGATACAGTCAAGGCAAGTAATTTAAACTTTCTCAGCCTAAGTGTCTTCCCATCAGTTAATTTTTAAATCCCATCTACATTGGTGAATTTTGACAATCTTGAAATTAATGCTTGTAAATAGGATACTGACACACTTGGGAATTCTGAATGAAATTACAATTATACACATCAAACAAAAGCAGTTGGCTTCCAAAAGTTGGACTGTAAATTGCAAGTTGAAGCACATTTTACTACAGAATTAATGTCAGTGGTTATATACTAAGTTATCCCAAGTCATCCCGCAAAAGTCCTTAACCGACACTAAGAAGGAAGTGCTGAATCTACATCAGTGACTACAGGAAGTCTGGGGTCCAGGTCACCCCTCATCTTCTGAACACCCATCTGTATCTGGTTCTACAGCAATAGCCCCTCAACACCTGTGTCACCCTTCTCACTCTGTTCCTCCAAGGCATGTAATAGTGTAGATCAAATGTTTTAATTATCTGTAAGCTCAACTCAATAGAGATTTTTCTCTATTCTGTTCACTGTACCTAGAACAAAATCTGACATACATAAACTGTGTTCAATAAATATTTGTAGAGTGAATAAATGTTTGTAGGCGAGCAGACTATTATGTCATTAATTGGAAAATGTACTGAATTTGGGATTAAGAAAACCTCCATTCTAATCCTGGCTTGGCAACTGTGTGGCCTTGAGCAAGTCACCTCTCCTCTCTTGCATTAAGTTCCTCATCAGTAAAGTGAGTAATCTAAACTATCTCACTAAGTATTACACCAGGGTCCTAGACACTCTAGCAGTTTTTGAGAGTAGAAATAGAAATCTACAAGCTATTAAGTAGTCTAATGGAAAAAACAAATATTTACCTAAGTAAGTGAGGCTACACAAACTGATTAAAAAGTGCCAAGTTTCCATGTTCTCAGACCAAAACTGTAACGATTTGATTTTTTTTTTATAATGGTTATCCAGTGTTCACAAAGAACAAAAATCGGCAGCTTATACGTGATTAATATAAAATGAGAATTCAAATTATTTCTTAGGATACACAATTTTTTGGTAGAAAAAAATTTTAATAAAAAAGCAAAGTAGGAAAATAATAAAAGAGGCTCTTCCTTTATGATGGAAAAGTTCAGAATCACCAGAGATCCTCTATTTCAGGATCTTTCCAATTCTCACATTCTATTATATTTTCTGACTATTTTCATCAATACACAAGATATTCAAAAGATGAAAACACTTTAAAATAGTTGTACTGCCTACTTAGAACTTCCCAGGTGACTCAGTGGTAAAGAATCTCCTGCCAATGCAGGAGACAAGGATTTGACTCCTGAGTAAGGAAGATTCCCTGGAGAAGGAAATGGCAACCCACTTCAGGATTCTTGCCTGGAGAATCCCACGGATTGAGGAGCCTGGGGGGCTACAGTCCATCAGGTTGCAAAGAGTCAGACATGACTCAGCGACTGAACGACAACTGCCCACTTTGGGCCACACCTAAAGTCTAACCTTAGAGAGAAAGACAGAACTTGGGGAACACTGCTGTCAGCAGGAGAGGAGTACAAAAAACTAGGGAAAGGAGCTGTCTCTCATAACAGAGGTGGTTTTGATCTTTGACCTCTTTCCTTCCAATAGATCCTAGGCTCCATCCCCACCATCAAGGGCTGGGAAAGAAAGAAGGGAAGAATGAATGGAACTGGAAACAGCAGACAACCAGCTAGTGGTTGGCTGTAGTCACAGCAGCCAGCAGCAGTATAGGGACCTGGGTTTCCCTATGATGCCAACTTAGCCAGAGGGCAGAGGGTCACAGAGACACAGCAGTGATGGGGAAGGGCAGAGAAACCAGACAGAAAATCCCCATGAGGGAAAAGGGAGGGATGCTGAAGGTGAGGTGCATAAGGGAAAAAGACAGCATCATGGTCATGGAGACACTAACAGGCTGATCAGGAGGAAAGGGACAGAAAGAGGAAAAAGGAAGAAACTAAGAGAAGAGAAAATTCCTGCTACAGGATCAACAGGAGGATGAGTCCTGAGCCAGGGTTATTATGTGTAAATGAGAGGTGCATGTGGGTGGGGCCCACATATAAATGTGTGTGTGTGTTTGCGCGTGCTCAGCCATGTCCAACTCTGTGTGTGTCTGTGTGTCTGTGTGTGTGTTTGCGTGTGCTCAGCCATGTCCAACTCTTTGGAGTCCCGTGGACTGTAACCCATCAGGCTCCACTGACCATGGTATTTTCCAGGCAAGAACACTGGAGTGGGTTGCCATTTCCTCTTCCTGACTCAGGGATTGAACCCGCATCTCTTGTGTCTCCTACACTGGCAGGCGGATTCTTTACCACTGACGCCACCCAGGAAGCCCCATATAAATAAGCATGCATGCTTGTATGCTGAGAGTTTCAGTCATGTCTGACTCATACCCACTGATTATTTGCCAGTGCGGAGAAAAGCTAAAGTAATTCCACGATTTCTGTGTCACACAAACACATTAAAGAACAACTTTCAAACTCTAAAATAACATCTTTCGTTATCAAAATTAAATGATTTACCTAAAAAACACGGGCTGATCACTAAACAACGCTTCTTCCGGAGAGAAGTCCTTCTCTTCTTCCCCATTAAGCACTTGCACTGAACTGGCACTGCCATTCGGAGAAGGCTGCTTTGGCCCAGGGAAAGAAAGAACTAGATTTGGCTCTTTTGAGGTGCTTAAATGCCTTGGCAAACTGCAGGTGACATCAGCCCCAGGAGACTTTTTAACTGAAAAGGTAATGTGCACATTTGGAAAATTAGGTATGCTTCTTTAGAGCAACTTAGACCAATCTACAATTAACTTGTTTTACAGTATTTCGTTTAATAAATATAACTACTGCTACAGATAAATCTTTCACAGTAGCCCCCTCTCCATCTTTAGTTTCACTTTCCAACTATGGTCCAAAACTATGAAATGGAAAATGTCAGAAATAAACAACTTCTAAGTTTTCAATCTCACACCACTGAGCAGCATGATGAAATCTTGCACCATTTCTCTGCCCCACCGGAAGGTGAATCAGCCCTCTGTCCAGCATATCCTGCCCGTGAGTCACCGGGTGGACGTCTCAGTTATCAGGTCGGTGCTTATGGTAAGTAACCCTTACCTTATTAATAATGACCCCAAAGTGCAAGAACAATGATGCTGGCAATTCCAATACACCAAAGAAAAGCCATAATATATAAAGTGAAAAGATGAAAGTTCTTAATAAGGAAAAAAAAAAAAACATATGCTCATCTTGCTAAGATCTACAGTAAGAACAAATTTGTAAAACTGTGATGAAGGAAAAAGGAATCCATGCCCATTTTGCTGTTGTGCCTCAAACTACAAAGGTTATAGCTACAGTGCATAGTAAGTGTTTAGCTAAGATGGAAAAGGCATTAAATTTATATAAGATATTTTGAAAGAAAGAGACCATACTCACCTAACTTTTATTATAGTATACTGTTACAATTGTTCTTATTAGTTATTATTGTTAGTCTCTTACTGTGCCTAATTTATAAATTAAACTTTGTCATAGGCTAGTATGTAAAGAAAAAACTTAGTACATTTAGGGCTTGGTACTATCTGCAGTTTCAGGCACCCCCTGGGGGTCTTGGAACATACCTCCTGAGGATAAGGGGGAACTACAGTACTTTTACATAAACTGCATATGCACAACTTAGGAAAAATAATCATGGAACACATTTATATAAATGAGAGAAAAGATCTGAAAGTACATTCTCAAAAAGGTCTTGTAACAATCCAAATCAATCCAAGTACACGTTAGAGACTCTACAGATTCTACAGATTTAATACCTTCTGGATCTGGAGTCATGAGCAGCTCTACTTCTGCAGAAAGACTTGTAAAGAAATCCTTCAAGAAGAACAAGGCATCCTAAAATTGAGAGATGTAATTATAACTAAAAGGGTTTAAAAAGGTGCAGCTATTTTTAAAACTGTGAAAGGAAGTAATGTGAAGTCTCACATTTCACTCATTGTTCATATACAGCTATAATTGATCCAGTGCCTACGCTGTGCCCGGCACTGTGCCTATTCTCAATTCCTTTCTCTCTCACACTCTTCCTTAATTCTCACAACTCTGAGAAAATTAATTTATAGATGTGGAAATAAATGTACAGATGAATTAGAAATTAAATGCTATTTCTAAATCAAAGAACATTTTAGTTTTCATAGAAATATACCAGTCTCTTTCCTATTTAGCATTGGGTCTCTGAATTGGTAGCAGTAGTGTTACTAACAATAATAATAGCAGCTAGCAAGTACTCAATACTTAGACATGACTTAAAAGTTCTTAATGTCTTATTTCTGCTTTTACCACTATATTATATTGCCTGAGTACATTTTCTTCACTGGACATGATATTCAAAATAAAAACTAAATAAAATCACCCACTCAGTGTGGAATCTTCTGAAACTGGACTGGTCTTGATGTTGTATATGCAAGCCATATTTGCCCATTATTAGCAGCTTCATAGCAACTGACAAATCCATTTTGGAGAATATGAAAATTAAATACCTGAGCCTGTTCTTTCTTATTCTTCTTTCCATTAAAAACAATCTTAAATTAATTTAAAACATTAAAACTGCACTAAAACACAATGTGAAAGTGAATTACAAGGTCACAATATGCCGCAGCGCACTGAAAGCCTGAGCAGCATTCCAAAGGGTCTGACCTACTACTGATCACACTTGTCAGAGGTATCAACGATGGATGTTAAAAAGGTACTTTTTAGGTAATGCTGCATACGAGAAACTGAGGGCTAGATGGAAGAACAAGCTTCAGTAGTATTAGAATATTCTGGTTCTGCAGTCGGGGAGTAAGTTGATGAATTGTTCATTATATTATTACTCTTTACACATATGTATTTATGTAGATATTTGTATATTATTTATATTTTATATATTTATTATAAGTCACTATATATGTGGTACATGTGCATGTTAAGTCACTTCAGTCATGTCCGACTCTTTGCGATCTTATGGACTATAGGCTTCTAGGCTCCTCTGTCCACGGGATTCTCCAGGTAAGAACACTAGCGGGCTGCCACGCCCTCCTCCAGGGGCCTTCCCAACGTGGGGATGGAATCTGCATCTCTTACGTCTCCTGCGTTGGCAGGCAGTTGTTTACCACTAGCACCACCTGGGAAACCCAGATATGATATATACATATATCAAATGTTACATATTAATAGTATATAAAACGCTATTCTTTTGCCACCAGATGGCAATATTTTAATACTATAAATGTTTTGCCTCTATGACTGCCTTCAAAAAAAAGAGAAAAGGACGACTAACAAGGCAGTGGTTTTTACACATTTTTACTACAGACAACAGACAAAAAGATATTAACCATCAGCTTTTCTAAATGGCTGATTTTGGTGTCTATGCTGAACTCTGTTGTTGTTCAGTCGCTCAGTCGTGTCCAACTCTGCAACCCCAGAGAATGCAGGCGGCACGCCAGCTTCCCTGCCCTTTACCATCTCCTGGAGCTTGCTCAAACTCATGTCCACTGAGTGAGTGATGCCATCCAACCATCTCATCCTCTGTCGCCCTCTTCTCCTGCCCTCAATCTTTCCTACAACTCAGTAAGACAAACAACCTAACTTTGAAACTAGAAAAATACAGACACTTCAAAAAAGATGTACAAATGTTGAAAAAGCTCATGAGATGATGCTCAGCATCGTCAGTCATCAGGGAAATCAAATTAAAATGGCAATGAACACCAAATAAGATAGCCAAAATTAACAAGACAACACCGAGTTTGGTCAGAGCATGGAGCAGCTGCTGCTCTCATCTGCTGCTGCCGAGAACCTGCAATGGTACAACCGTGGCAGCTTCTTACGATCGTAAACACACATTCACCCTATGACCTAGACATCCTGTTTATAATTATCCAAGAAAACTGAAAAATATGTCCATTAAAAGACTTCAAATTTCATAACAGCTTTATCCATTAAGAGCCAAAAACAAGAAAACAATCCACTGTAAATTAGCAAGTAAATGAATAAACAAGTTGTTGTACCCATACAATGAAACACTGCTCAGGAATAAAAATGAATGGACTGCTGATACATGCTATAACACAGAAAAAAAATCTCCTGGACATAATGTTGAGAACAGGAACCCAGATACAATTCCATCTATAAGCTGTAGAACAAAAAAAGCTGCTCTACAGTGATGAAATGAGATCAGCGGTTGCTTTGGAATGGTGGACTGACCACAAAGGGACACAAGCGAATTTTGTAGAGTACAGAAATTGCTCTATATCTCAACTGGTGCAGTAGTTACTCAAGTGTATATATTTGTCAAACTCAAACTGTGTATCTAAAAATCTCTGCCTATTATTATATACAAATTATACCTCAGTACAATCATTTTTTTTATTTAAAAAGTATGGTTTATTTATACTAAATTTGAACTATAAAACAGTTATTTCTAGCTTTAAGGTCCTATGATAAAGGCTACTATCAGTGAGACATGACTTAACGTTTAAAAGAAATACTTGCAATGTCATACTCAGGCGATGCTGAAAAAAATCACAAACATGCGAACTGGTACTGCTACATGCTCACCATTTCCAGCCTCAGCCGGGCCCTTGTCCTACCCCACGGCCTCGCGTCTCATCTCATAACCTGCATTAGGCCCTCAATGCCTTTACAAATATTCAGTTTTACATTCCTTAGGACCAGCTTGAATGTTACCTCCAGAAAGCCTTTCCTGATCACCCCTCATCTTCCAAACTCCCAGCCCAGGCTAAAAGCCCTCTTTCAGTGGGACTTATCTTTATGCCTATCTTCATCACAGGGTGTTAAAGTCCTCTGTTTTTTTGACAGTCTCTCCATTACACAGAGATCTCTGAGGAAGAGATGTTTCTTCATCTATGCATTCCCAGCATCCTAGTTCAGACCTGAGACAATCACTCAGCAAATGATTTGGCATTAATACGATTCATTGGAAAAGACCCTGATGCTCAGAAAGATTGACGGCAGGAGGAGAAGGGGACAACAGAGGATGAGATGGTTGGATGGCATCACCAACTCGATGAACATGAGTTTGAGCAAGCTCTGGGAGTTGGTGATGGACAGGGAAGCCTGGTGTGCTACAGTCCATGGGGTCGCAAAGAGTTGGACATGACTGAGCAACTGAACTGAACTGATGTCTTCCCTACACAGATTTCCAGGCAGTTCAATACTAAAATGATCACTAGACTAAGAAAGTCAGGAAATCTGGCCCCTTCAGATTTTGGATCTCAAGCATCCTACTTACACAACCTCCAACATCTCCTTACCTCCCGTCATGGAAATCACTCCATCTTAATGACCCCAGTGTCCTGCCTGTCCTACCAGTACCGTGAGCTTTGAGCAATACAGCTTTTTAAAAACATGAGCAAACAACATGTTGCTCTGATTCAGTTCAGTTCAGTCATAACATTTATTTCCCTGATTTTTTTTTGCTAAGATTAATATTTCTCCATTTTAAAATCATACTGTTTTATAGTTCTACAGAAGAAATTAACATTCAATATTAAAGAAAAGGCTTATTAGAGAAAATTGGGCTTGCTAAGGCTGATAAAGTCATGCCATAAAGATAAATCTTGCTCAAATTCTTGCTCACACTGGTGATTTTTCACAGACTGAATTTCATAAATACTGCATCACAGTCCTATTAGGCCAATATGGATAAATTAAAATACAGACTTCAAAAGATTCTTATCATAATGAGAAAACATAAATCTAAGTACACACTGGTGAGTCTGACCCAGCTCAGAAGCTACACATAGTAACGTAAAGTTGTGCTACACGTCTGTGCTTCACAATACATTTTCTCTGAGCTAGGCCTATAGTTTGTTTACAGTATAAACATCATTTAAGATTATTTCTGATATATCTGCTACTTATTTAAATAGTGAATCAACAATATTTAATCAATATTATTGAGCAAACAAATACTACTACCCAACATATACACTGCTTCCAAACCCGAGCTCACACCAATATATATGATACAACAGGAAGGCTTCATTATTTCAAAGTGAAAGTGAAAGTGAAGTCGCTCAGTCGTGTCCTACTCTTTGCGACCCCATGGACTGTAGCCTACCAGGCTCCTCCCTCCATGGGATTCTCCAGGCAAGAGTACTGGAGTGGGTTGCCATTTCCTTCTCCAGGGGATATTCCCAACCCAGGGATCGAACCCGGGTATCCTGCATTCTAGGCAGACCCTTTAACCTCTGAGCCACCAGGGAAGCCCCCTATCTCAAAAGCAGATTATTATAAAAACTCCATTTATTTTATATAGTTGTTATATGCTTCAGTTAATGATGGCAACAGTTAACACATGTGATCTTTAACACTGTGTGCAAGGCACCAAGGTAAGTGTTTCACAGATGCTAGTCTCATTTAATCCTCATGTTTTAAAAAATGCTACATGTACTATGTTTTCCATTTTATCAGTGAAGAAATTGAGGCTTAGAGAGTTAGTTACTTACCCAAAACCACACAATTAGTAAAAGAGAACTGAGATGTGAGCCCAGGTCTGACCGCAAACCCATGCTTTCACCACTACACTGCAAAGCATCCCATCTTCAGAAGCCTTGAACAGAGCTTGTACAGGAGGCACCAACTATGCTTTAGACTGCTCTCTGCGTGAGTGCAAAACCCAGAACTGTTTGATGGGGTGCTTGCTAGAATACAGGAAAATGAATTTCTTTATTTCCATAAATCTGTTTCATTTGTGACCTGTTTAAGTGCCAATCTACTAATTTGTCATTTTGCCCAGGAATTCCTTTACAGGTGCTGTGATTACAGCCCCCTATACCTTTCAATAATATATATCAGGGAGTCCTTCCATCTCCTGAAAACACCTGTGTATCTGCATCAGGAGTATGTATGTAAAGATCAGAGAACATAAGAGACAGGTATTAAGTGTTCTGTTATGTAGACAGCAAGTAGGAGACAGAAGGAAAACATCTAATAATGTTTACTCACAATTCAGATTTCAAACACCTAATGAATTTGTCCTGTCCTTTACCAGCAAAAGTCTGTTTTAATTATGCAAACCCCATACACTTTAAATAATAAACAACATAATTCTAATAAATTAAATTTCTCACTCTGAACACAGGATATCTATTTAATCATACCTCCACGCAATTATGTTTGCAATACAAACCTGGTCAATATTTAGGCGAAGTGGCATTAGTGATACTCTTAGGCAGCACTCCTGTGGGGACCTGCCAGACTCTGGACGCACGTGTAATGCTTTAATTGTCAACTGCAAGACGAGAAAGAGAAACACATTTTTCTCCAACGACATTATGACCTTGTTTTTATTTAAAAAAAGAGAGAGAGAAAAATCTAGTCCCTATATTAGAACAGAAAGTTAGTTTACCTTCTTTCCTTAGAATCTGGAATCTAACTTTTTTTGGTAAGATACTCTTTTAAGAATCTGATGAAAGATATGGATTCTTTTTAGAGGAAAAAAAAAGCAAATGATAATGTCGTACTTGCAGTCTCAAAGGAGTCTGCTAAGCCCCTGAATCGAAATCCATAGACCCATACTCCAAAGGTAACCTCCATAATGTTTTCTTCTCAAAGTCCTGAGCTGAGAATTTCTATGCTACTAAAATGGTAAAAGTCAGAAATCTGGAGCACTGCTAACAATTCTGTGTCAGTATCATGTGTGTGTGTGTGTGTGTGTGTGTGTGTGTGTGTTCTGTGTCAGTATCGTGTGTGTGTGTGTGTGTTTGACCATGCTGTGTGGCTTACTTCCCTAACCAGGTTATCACACCTGGGCCCTTGGCAAAGTGCAGAGTCCAAACTATTGGACCAAAAGAGAATTCCCTGTGTAAGTGTTTTGTGTAGATCACAATGGACTTCTGGTTTTCCTCAGGTAATTTGTTACAGAGTTTCTGTTTCATTTTTTGGTCTTCAGGCTGTGAGGCATGCGGGATCTTAGCTCTATGACCAGGGATCAAACACACACCCCCTGTTGGAAGGCAAAGTCTTAACCACTGGGCCACCAGGGAAGTCTCAAAATAATTTTTTAAAAATAAAACTTTAAGCAGCATATTTAAAAGGGATTTTAATAGTAAAGTGAAAATCTCATAATTTTCCCCAACCTAAATCTTCTGCAGTTATAATAGGTATAATTTATATATATTTTAGATATAATAGAAATACTTTTCCTAAACAAATGTAACAACAAAATATATGAAGTTTTAAACCTTACCATGTTGGAATGAGCTTTCCGAGGCATTTCTTTACTGCAATACAGGTACAAAAATTTATTCATTTGTGATGTTGCCAGACGATCTCGAATTTCAAGATCCTGCACGATGAACACCTGCCGGGACACCGGGTGCTCCACAAGGCTAGACTCGCATTCTGGTTTGCAGGGCGGGTAGACCTCATGCTGAAACTTCACCTTCACAGACAGGAAAGAATACAGAACCATCTCTACACTCTAGTTAAAACAGATTTTCTCTTTAAAATGTAAAATGTCACATTTTCATTAAATTCTCAGCTTCTGATTCCGCTTTCAGAGAACAGTGTAACACTCCTACATTTGTTCACATATTTACTTATTAATCCATGTGTACTGGATCATACAAGGATAAACCTGACTGACATTTCCTGTCTGACCTTGGTAAAATCCTCATCCTTTTCAAGCGAAACCTTCAACAGGATTAAGTCATAAAATTATCATCTTGTTTCCCTAATGAAACTGCTTGGAGGCAAGGTTCAAGTTCCAGAAGGGGGCAAGAATACAATTAAGTATATGGAGCTGTCACCACTACCATGATAAGCACCCTAACATATGACACCTATCAGAACCCCAGGCAAGCTGCCAGAAGTAAATGCATCAGTGTCTCTGCAGCCTGGCCCCACTCGTCTCTACATGTTCACACAGGACCTGACCTGTGTGGTTATTCCACGGCAGGCCTCCCCAGAGACACTCCAGGGCAGCGGTTCCCCAAGTGTGGTCCTGGGTAAAGTAGCATCAGAATCACCTGGGAACGTAGTGAAAATGCAAATTCATGGGCTCCACTGCAGCCCTGCTGAACTAGAAACTCTGGACCCAGCAACCTGTGTTTTACTAAGTCCTCAAGGGGATTCTCGTGCTTGTTCAACTCTGAGACACTGCTCTAGGGGGTAGCCTGGAAAAACAAAAACTCTAAATCTTTTCAGAATATCTGAAAAAGAGTTAAGAGGTAAGATTTATACAAGTCTGCTGCACTTTTCCACTTAGGCTCCAAGATCATACAGGGGAGGGGGCAGGATAGAACCAAAGAACCCTCACTAATGCTCCTACTTCAGTGGATTTTTCCTTTTAAAATGCCATCTTACCTTGCTTAACTGTATTTCCATTAAAAAGTCATGGTTTCTTCCTTTTCCCCCACATACCATATTATGTCCATGTCTTGTAGGTGTGTGAGAAGGTGAGCTATGGGGACTACTATAAATGAAAAAATAAAATCTTTTATTAAAGCAATAGTCAAAGGAAGGCAACGAATGACATCAGGAAAAATAACAAGATGAAAAGAGAAAACAAGATTACAGACCTATCAAAACACTGCCACAAACTGTATTTATACATTAAAACCACATCTTTTATACCTTGGAGGCACTGAGAACTAAATTTTATTACTGTCATCACAGCAATCATCTACTTGCTAAATATTTAAAACTACAGAAAAACCTAACTATGATGTTGGTGTGCATATCACAAGACAGACTTAGAAATGAGACCTCCTTATAAGTTCCTGTTACTTCAGAAACCCCTGAGAATCAGAAGACAAGTCCGAGAAATTCCAATTAATACAGAAAAGAATTACAGTAAAGTGTCAAGTTTTTTCAAAAGCACTTTTAAATGGAAAAAGTCCTCACAATGTTTTGTCTAAGGTTCCCGCTACATGAAGCCTTTTCTGACCCTCCCCAACCCAATGAGAATGCTTGCCCCCAGTCTCCACCTAGTCTCTGTCTAGTTTTCTTTCAGAACTAAAGGATAATGCACTCACTTTTAATAGGTACTTCAGAGGCATCGACTCTGTGCTTGGTACCCTGCCAGGTGCTGGATGCTAGAGAACCAGGGGCACACGAGGTCCCTAACTCCTGACAGACCCTTCACTTCACTGCCCTCATTTGCTCATGTAACTGTTTCTCCCTTTTGAACACAGATAGGCTCTGGGTCATACTTATTAATAATTCTTGAAAGAGTAAATCCTATGTATTCTTTATGAAAAGGATATATTGGCCTGCCAAATAGATGTATGTAGAAATTAACTTACATGTAACTTTTAGCTGGAGAAGTAGGAGGGGCTGTTCCAAAATCTTTTCCTCCATAAAGATGCCAAACGAGAGAGACTTCTTTAACCAGGTACCGAACGACAGGAACAGGGAAGTGCAATGGGGCTTTGCTAGTGTCTGTCTTTGTAACAGGCAGACTAAAATAATTCTCTTTTATCACAATTGCATCATCAACCATTATTTTTACAACTGGTTCTTCTTCCTTCTCCTAAGACAAAGGAACAGTTAATACATACTCTCTTATCTAAGTAGAACCCACTGAGTACCATTCACATCTCGATGGAACTTCTTGATTCTGCCTTCTTTTGAATAATTTCCTTATATAAAGTGGACACTAAATACTGACAATAATTGTCACATGATACACTTTGCTTCATTCACTACAAAATGAATTCGCTCTTCTATGTGAATCATTCCTAAGAATTTTTTATAGTCTACAATTTGGCTTTTACTACTTGTTTGATAATAAAAAGGTAAAGAGTCGATGCTTAACCATTTTGTTTAGTGAACTGTGGATTCATTAAATCCAGACTATGCTTTTTAAATGTGAGCATGACAATAAAGTAGAAATTATATATATTAGTCAACCATCAGCCTCACACAAACCACGTCTTATCTTTCCCAATTCTTGTGTTAACACCTCTGTATAGAACTCTTCTGCCATTTAATTTCATTACCCTGAAGAGGTACTTCAGGGTGCAAACTACATACTTCCTCTGTAGCTCAATAAACCATGCAGATTTTACAAATAGCATTCTTCCGAGTCCCTCACAGATGTGTCATAGAAAGGGTAAAGTATGACAAACATACACAAAGCGTCAGTAGTAAATTACAAAAGGAAGTAATTCTGAATTGCGAAGAGTTAACAAAGTCTAAAGAATCTTTTTCAGGTGTCCTTTGGTCACTTCTATTTATAACATTATTTCAAGACTTTTAATTTTGTTATCTATTTACTACCTGAACGGTTGCTCTTGGTGCAAAAAGAATGCAAAAGTCGTCATTTTCCGTGGGCACGCCTGTCACTGCATCACTAATCAAGTGGTGGGTGAATGAGGCGTAAGTGGGGCCAGGCTCCTGGGACACGTTTCCACTCTCATCAGGAAACAGGAAGAGGTCTGAACAACATGGTTCCTGAACTTGAGATTTTTCATCAGAAACACCTGGGGGATAAGATTACAACAGTCAATTTCGGCACATTTAGGAACATCAATAATAACAATATTTATTAAACACTTTAGTCATGTGTCAGTTATGCATTATGTTAGAGCTCTCACCCACAGTATCTCATTTATTTCTTACAATAATCTTCTGACTTCTAATAATAAGTTTGAAATTTCCTAAGAAAACAGTAAACGATGGACTCATAAAGTTACAGACGTCTCCTCAAAGTTATTCAGTGTCAGAGAAGTTCAGGAATTTGGCAGCAGGTAGTGAGTGTTGACTGCAGTTCTACTTTGGCCAGAATTTCGTACTGAATTATGTCCTGTAGGTGGCGTTCTGGAAGAACCTCTCCTTGGACAATATAGCGAGGGGAAGGGAAATAGTTGCACCCAGTATTGCCTCACCTACAACTACGGGAAATCTCTACTTGGGGTCCGGGGGTGGGGGGGTTGGAACAGTTCCTGAGCATGTCTTCAGCCAGGGAATGATTTTGAGCAATAAAAAGACTCCTTGGGGCACTGGATACACAAACAGAACACAGATCAGCTACCTCAATATAAAGACAAAAAGTTGCATGTGTGCAAAAATCTGTATGTAGGAAATTTCCTGGTGGTCCAGTGGTTAGCAAGTGGACTTGCTTCCACTGCACGGGGTACAGGTTGGGGAACTAGGATCCCTCATGCTACAGAGGTGCAGCCAAAAAATAAAATTAAAAAAATAAATCTGTATGTGAACACTTATTTTTATACATTTATATCACATATTAGACTCATTAATTCTTTCCCCATTCACTCATTCAAACCAAATCCTGTGATATGGACTAAAGACACTAAGATGAATGTGGTGACATCTTAGCCTCACAAGGCTCACAAACTAGACTTTAAATTCTTCTGCGGCAGCATGTTGAACCCATTCACCCTTGTAAGTGCCCAGCACCCAGTACAGAATCTTGGGTAATGAAGCTGCTCAATAAATATTCATTAAATGTTCTTTCCAGCATAAGCAGGTTAGCTGCAAACATTTATTACAAATAATGCCTAGTACATAGGGAGCTAAAAATTCCCATTTGCTTCCTCAGCTGATTTATTCTAAATTAGAATGAAAGCAACACTGAATGCGAGACTTTTATCACATTATGAAACAATTTTTTAAAATTAAGATTTCACAACATGTAGAAATAAGAATGCTCATCTAAATAGAATAAAATGTTTTCTATATAAATACTTCAAAAATATTTAGACACTTCCACTTGGCTTTCAGAATTCTGTCTGGCACCTCCCAATTATCTAACGTTATTATCTAATTCTTCTCAATAAGAAGGGAACTTTTGCTACAGTATTAATAGCCTGAGTTACAACATCATTAAGGCTCACACATGCCTATCTGTGATTCTATTAGCATTAATGACCTTGCTAAAATTATCTTCTCTCTCCCTCTACACTCCTAAGTCCTATCTACTTTTTCAAAGCCAACTCATCTCAGCTTTCACCAGTCTAAAGAGAGGATTCCAAATTTTTTCCAAACTGATTATAGAGTATATACTACCTTCTGAAGTGTTTTCTTCCATCATTTCTCAATCATTCTAAATACTAGCATCAGTCTGGTTTAGCGCCAGTTTGTTTTACTAAACTATAAGCTACCAGAAAACATAAGCTTTATCTTGCAATTTATCTGTCTCTCCTATAAAAATCTGTTGTTGTTGTTCAGTTGCTCAGTCACGTCCAACTCTTTGTGACCCCATGGACTGTAGCCCGCCAGGATCCTCTGTCCATGGAATTTCCCAGGCCAGAATATTGGCCGTGAGTTGCCATTTCCTCCAGCAAACCCACATCTCCTGCATTGGCAGGCAGATTCCTTACTGCTAAGCCACCAGGGAAGCCTCTAGCCAGTATTATTTATTTACTAGATACTCAATAAACACAAACTGACTGACTAATAAATACCCACCCAAACTCAGACTTGTCTTTTTAGTTACTTATTGAGCAATCTGTAAGAATTCAAACAACGTCAGCCTCAACTACAACATCGCAGCTCTCAGGGAAAAAGTCCTGGGTCTGTCTCACCATTAGACTGTGGTTTTACAGATGAAGCTGCTTCTTGCATGTCAATCTCCTCCATAGCATCACTCATCAAATCTCGTAATATCTGTTGATCTGCTTCAGGAAGTACTGGACCACGTGAGGATGACCGACCAACAGAATCTACCTACAGCCAAAAACACTAATTAGAAACAATTGAAAATGCTCTAAACAGCACATTACTTGAAAGTTATTTTATCCTGGAAATAGACCACATTTTATACAAACATCAGAAATAGGAACATATTCATTTTTCTATATTCTACTCAATAGCTGTTACATTTTTAAGTCTTTAGTATCATCGTTTTTACCCCAACAACTGCTGGCAAATAGAAATAAGTGTGTTATCATCTCAATGCCAGCACTGTTTAACTGAATCTTGACGAGGTAGCCATGGACTGTAGCCTACCAGGCTCCTCCGTCCATGGGATTTTCCAGGCAAGAGTACTGGAGTGGGTTGCCATTTCCTTCTCCATTTAGAAAGGATAATTCAAAATAATTTCTAATAAACTGTAGATTAACTTCTACGCAGTGTACATCATGCGAAATGCTGGGCTGGATGAAGCACTAGCTAGAATCAAGATTGCAAGGAAAAATATCAAAAACCTCAGGAATGTAGATGATACCACCTCTATGGCAGAAAGCAAGAGGAACTAAAGACCCTCTTGATGAAGGTGAAAGAGAAGAGTGAAAAAGCTGGCTTAAAACTCAATATTCAAAAAATGAAGATCAGGGCATCGAGTCCCATCACTTTGTGGCAAATAGATGGGGAAACACTGGAAAGAGTGTCAGACTTTATTTTCCTGGGCTCCAGAATCACTGCAGATGGTGACTGCAGCCATGAAATTAAAAGATGCTTGCCCCTTGGAAGAAAAGCTATGACAAACGTAGACAGCATATTAAAAAGCAAAGACATAATTTTGCCAACAAAGGTCCGTAGAGTCAAACCTATGGTTTTTCTAGTAGTGATGTGTGCGGGCGACAGCTGAACCATAAAGAAAGGTGAGCATCAAAGAGTTGATGCTTTTGAACTGTGGGGCTGGAGAACTCTTGAGAATCCCTTGGATAGCAAAGATATCAAACCAGTCAATCCTCAAGGGAATGAACCCTGAATATTCACTGGAAGGACTGATGCTGAAACTAAAGCTCCAATACTCTGGCCACCTGTAGCAAAGAAGTGACTCACTGGGAAAGACCCTGATGCTGGGAAAGACTGAAGGCAAGAGGAGAAGGGGACGACACAGGACGAGACGGTTGGATGGCATCACCAACTCAACAGACATGAGTTTGAGCAAACTCTACGAGACAATGAAGGGAAGCCTGGGGTGCTGCAGTCCATAAGGCTGCAAAAAGTCAGACATAAATGAGCAACTGAACAACAAAAAAAAAAAACTGGAAATTTTTTTTAAAAAGAGAAGAACCAGTAGGGAGAGTATGTCAATAATCACTTTATTATCAATAAGACAATAGCAGGAACAAGGAAACAAAAACACAAGTGTAACCTAAATGAGGAGTAAGATCAGCCCGAATGAAAGGTAACACAAGGCCTGTCAGATCGTTAGTGGAGATCTATTGACCTAAGGGGGTTGAGAATTCTGTTCACAGAAGAGGCCATGAAGAAGAATGAAAACACTGAAAAACAGAAAACGCTAAACAAACTGGACACTGTTCAATCTGGACATAAGAGGGCAAAGAAGTGACAGCTGGGGGCACAGAAAAGCACTGAACTGGGCATCGAAACAGAGGCATATTGTGGCTGTATCTGCTCTTAATTAGGTTTTAACTTATTCATCTACAAAATAGAGGTAATAACCTCTAACCTGTTGACTGTGCTGGGTAAGAGGAAATCACATTGAGAAAGCATACTCAAAATTGGATCCTTTCAAACATGAAAGATAATATCATATAAATGAGTCTTCTGGTAATAATACTAATTCCTGCCATCTACCTTCTCATAGCATTTTTACACACAACTTGCATATAACAGGCTCTCACATGATGATAAATGTTTTCTTTCTTCCCTGAGGACATACGAAAATAACTTAAGTCTGGGAAAACATATGCTGGTGAGAAGATGAACGTTCTGAAATCAAGAGCATCAAACAGCAGAACTGTTTTCCCAAAAGGCCCATGGCATCACCTTTCTAGGCCCCACTGCCTTAAAACTAAGGAACAGACAGATATTTTTCAGTTTCCTTTTTACCCTACAACTGCCAAGAAGACCTCACTAATGTCCCCATGCCACTCATCTGGATGGAATCGGGCAGAGTTAGTGATTTCTAAAGAATAAGGTTGGTGGCTGTACCTTCACCTTTCTTTGAGGAGCTCCTGGCTTCACGTCTGCCTTGTTGGTGGCATGTAAGTCCCCATAGCTTGCAACGTATTGAATTAGATTCATTAGAGCAGCACAAGAGTCTGAGCACGTTCTAACATGGACAACGTCACTCGAACAGTGCAATTCAAAGTGCGGTTCAGTCTGGACAGGACAGAAGGAAAAAAGGATAAGAACGTTTACCAGAACAAGAGAAAAAACATTTTTGCATAGGTTTACATTGAATAAAATAATTTGTTTTGCCACAGGAAATATGTATTTATAATAACTCAATCTTAATTTTAAAATATTTTATCCATTTCTGACCAAAATTAGGCAAGTGGAAAAAAGTTCAGTATGTTTTTAGCCTCTTTTATAAAATAAAAATACTCAAGTAAAAATATCCATTTATTTTTTAATAACTTACTTGCTCTCCATCGGAATCAGACTTTACTGCAGTTATGGTTAATTCCAAAAGTCCCATATCCATCACACGAACATAATCTAAAAAATTTTTAATTTATAAAATAACTGAGTATAACTTTCAAAAAATGCTTATCCAACAGACATCTAATAAAACTAGCATTTCTTTAAAATTTGTGGCAGGCAGTACTACAAATACTTATAATGGAAATATAGCTTCAACCTACAAAAATCCTACAGTTCTCTTTATTTTTAGTTAGAAACAAAATCTGCCTTATATTAAGTATATATAATTTGATGCATTTCACCAATGTTATTGATATTATAAACTGATATTACAATATTCAAACTGATAAGACCCTTCATTCAGTTCAGTTCAGTCGCTCAGTTGTGTCTGACTCTTTGCAACCCCATGGACTGCAGCACACCTGGCCTCCCTGTCCATCACGAACTCTTGGAGTTTCCTCAAACTCATGTCCATTGAGTCGGTGATGCCATCCAACCATCTCATCCTCTGTCGTCCCCTTCTCCTCCCACCTTCAATCTTTCCCAGCATCAGGGTCTTTTCAAACGAGTCAGTTCTTCACATCGGGTGGCCGTAGTATTGGAGTTTCAGCTTCAGCATCAGTCCTTCCAATGAACACTCAGGACTGATCTCCTTTAGGATGGACTGGTTGGATCTCCTTGCTGTCCAAGGGACTCTCAAGAGTCTTCTTCAACACCACAGTTCAAAAGCATTAATTCTTCGGTACGCAGCTTTCTTTACAATCCAACTCTCACATCCATACATGACTACTGGGAAAACCACAGCCTTGACTAGATGGACCTTTGTTGGCAAAGTAATGTCTCTGCTTTTTAATATGCTGTCTAGGTTGGTCATAACTTTTCTTCCAAGGAGCAAGCATCTTTTAATTTCACGGCATTATTTCAGAGTTAAAATATTTTAAAAATATTGAGATACAAAAAATAAAACTACATTCATCTATCCTAGATGCTGTTTTTTTTAACTCTTACCTCTATTCAAATTTATAGTAACAGTATTACACTTGTCAGACAGGTGTAAAGCAGCTTCATCCAAAATTATTCTGGGGGGAAAAAAAGGTAAAATCAAGACCTAAAAAACTAACCTCAAATATAAGCTGCATGATCACGTACTTGTACCATTCTATCTCATATAAATGTTATCAAAGTCATATGAAGAATCTAACTTATAAATGTCATTGAACATTTTCTTTAAAACTCACTGTTTATGAGTAACACATATTTAAATGGTGTGACTGAGATTAAACATCTGCTCAAATTAGTTTTAAATTTTTAGCAGTTTTAACAGATGACCAAATCACAAAGTTTAAATTAGGAAAATAAAGTGCATCAAGTATTATAGGAAGTTTATACATAAATGTTTTAAAAAGTAAACTAACAATCTCAAGAGTTAATTTTTGCCCTAAAAAATGAAACACAGTAACAAACTAAAGAGATATGACAAATCACCTGAGAAAGAAAAATGGAAAACTTAGATAAAGGAACATGACTAACAGTAAAAGAATGTTGCTTTTAACAAACAATTGAGACTTTCATTACTCTATTAGTATGTGTTGAACGGCTGCATTCAGTAGACAGTGAGGTTTACAAGGTACCTGAGAGTTGAAGATGATTTATCCAAGGCGACACTACTTGAAACGCTGAATGTTTCAACAGTAAGAAGGGATCGGATTGGCAAATAAAGAGGCCTAATAGGACACAGAAACAAGAGAACATTAGTCTGTCACAACAAAAGAACCCTCCTTTAAAGAGCATTTTGAACCTTAGCTCTACTGAATACTTTTTTCAAAACTTAGGACATATCTTAAAGAGTAAAACTTTATTTTGCTCCACGTATGAACTCACCTATAATCAAGTGCACAGCTCCAGAGATGAACATGAAAGGTGGTAAATGAAGTTGGAGGATTGTATCCCAGAACAGGTTCATCAGCAATATTCAAGAAGTATAAAATCTATAATCACAAAAATATAAAATGCCCTGCTTTAGAAGAAAAAAAGAGTTTTGATATGATATCCTTAATACCAACATGAAATAAAATAGCTTATAAAAAAATCAACCATTTAGTGAAAATCATAATGTTAGGGAAAAAAATCATCATTTGAAGCAATTTACAAAAAGTATTTGCAAAACTAGGATTTGAAATGAAGAGATTCATCTAACAATCACACTGCTACGAGGATCTTGGAAAAATCATCTCCTATGAAACTAACAAAAGTATGTATAATCTACCATCAACATGATTTTGCTTGGAATAATTTTTTTGAAAACAAATAAACAAACAAACAAATTTGCCTAAAGTCTGTTTAAAACTCTCCTTCTGGTTTTCTATAAACCCATTGTTGGGAGAAGTTCTTTTCCCTTTCATTTATACCCAGCTCAGTCTGAAAACCAATCCTCTCACCACCATTTATCCTCCTATATTTCTATCTAAATAAAAAGGTTAGGCTGAATCTCTCTCTTACCAACAGCCAGCAGACTAACCATCTCTCTACCCCCTCTCTGTATACACTTTATGTTTCAGGATGTTTCTTAAAGCATTTAAGTTTAAAACAACTTATTTTCCAAGAGCAAAGAAAAGGTTTCTAAGAAAAATGAACAAGAATTACATAGAGCACAGTTTTTATTCTCATGTAAAGAAGAGTGAACTTTACCCAAAGTTTCCTCTGAAAAAATATAATTAACCAAATACAGTTATTACATTGGAAATTTATCACATAAATCCTTATAAATGCCTCAATGTATGTTGTTGGCCTAAGGAATAATTCTGAAACTATGATACTTGAATATATGGTTATTTAAAAAGGAAAAAAAAGAACACACAGTTATAAGTGCAAGTCAACACATCATTTATTTTCCCCTATGACAGACACTGTATTGGTCCCTTCCTTTTAATGACAGAAGATAACTCTGTCTTCGAGATGTTTAAGAACCAAACATTAAGGTAAAAAATCAATTACATTCTGGGGTGGTGATAATGTCCTATTTTCTAACATAAGAGGCAATGTTTATATAGGAGTATTTACTTCATGAAAATTCAATGAGCACTGAACATTTATGATTCGTGAACTCTTCAGTATGTGCAGTACATACTAACAGTAAAAAATAAATCAATACATACGTCCCAGCTCTCTTACCTGCTCATGCCAGCTAAGCCCAGAAGGAAGCATTCTGTGCTGGAGAGTAGCTCCTTTTAGCCCTACAGCAATGAGAAACTCCTACACAGAACAACACAAAAAGGTATGTTTATCACCTACATGACCTTCTAGTTCAAAACTTGAAAAGCTTTTCTAAGAAAACAAATATCTTGTACTTATGCAATCATTTTTATTAGCTAGTAATTGAATCAGCTGAGAGCTGAGAATTGATGCTTTTGAACTGTAGTGTTGGAGAACACTCTTCAGAGTCCCTTGGACTGCAAACAGATTAAACCAGTCCATCCTAAAGGAGATCATCCTAAAGGAGTCCTGAATGTTCATTGGAAGGACTGATGCTGAAGCTGAGGCTCCAATACTCTGACCACCTGATGTGAAGAACTAACTCATTGGAAAAGACCCTGATGCTGAGAAGGATTGAGGGCAGGAGGAAAAGGGGAAACAGAGAATGAGATGGTTGGATGGCATCACTGACTCAATGGACATGAGTTTGAGCAAGCTCTGCAAGTTGTGATGGACAGGGAAGTCTGGGGTGCTGCAGTCCATGGGGTTGCAAAGAGTCAGACATGACTGAGCAACTAAACTGAAGTGAACCAAATCAGGAACAAGTATTTAATGGTATAAAAGTATAAAATACACACCTTTGTATTGGACTCTGATTTATCAGACACTATTTTAACTGCAACAGACAGCATATTCAAAGTGTCTCCTCCAACACCATCTGAAGAAGCTCGACTGAGGCCATCTTCTTCAGAGGAATAAATAGTAGGTTCTAACCAATGTGGGCGGGTTGAACTAGGCAGTCGTGTTTCTGTAGAAGGAACTGCTCCATCCACTATGCCTATATCCACAATGAGAGGACAATATAACAGAATGATTACATGAAATTAACTCACAAACTTCTGTAACCCAAACAAAAATCCATGTTCTTCCACTGAACATAACATAATCCTGGAGGCAAAAAGACCAAGAACTAGCTTGGCATTAATAATTCATTCTTCTCTACTAATGTTGGAATAAGTGACAAACAAAAAATTGAGATTTGAAATGTCAAGGAAGTTACATTTAAATTGGGAAATCTGATAAACATTAAGAAGGTGCAAGTATCCCACTTCTATTCATGAAGTAACACAAGGAATGTGCTGAAAGACCAGTATATTCTGCATGTACTACCAAAAGGAAATACCACTTGAGAGAAAATAATCAACTGATCAGTGTATAATAAGATATGGTCTATCCATAAAATGGGCTATTCCTCGGCAGTAAAAAGGAATGAAACACGGGTACATCTGGATTAACCTTGAAAACATCATGCCAAGAAGCCAATCACAAAAAATCTTCTATTGTAGGATTGCAATTACATGAAACAGCCAGAATATGCAAATCCCTGGAGACTGACAATAAATGAGTGGTTTCTTAAGGCTGGCTTTCCTGGTGGCTCAAACAGTAAAGAATCTGCATGCAATTGAGGCAACCCAAGTTCGATCCCTGAGTCGGAAAGATCCCCTGGAGAAGGGAATGTCTGGAGAATCTCATTGACAGAGGGATTTCTTGCCTGGAGAATCCCATTGACAGAGGAGCCTGGAGGGCTACGGTTCATAGGGTCACACAGCATCAGACATGACTGAGTGACTAACACTTCTTAAG
Organism: Capra hircus; assembly: GCF_001704415.2. Classification (NCBI taxonomy): domain Eukaryota; kingdom Metazoa; phylum Chordata; class Mammalia; order Artiodactyla; family Bovidae; genus Capra; species Capra hircus. Next base: position 60,533,508 of record NC_030828.1, read on the forward strand.
GCTAGAGGGGACTGCAGGACTTTGGGGGTTTACCGCTGACTTTCTTTTGGGGGTGATGAAAATGTTCTCAAGTTGACTATGATAATGGTTACACAACTCTATGAAATACTAAAAACCATTGAAATGTATACTTTCAATGGGTGAATTACATGGAATGTGAATTATATCTCAATAAAGTCATTGTAAAAAAAAAAGAACATAAAAACCAACTTTTAATTTACAATAATTATTAGTTTGCCAGTGGAACAGAACACCCCATGGAAAATAATTACTAATATCAATTTCTGTTCTCAGTACATTTTGTATCAAGCAAGATTTAAACGTGTCTAGCCAGCAGTGAACAAAGCATACCTACTGCACACCTGCCCTACCTTTGTGGTAGAGACTGAAGCTGCTGCAGTGAAGGCACACGTAGTGCTTGTCGTCGAAGCCTTCATACTTGGTCACACAAAACAACGAGCCGCTGCTGAACTCGAACCAGAATTCACCATGCTTGTTTTCCAACAGATCTCCATCATCTTGCTAATAAGATCAGAAAACACAGAGAAGCCATTAGTTAAGTGCAAAAAAGTAGGAACAGCCCTCGAGATGCTCCTTCTTGATTCGGGTCAGGAGGATCTCCCCACTGCGGCAAAGCTGTCGGGCTCCTGAACCATGCAACGTGGCGGTATGAAAAATGCTCTGTCACAGGCCTCTTCGGCCAAATGATCCCGTCCTGCATACTCCTTTACAACAGGTAAATTACTGTTACCACTTCAAGAGTGCAACTGGCATGTTTTCCAAAAGAAGGTTCATATAATGTTTATCTTTTGATCTGCCATGAAAGCTAAATTTCCAAAGCTGCTGTCATCATGGCCCGCCTCAGAAAACTGACGGCTATCACTCACTGAAACAACCTCAAACCACCTCAATGACTGACTGAGTGTATCATGGCAGTTTTAAAATGAGATGCACTTGAAAAATCACTTTGTAAATCCTTACCTTTACATCTGTAAACACTGCAATTAACCCATGATTAATACTCAGAAGAACTGAGAGAAAACTCTGTGAGTTCTTGTTCTGGGAGTCTAGTTTTTTTTTCCTACGAGAACGATAATTGGGATCAACAGTAGAAAAATACTGCAAAGTCTCCTCCTCAGATCCACTTTCCTCATCTATGAGAAATAAACGGCACAATTACAGCTGTTCTAACAGCTTATTAAAATAAAAGGGCATTCAAACTTGAACATTATCACAAGAATATTCATTTTACCTATTTTTACAAAGAATCAGGTATGATAATAAAAATGTACCTCCTATGTTTTTCTCTACCACTGAACTTCAGACAGTGTATATACTATCACTATAAATATAACATTTAATTAATAACATTATTAATAAACAGAAGTGGGAAAATACTATAAGTCAGTAAAAGATATAATAAAATATTGTTATAAATGGGGAACACCAAACAAACATTTTTAAATCCATCAATTTAAAAGATTACTACTTTGTTTACTGGTAAACCAGGCATTCTAATTCAGAAGAAATCTAAAATATATTACCATAGTGAACTGTAGATTTAAATGGACTAAAACTATCCTTGCTGAAGGTATTTATCAGCTGACTGGCTACTGAAAGCCCAATACCATACGAAATATTTTCAAATGTCTCTACTGGTGAAGGAGCTGTTGGTTCCCATAGCAGCAAATCATTAAAGATCCTATAAAGACAAAAGTTGAAAAATAAATACATAACTCCTACTTCAACTAAAGGCAAACCACAGGATACTCCTTTAAGAAGTCACATGAATAGCAATTTTTCTAAAGGGTGAAATGAAATTTCTTTCAATGGAAAAATAATTGATATACTTTTCAGGGCAGTTGAGAAAGGAAGCTGTACAATTACATACCTAGTTAGCTATCTGCCTAGTTTCACCAGTGTTAATACAGATCAAATTACATACATTTGAACGCATTTAAAGGAGGTTTATTAAAAATAAAAACACATAAATAACAAAAGGAAGACTGTTCATGTATATGCAAACACTCTGTAAACTACAGCCTCAATCCTGTGGGACAGCCAAGGGAGAATTATTTTCATTTTACACTTGAAGAAACTGCCTCATAAAGGTTAAGTGACCTGCCCAAGGTCACAAAGCTCATTAGTGGGAGAGCCGGGACCAGAGCCCAGATTACGTCCAGCTCCCTGCTCAGTTCTTTCCATTCCTCATGGTCTCTAGGGATATCTGCTTTTTCTTTCTTCAGCAGAAAGCACAGCTTCACTGGGAAATTTGTATGAGATGAAGAAGCATATAGAACAGGGAATAAAGAGAGGAAAATCTTCTAACTCATGGAACAGCCAAGTTAATACTGATAACTGCTGGGGTGATACATGTCCAGCCAGGCTAACATCACATCCCACTTTTTGAAAGAGATATTTGTCATTTCTCAGATATCCCCAGCCCCACCACTCACCTCCATGTTGTCATGAAAACCGAGACTTTACAATGCCCTTTACAGAGATTTTTGTTAGGCCTGGACCCACTGAGTATCCTTCACAGGCATAATGCAGTAGTCACTGCACCTAGAATACTCTATTTTCTTGTTTCCCTTCCCTAGGCTGTAGCCCCTCAGAGAGAGGACTTTGTGCCTCAGTCATCTTTACACGTGCCGAGCACGGTGGCTGTGACACAGCAGGCACTGAAGGCTTGAAGGGAGGACCAGCGGATGACTCACATGGAAGGACTGCCAAAAGCACAGGCTCATCGTAAAGCCTAGCTGTGAATACCACTCAAGGTGACAAGCGATGACGCAACCCTGGCCCCTTCCTGTAAGAAGCCACTGGTCTAGGAACTTCCTGGGCCAACTCCTGAGCTTTTGAGGCCCTAGAAAGTATAAGCCAGGACTGAGTACTGTCACTCTCCATAAACTGCAATCCCCACCCATTAGGGCTCTTTTTGGAAGCATCACTGGGTAAAAAGCACCAGACACTCAGGGCAGAAGCATGTCTCATCTCAGACACACAGACAGCGATGCCCACATCTGTTCAGTACTCATGTGGCTCCTCATCTCTTGGGCACACTACTCACAGGACAAAGAAACAAGTATCTAAATCCAGGTCTTAGTCTAAACTCCTATATGAAGAAACAGTGAAAGTATAAAATGAAGAATTTCCTCAGGAAACTTTCCTTTGCCTTATTCCCTACAGCTATAGGTTAAAGAGAAATTATTACTTGAAATAAAACCTGGAGTTTGTAGTATGAGGCCTGCAAACCTAAGCTTCATATGATTTTACTGTTTTCATGATTTTACATTTTGGTCTAAACACAGTCTTGACACCATTAATACATAAGATGATGCTTTAAATCAAGAAAGGAAACATTTAAGATATTTAGAGATATCACCGTGGTTTTGTGGCTATGAGCCTGAAACATAATGAAGGCTCAGTAAATATCTGATTTAATAAACTAGGTAGAGAATTTTTTGTATTCTATTCTAAAGGACTTTTGACATAGGAGAAAAAAAAATCTTTCTGTATCTAAGACTATCTTTCTAAGAAGAATTAAAGCACTAAAGGGCACGCTCAGTCACTCAGTCATGTCCAACCCTATGACCTCATGGACTGCAGCCCACCAGGCTCCTCTGTTCATGGGATTTTCCAGGCAAGAACACTGGAGAGGGTTGCCATTTTCTACTCCAAGACTAAAGGAATAAACCATTACTTTAAATGTGTGCAGTAAAGGCAGAGTCGGTTATAATTCCTGCTCAGAAAGATATTTTTAAATTTTATATATAGTAAAGGGCATTACTGAGACATTTAACAAAATGTTAATGGGGTCTGAGAGTTAGATGTTAATGTATAATATTAATTTTCTCATTCTGACGGCTGAACTATGGTTAGGTAGAATAATGTCCCTGTTTGTGAGAAATACACATTCAACTGCTCAAGGCTGAAGGGACAGAAACTCAGCAACCTACTGTCAAATGGTTGAGGGGATAAAAATCTCTTTATACTGTACCTGCAACATTCCTATAAGTTTGAGAATGTCTGAAAATTTTTAACATAAAAAAATGTAAATACAAAGCCAAATGAAGGGCAAAGAATTCATACTCTGAGTAACGGAGATACGTGATTTCTATGATCCAGAGGGTGGGAAGACTGCAGTATTTATACAACCCTAGGGGCCTGGGAGACAGAGAAGTGAGCAGAGTGAGAGAACAGAAGCTCTCGTAAGCAACCCTACCTAACCAGCTCCCCAGATGAACAGGTGATCTCCAGCTTCCCGATTTACCACCCCACCTGCCGGACCGACAGGCCCCCCAGACGCTACCTGTCTGCTGCTGGTGGGCAGCTCCCCAGCCCACCTAAGAACGTCTGCTCCCAGAGCCGTGCTGTATGCCTCGTCCAGTCACCGATTACTATATTCCTGTGAGTCACCTTGGGTCCACTGCATTTGGCCCCAGATCCGCTCATGCCAGCTACATGCAATTGTAAGCAGTTTAATTCAATACTGTGCTAACTGATGACTTTTAAGCATACAGAATGAAGGGAAAACATCTTAAAAACCTGAAAGGATTCTGCACTCAGACTGGCTTGAAACTATTTTTTCACTCTACTTTAAAGAAATTGAAACTGATAGCTGTAGCCAAAGCCTTGGGTACACATCAAGCAAACAAATTCTAACCAGTGGCTCATAATCAAAAAAGGCCTGGGCCTATATTTTAAAAGAAGTGGTAAATGAACAAATACTTGTAAATGCAATGTTTCAGGTGTGTATTACAATTTTGATGTCCCAATTTAACCTGCTCAATCAATGCAGAAGGAGGCAGAAGCGGATGAACGCCTCTGACCTCTGGGCTGGACCTTGCATTAATTGTTTCATTTTGCTCAGTCTTAGCCTTGCACATTAGTTAGTTTGGTAGACATTCCTCAGCCAAAAAACAAGGGGAGTGATCTAGAGATCAGTGGTTTCCAAACTTTAGATCATGTATAAATCCAAATCCTATTTGGCACTAAGTAAATCTACAGCAGGCTTCCTTGGTAGCACAATGGTAGAGAATCCACTTGCCAACGCAGGAGACACCAGAGATGAAGGTTCGATCCCTGGACTGGGACAATTCACTGGAGGAGGAAACAGCAGCCCACTCCAGTATTCTTGCCTGGGAAATCCCATGGACAGAAGAGCCTGGCAGGCTACAGTCCATGGGGTCACAAAGAGTTGAACACAACTGAGTGACTGAGTACACAAACACGCAAATCTATAGCAGAAACAACAGTCTGCAGTTTCTGAAGATTAACAAAAATTTGGACAACTTGTTTACCTGTGGGAAGCTACAATAACAGACACTAAGGACATCATTTTTTCTAGAAATCCACATGGCCACCTTTCCACTATGCCAGAGTGGAGGGGAATGATGACAATAATAGAGCACTACTGAGTGTTTACTCTTTGCCAGGCACTGTTCTCAAAACTTTCCAAACGTTATACCATTTAATGCTGCAAACCAGCCTCTGAGGCCTGTACAAGTATCACTGCCATTTTACAGGTGAGGAAATGGAGCTCGCGGGGACTAGGTAAACTGTCCAAGATCTTCATCTGTGATCTTTCTACTCTAGAAGGCCATTTATTTCAAAACACTTGCTTGGTATATATGTTTCAAGGTATTTAAATATGGTAAATTTAAGTTTTTATACACAAGTTGTAAGTTAAGAGTTTCTAACAAGATGTGTATGTGTGTTTTTTTTTTAAACTCTCAGGAGGGACAATTCTTGTACAAAGATTCTAGGACTCTGATTCTACACCAGTGTCACTTGGCCCTCTATCCAAGTATCTTCCAACTCTTTTCACATCACTGTCAGTTCAGTTCAGTCGCTCAGTCGTGTCCGACTCTTTGCGACCCCATGGGCTGCAGCATTCCAGCCTTCCCAGTCCATCACCAACTCCTGGAACTTGCTGAAACTCATGTCCATTGAGTCGGTGATGCCATCCAACTATCTCGTCCTCTGTCGTCCCCTTCTCCTCCTGCCTTCAATCTTTCCCGCATCAGAGTCTTTTCCAATGAGTCAGTTCTTCCTGTCAGGTGGCCGAAGTATTGGAGTTTCAGCTTCAGCATCAGTCCTTCCAATGAACATTCAGGACTGATTTCCTTTAGGATGGACTGGTTTGACCTCCTTGCAGTTCAAAGGACTGGTTAGAATTAGAAGCTCTAACTTATAACTTGTGTATAAAAACTTAAATTTACCATATTTAAATACCCTGAAACATATATACCAAGCAAGTATTTTGAAATAAATGGCCTTCTAGAGTAGAAAGATCATAGACCCTGAAGAACTTGGATAATTTACCTAGTCCCTCATGAGCTCCGTTTCCTCACCTATAAAATGGCAGCCATAACTTGTAGAGGCCTCAGTGCGTTGTCCTATCACTGTGCACAGAGGCATTTTCTCAGTACCCTGTGGTAAGGGGACAGAGGGCAACCAGGCGACCTAGGGTGCAGGGAGTAAGTGCTTCACACACAAGAAACCCTGTTACCAGACACACTGCTTAGGAGACGCTACTGTGACAATAGCCCACCACACAGTGCTGGCTCTACAGTCAACACCATACACCGTGCGCTGCAAGAGTTGACAACACTGAAACAGGAAAAGGAAGAGGGAAGAGGGAACCAGGGAGGTGGGGTGGCAGAGAGACAGGAAAGCTCAACCCCAGAGATTTAAGCAGATATGTGTAACTCACCTATTATAAAGCTTCTCATAAAAGCTTTTATTAGGCAGTGTTATATGAATATTGGGTAATGTAAGTTCCAGCACATAGTGAGAATTGCTGATTGCTTTATTCTGAAACTCTGTCATTTCTACAGGGTCTCCTGGCATCACCATCTAGAACACAACAGTTTAGTGGAAAAAAAAAAAAAGCATCAAATAACCATTTTATATTTAAAAGAGTAATAATATCTGCTTATCCTACCCATATGAAGTGGTAAGTGAGCAAATAAATAAGCATATAACTTTTAACCAAGGGGGAAAAAAAAGCATGTATTATTCAATTTTGGAGCTAAAAATCTAGCAAAAAACCGTATACAAAGTATTTAAAAAATAAAGCACTAAAACCATGGCTATCTGACAGAGGGCAAATTTGTTGTTGCTTGCTCATACTTTTACTTTACCTGTTCATTTTCAAACATTACTCTACGGGAAGAGAAGGGAGATGGGGCTGGCCTTCTCAGATCACAGACATCCTTCAGGGAATGAGCTCCTCCCTCCTCTTCCTCCTGATAGTGGCCGTCACTTTCCTCTTCCTCCTCAGCTGCTATTCTCTCCAAAATGGAATGCATGGCTGGTGGGTTCACTTTCAGTACAATTCTGACAGCGAAGAGGATTTTAAAAAGCAAGATCTAAGTGTAAACTGCAAAACTAACTTGTGTACAACCAACACAAAGGCCACTGATTAAATCATTAATGACAGGCGTAAAGTTTGATTATGTCGAATGTAACCCACTCCTGTAATCTTAAAAGTGGAATTGATGAAATAAGCAAATAAAAGAAAGGCATTAACATTTCACACTTGGATAACCAGAAACACTTATCTTTTGGGAATAAAAGGGATATTCAAAATTTCATTAACAAAGTTATAGTTACCAAAGGGGTAAGGAGGTTGGGGGAGAGATAAATGAAGAATTTAGGATTAGCAGATACACACTAATATATATAAAACAGATAAACATCAAGCTCCTACTTATAGCAAGGGCAACTATATTCAATGTAATAAATTGCAATGGAAAAGAATATGATAAAGAATATGTGTGTGTGTGTGTGTATAACTGAATCACTTTCCTGTACACCAGAAATCAACACACTATTATAAATCAACTATAAATCAATAAAATTTTTTAAAAATTTCATTAACAACTAGCACATCTACCTTAGAATTCTATTTATTATCATTAAACTAAATCCTACATGCCAGCTGTTTGGATATTGTGGAAAACTCGCATACCTAAGAAACCTCATGTTATATAAACTGCTCAAATGGAAAAAGGAGAGATTGGCTGGGGAGTATTTTAGAACTGCAATAACAAGAGTAATCTTCCCCTTTAGGAATTTCAGTAATAAAAAGCTAGTGTTATTGGGGGTGTTCTGTATTACAGCTACAAACCCCAAACACCAGGAGCTAACAGTTTTGGAAGACAGGCGCTTCTGTCCAGATAAGGCCAGTCCTTTCCTACCCGCTGCGGCACGTCACTAGCACAAGGCTCTGTGGTCTCCTTCGCACTGCGCCGGCCCGTGCCACGAGGCACGGCACTCTCAGACAAGACAGCTCTGCTGCGTCTACAGCAGTTTCCTTGGTTTTCCTAAGAAGGCGGTGCCAGTTGCTACTAGGTATAAAACAACTGCTTCCTAATTTATAGATATCCTAATGTGAACTGTGCTTTCAGACTAGCTAACTGAAGGAGATTCATTCATGATGAAAACTCCTGGTCGTTACCAGCCATGCACTGACATGCCTGTCCTAGGAGTCTGCCAGGTCGCACACACAGGGCGTGGGGGTGTAGAAGGCGGCAGGTAGGAAAATGGCACAGGAACGATCACAACTGTTTGTTTTGTTTGTTTTTGGCTGCACCATGTGACTTGTGGGATCTTTAATTTCCCAACCAGGAACTAAATCTGCATCCCCTGCAGTGGAAGTGCAGAGTCCTAACCACTGGACTGCCAGGTGAGTCCCACGATCACCGTAATTTTTTACTCATAGACTCAGTTTTCTTTATTTACATACTCAGTTTTCAGTATAATAAAGGATCATTCCTGCTGCTGCCTTCCTGCTAAGTCAGTTCAGTCATGTCTGAGTCTCTTCAATCCCACGGACTGTAGCCCGCCAGGCTCCTCTGTCCATGGGATGCTCCAGGCAAGAATACTGGAGTGGGTTGCTATGTCCCTCTCCAGGGTATCTTCCCGACCCAGGGATCGAACCTGTATCTCCAGCAGCTCCTGCACTGCCGGTGGACTCTTCACCGCTGAACCACTGGGGAAGCCCACTATCAGGCTAATTTAATTTTAAAAAATCATTTCTCCTGCCTCAGAAATCCTGAAGCAGTAGTTCTCTAAATCCAACTGCACACTGGAATCACCAGGTGTACTTTTTTCCCACTGAAGTAGAGTTGATTTACAATGTTATGTTAATTTCTGCTGTACATCAAAGCAATTCAGTTATACATGTACATGCATTCTTGTATATTCTTTCCATTATGGTTATCATAGGATACTGAACATAGTTCCCTGTGCTATACTGTAGGGCCTTGTTGTTTATCCATTCGATAGATAACAGAATCTGCTAATCCCAAGCTCCCATTCCATTCCGCCCGTATCCCCTTCCCCCTTGACAGCGACGAGACTGTTCCCTGTGAGTCTATCCTGCATCCTAGGTAAGTCCATCTGTGTCCTATTTCAGATGCCACATCTAAGTGATACTATATGACATGTCTCTCTCTTTCTGACTTACTTCCCCTTAGTATCTGATCTCTAGTTCCATCCATGTTGCTGCAAAGGGCATCATTTCATTCTTTTTTATTGAGTGGTCGACGGTATACAGGTGGCACATCTTTTTTAATCCATTCACATGTCTACGCACATTGAGGCTGTTTCCATGTCTTGGCTACTTTGAATAGTACTGCTATGAACATATCACCTGGTATAATTTTTAAACTATACTGATACACAGGCTCTATCTCAGAATCTCAAGGTGGGGCCCAAGAATCAGTGTTTTGCAAAAGCTCCCCAGATATGAAAACACTTTCCTGAAACAACCGCTGACTACAAAATTCATCTGACAATTAACCAAATGGTGCTGTGTAATTTCTCTTCTACTAAAGCCCTTTATAAAAATGAACTATTTTTTAAATGGTTAATGTTTCTTTTGTCCATCTAATTAGGCTAGGTAACCTGAGGCCAGAGAACATATTATGTATGTCCATCTCAGTCAGTTTTCTCACACTCACCTCTGATAAAGTAGTATTCACTAACATATTTTTAATTTTTCCATTTTCCTCTGGGTTCTCTCATCAAGGCTGGATACTTTTAGCTTAAATTTATGGCCAAAATGTCAGTCAAAAAAGCTACAGTAATTTATTTTTAAAAGGGAAGTCTCATTAAATGCATGTATCATATACACTGGCTTACTCACCGCGGCCAGTCAAAGTCATCTGATGACGTTGTATCTCCATCTCCTCCACTAGCCACATGGAAAAACTTAATAGATGGTTCTCCTTTATCTTCCTGGAATGACCCTAGTAAAACAAGACTGATTAATGGAAATGCATTTCTTCTCCCACATTAAGAGAAAAGACACTTGCTTCCTTAGAGGAGCACAAATCCTCTAAATCAGGGACATGGTGCAGCAATAAGTTCAACAACATGTATTCATTTCTGCTGCACATGTACACACGAGGAGACAGGATGAGCAGATCAATTAAAGATGCTATATTCTGTACAAACTCAAATTCTTATGCACCGATGGTTAACCAATGGTGTAAGGTGCATAATCATAACATATTAAATATAGCAATTGCCACTTACTGAGTGCCACTTATGATCATTCTACATAAAAGTTCATGCCGTTAATCTAGGAATGCAGAGATAACAACTACATTTCTAAATGTTTATTTTGACAAGCATTGTTTAAGAATTACCTCTTCACAATAACCTCATATATGCTTTTTCATTCCATTTTACAAAGAATGACTTTCCACCAGAACAATGAGGTTTTTATCACTAAAAGATAAGGGAAGATTCTAGATACCCCTTAAAGGTCTTTTCATGAGATGATAATTGGCAACAGTCACTACCCTGCTTATTTAACTTCTATGCAGAGTACATCATGAGAAACACTGGGCTGGAAGAAGCACAAGCTGGAATCAAGACTGCCAGGAGAAATAACAATAACCTCAGATATGCAGATGATACCACCCTTATGGCAGAAAGTGAAGAAGAACTAAAAAGCCTCTTGATGGAAGTGAAAGAGGAGAGTGAAAAAGTTGGCTTAAAGCTCAACATTCAGAAAACGAAGATCATGGCATCTGGTCCCATCACTTCATGGGAAATAGATGGGGAAACAGTGGAAAGTGTCAGACTTTACTTTTTTGGGCTCCAGAATCACTGCAGATGGTGACTGCAGCCATGAAATTAAAAGACGCTTACTCCTACCTAGATAGCATATTCAAAAGCAGAGACATTACTTTGCCAACGAAGGTCCGTCTAGTCAAGGCTATGGTTTTTCCAGTGATCATATATGGATGTGACAGTTGGACTGTGAAGAAGGCTGAGCGCCAAAGAATTGATGCTTTTCAACTGTGGTGTTGGAGAAGACTCTTGAGAGTCCCTTGGACTGCAAGGAGATCCAACCAGTCCATTCTGAAGAAGATGGGGATTTCTTTGGAAGGAATGATGCTAAAGCTGAAGCTCCAGTACTTTGGCCACCTCATGCGAAGAGTTGACTCATTGGAAAAGACTCTGATGCTAGATGGGATTGGGGGCAGGAGGAGAAGGGGATGACAGAGGATGAGATGGCGGGATGGCATCACTGACTCGATGGACGTGAGTCTGAGTGAACTCTGGAAGTTGGTGATGGACAGGGAGGCCTGACGTGCTGCAATTCATGGGGTCGCAAAGAGTTGGACACGACTGAGCGACTTGACTGAACTGAACTGAAAGATATGTAAAACTCAGACAGAACAAGGGAAGGAAAACTGTAGCCTACAGACAAGGAGGCGAGCAGAACAGAAGGGGGTGAGGTGGCAGGAGGATGTCGTGGCGGAGGCTGAGAGGGTTGGGGTGGCAGACATGGGGAGGGGACGGGCAGAGGACAGACTGTTTAGGAACCACAGAATATGTCAGGATCTTCCAGAGACTTGGGTCACTCCAAGTCCATATATTGTCTTCACTAGCTGACAAAAGCAAAGTAATATGGGAAAACTTAGAACAGACTACACAAAGAAAACTTACTGGAGATTGGTATGATGGTTCAAAGTTCAAGCTCTAGAATGAGACTTGGGTTTGAATCTTGACTGTGCCATTTACTACACTGACCTTGGGAGGTACCTCTTAAGAAATAGGCAGATTCCTCACATATGATAAAAATAATTGGAAATAACAAGCCTCCTGTAACTATGATGATTAAAGGAAACAAGATCAGGTGTGTGCAGTGTTCAGCACATAGCAAATACAGAGTGACAGTCTAAAAATTTTGACTACTATTAACCCTACAACAAGAAAGTGGTAGGTGGTACTGAAAGGTAGGCTATTGGAGCAACTTAAGTCCGTGCACCATAACTACGGAGCCCGTGTGCCGCAACTGCTGAAGCTCACGCACCTAGAGCCTGTGCTCCGTAACAAGAGGAGCAATCACAATGAGAAGCCTGTGTGTGCACCACAATTAGAGGGCAGCCCCTGCCTGTCGCAACTAGAGAAAAGCCCATGCAGCCATGAAGACCCAGCACAGCCAAAAATAAATAAGTCCTTTTTAAAAGTAAGCTAAAGCACTATTACTCACAAAGTGAATAAATTCTCATGCACTGCAGTTTCTTTTTAAAAAGTGACCTATATCATATTTGTATACAATAATGGAAAACAGGCATTACTCTTGTTTTCTAACATATGTCCTTTAATTTTATTATATTTAGGGACTGTCATATATTTCTTTGGAGAAGGAAATGGCCATCCACTCCGGTGCTACTGCCTGGAAAATCCCATGGACAGAGGAGCCTGACAGGTTACAGTCCATAGGGTCGCAAAGAGTCAGACACGACTGAGCGACTTCACTTTCACTATATACTTCTTACTTTAAGTTTCAGTAGCAATTGTTTTTATTCTGACTCTTTTATAGACACGGTCAATCTTACCAACTAGTTCTCTAAATGTAAGCTCCAATTTAACTTGTTCAGGGGTTGATCCTCCTAGGAATTCAGTTTTAAACTCTAGATCTGTGAATGCTAAATGAAGAATCTCCTTCTGAAGTGACTTCTTAAACCATGGTCCTCTCTCTTGATCTGACCGAAGATCAGGTATTGGGAAGCGAACAGAAAGGTTTAATGCTGGTGTGGCAACTTGTACTGATACCCGGCAGTTTGCAGGATTATGTGAGTCATCTAGAAATACTTCAGTGAAAGCTTTGTGCTGAAATACAAAAACATCAAAAATATGCCAAAATGTTAAATTAAGCAAATGAACACAAATGACACTGGCATTTAACATTACGATGTATACAATCACTATTTCCTCATTTAGGTTAATGCATTAAAATACAATTAATATTACTATATTACTTTAGTGTAATGAAATTTATAATGCAACAGCTACCAAAAAAGTCAGAATTATTGGCAAAAGTTACACCCTCATATAAAGAAATGAACCAAAGTGAAGACTCAGGTGTTTTAGATGTATATAATATTTTACTACAGACTAAAAAAGGGGCAATGTGTAAATTAGCTTATCAAAAAACTCAGTATGATTAAAAATCACTATAGAACCAAGCATTCAATCTGAAGGATTTCCCCACCAATATGCTATTTCAAAGACTCCAATGTAAAATCAGGTGAATTATGCCAAATGCAAAGGCCCATTCCTGATTCATCCTTGTATTTCCAGAACTAAGTCCAAGCCTGGCACATCAAAGGTTTGAAATAAATATTCCCTAAATGACTCACTCTGAGCTCCCATCTAACTCAAGGATATGACCCCATCAGATGACCCTTAGAAGCCAAAACATGCATGCAACATTGACTTAAAGCCACATTATAATAAAACAATCAAAGTACATGCCTTTCAGATAAAAGTCTATTCATATTTTTTTCTCTGCAATGAATTACAATTTGTAAAGCTTTAGTCCAGAGTACAGTGTAGATGATAACACTCCTCAATTTCATGGATCAGTCTCTGACAGCCTAGATTAGAAAGTTCTGCTTTTATACTAAAACCGGATCTGATTCTTTCTCTTCCCTATTATGACTTTCACATATTAATCTCCACTCTCAGCAAAATTTGCTCAAGAGAGTAGCACTGAAACATGTACATTACTATATGTGACACAGAGAGCTAGTGGCAAGTATAATACAGGAAACTCACCCTGTGCTCTACGACCACCTAGAAGTTTAGGAGCGGGTGAGAGGGAGGTTCAAGAAGGAGGGGACATATGCATATTTATGGCTGATTTACGCTGTCGTATGGTAGAAACCAACATAATACCATAAAGCAATAATACTTCAATTAAAAAAATTTTTTAATTGCTTGAGATTAAATCATTATCCCAATGTATCTATCGCTAACAGCAAATACAGACACTAACCCACAGAACTTAAAATAACTAGCAACTGTTGGCAAGAAAAGTCAAAGAATCTTGATTTAATGTGAATACCCACTGATAATTAAGGGAGAGGCAATACACAGAAAACTATCTTTTCCTTTTAGCCAAAGTTGTCTCTATTTGTGCATACTCCTAAAATTCCTAACAGACATCTTGCAAATCTGACTTACTTGCTTTGCTTAGAAAAGACACCAGGCACCAGATCTAAGTAAAAGTGACACAATGTGATGCTCAGTAACACCGTATGACAAATGACGCTCCCATTTCCAAGAGTATATCCTACATGATATGGGCTACCTTTTATAGGAGATTCATTGGTTCACTATAGGCGTGAACAAATGAAGTTTTGTGAAGATATTATAGTCACAGTTTATAAAACTCAGATAAACACAGAAAAGGAAATCTAATTCTACTATTCTATTGTAATCGATGCTCCCGAATGGTATACATTTCCATTCAGTCTTTTTCTATATGATCTTACTTACACATTTATAATAGAAGTTTATGTGTATTCTACTTTTTTCACCTCATATTTCTTTAGGAGTCTTCTTCCTGTTGCTATACCCTCTTCGTAACCATCATTTAAAGAGGCAGCATAAAATCCCATTCAGTACATGATCACAACTCATTCAGCTATTCTACTACCTCGACATAAAAGCTGCTTCCATTTTTTCATTATTACATATAATGCTATTTTAATAACAAAATCTATTAAGACTACTTAACTCAGAAATCATCTCAATAAGTCTATTAGCTAGTTATAATTACGATGAGTATTTGCAACTTTTGAAATACTTACCAAACTAATATGCTTATTATATGATGTATACATATGTGATGCCATCATCTCCACTGTAGTGAGTTTCTGCGGTTGAAGCAAGGAATTTAACCTGTCCACAATACTGATATCCAGCTCACAAAACACTGGATTTAACTTAACCTGTAATTCTGCCTTCTGAGGAACGGAACTAAGTCTTGCTTGACTACCCTTAAAAAAAAAAGAGAAAAGGAAAGAATTAATATGATCACTGATAATTCCATAAAATTAAATCCTTGTGATTATGATACAATAGACATCAAATGAAAATTTACCAGTGGTAAGCACACAAAAAGATCTCTTACCTGAGGTCCTTTATTCTCAGAATGCTTATAATGAAGCTGAAGACACACAGGGAGGTGAGAATCAGTTCGTTCTTTGGAATGGAACATCAAAAGCTTAAACAAAAAGGAAGATCACTTAAACGTACAATATTAAGAAGAATTAACAGAGCAGATAATATAGTAGTGGGGAGAGTTTTTTGAAGTTGGAAAAGCTGGTTTAAGCTTCAGTTCTATCGCTTACTAGCAATATGACTCTTACACAAACTAGTGAGCTTCTGCAATCTTCAGCATCACATTTGCAAAGTGTATGCAAGTGTTCAAATAAAACACATTGAAAATAAGTCACCAGGACAAGGTAAAAGCAATAAAAATGCTACTTTGATAGCTTTTAAAAGTTTCTCTAGGACATGCTTTTAAGGACAGGGGAAAAAAATCAGATTAATAATAAATGAGCACAAGATATTCCACTTATCTTGCACAGTGCTTAGCACATAGTAGGCATTCAATAGTATTTGTTGAATAATAGAATTCTTCTAAAATTAAGCGTTCTTGCAAAATGAGTGAAATTAAATCATTTGTCATAAACCTGTCTGACTCTAGAACAAGTCAACTCTAAAAATGTAACACATTCCAACAGTGGCCTTGAATATCACACTTAAAAATCTGTTTCCAAAAAAAAAAAAAATCTGTTTCCACAAAACACAAATGTAAACACACACAATAAACTTCTGCTGATACAATTTCCTATGCCTTTTTAAGAAAATCACTGCTGTGCACACAATTCTTAAAAAGCAAGACAGATGTAAAGAATAACCCTAAAGGAAAAGTATCAGCATTTACCTCTGTATAGTGAGGAGGAACAGAATGAGAATCAGTCGGAAACAAGCATTCCAGAAGTTCCATTTGCCCAATGGACATATCAGTACTGAAATATCGGGACGCTGATCTTTGTCTTTGTTCATAGGACACTTTGATGCCGGTGCCTATAAATCTGTCATAAAAAATGCAGCATTTGAGAGTTTCTGTAGAATTCTAGATTAAATGATGTGTCAAAGAATACTGTAGAGCTATTAATGCCTACCTGTGCTGCCAAGTTCAAACAGTTAGTAATAACTAATATTCTTAAGGATATTAACCAGAAAGATTGCTTCAAATTCCCTGTTCCCTGATGTAAGATAAAAAATCATATCTGTTGATAGGAAATTATCCAGGATTTTTTCCCCCAACACTGTCCTTCCCTCTTCTACATTGTAAAATTTACACTGCAGTGAAAAAAATCTTTCAAATCTGGAAAACATATGCACATAGTTCTTAAAAATATCTAGAAGGATCATGCAGTATTTTGAAAACTTTATAGTCAGTAAAACGCAAATGAAGGCCTACCTCTAGCTTTTGTTGCTTTTATTATATTTCCTACTGGCAGATATTTGAAACTGTCCAAAATGGGAAGAAAAAAAAAACACTTTTGCAGTTTTATTATAAATATTATGGTCCTAACCTATTAATTTTAATACTTAAAATAGTTAAAGATAAAACAAAAGCCCAAAGTGTTTTCTAAAAATATTAATAAATGTCCCTAAGTCATTATATATGATAGGACAATTTACAGGCTACTTTCAAGTTAAAATAGTAGTTGCATGCTAACAATATTACACATATGTAAAAATTGAGCTATCTCCTAATCTATTAGGACTCAACCTATGGAAAGACAGGTGGCTATTTGAATAGTTTTTTTTTTTTAAGCAGAAGTTGAAAATGTAGCATCCAAGCTCATGATGAGCCTCAGTTATCATTTCCCACCCAGTGGTTAGTGGCACAGGAATCACTTTCGAGTCCCTTCTCACTAGTCCATCTACTCTCACCACCACTGCCATCTCTGCTAAGCCAGTGACAGTAAGAACTATTTTTATGATCATAATGGTGTCAGTGGAGAATGATGGCAAAATGTGGTCAAAGAAACCTGAGAAGAGCACCTCAGGGAGCTAAAGATAACTTAGACATCTCCAAACAAATAGATCTTACATCTGTATATTTCACATGCCAAATAACCTAAATGGGAGTCTATGGTAAAAATCTTACAGTATCTCAAGAAATCCTCACTCATTCCACTCATTTACAAATCAAATGTGAATTAGGAAAACAAATGGAGAGAGGTCAATAGATAAATGAAAAAATTCACATCTGGTTCTTTTTCAAGAATTATAAACAAATGTAAGAGTTTACCTAAGGTGATCATGTGAGCAAGCTTCTGCAAATACTGCTCGAAAAGACTTAAAATCTTCTGTTGAAAATTGTGCTGGATCAATTTTTTCTATACAAGTAAAGAAAGCTATCGCCATTGGTGTCAATGGATTAACATTCAATGATGATTCAGGTGGAGATAAAGGATCAATGTGAAGCACAGAGACTGAAAACGTTCCCACAGCTACTCTAAAAATAAGTTCAGGCCTGGATTCATCCACTGAAACAGACCTAGAGGGAAGAGCTGAAATACATGTGTTAAGATTATATTCAGAAAAGTTAATACTTAAACAATCCATTATATCAAATGTGTTAGTTTTAAAACTTGAGATTTTAGTCTTCAAAACATATGATCACACAATAGTTTCAGTGATATTAAAAAAGGAAAATAATAAACTGTAATCTTTCTACATTTGATACACGAGATCCTTGATATGTGAAGTACAAAAAAAACCCTGCTACAATACAAACAAAGCTTTTGAATTAATAAAACTGTACTGGAATAAGTCAGAGATTAACTAGAAGCTGCTCATCAAATTTTCCTTTAATCCTGTGTCTATTTCAATTAAAATTTGCAGAAAGGAAACCTGAGGTTCTCTTTTAAGGGATGTGTAAACAGAGAAACAAAAATTAGACCAGTTGATTGAGACTCCTAAATTATAATAATAATATGAAACTTAGGGTGTACTTTTTACTAAATTATTTAATACAATAAATAGGCAACTGTTCTAAAACATTTCATAGTGAATTGTTCAACAGTGCCTCATTTTCTTTCTAGACTTTGTTAAAAGGTCTACACCAAAAAAATATTTATGAAGAAAGAGAAAAGAATCAGTAGAGTAGCATATTTTTTTAATAATTATTTTCAGATTCCAGTGGAAACTATCAACAAATGTCTGTTTTTCTTTTTTTTTTTTTACGTACCAGTCTTTTGTAAAGATGCTGGGTGAACTAGGTTGGAGGGTAACGCTGATCCTCTTACTGGCTGTTCTTTATGATGATCAAGGAAGTCTCCCCATGTTGGCTGAAGCTATAGTATAATTTTTTTAAGCATATGAATAAGGTATAAAATTTTAGAAATAACTTGTTAAAGAACAGAACAAAAAATTAAATACTTTACCACAGTAGTACTTAATGGAGATCCTGCTGGGGTGTTTGTATATGTACTAGTTAATGATAACTCAAGGTCCATATTTGGGGGTTCCCCAAGGGGTGGAAGAGAAGAGAGACTGTGCGACATGTCCATATCAGCCATGGAGAAGAAAACTTCTTCTTCTAGAGAGAATTAAACTTTGTCAGTTTTATTATAATTCCACCAATTCACATCTTTAAATAAGATCTTCATATATATTAATGTTCTATTGTTCCCTCAGATTATCTGAGATATGGTGATGTTCTAAATTTTATGTTACTTCCAATGGGGTCATTTCTTTGCATTCAAGATATTAATGTCATAGAAAAACTCAGCTGAACATAGATTAACAAAACGTTAAGCTAGCCCATTGGTGAACTTTTTAAAAAAACATATGATATGCTGCTTCATATGGTATAATGTAATGTCATTAAGTGTCATATGATTTTCAAATAGTATCTTTTAATCTCTGGTGTCATGGATACAGCTATTTCTCGGAAAAAAAAAAAAAAGAGTTGAATATTTTATTTAGAATTCTATTTATGTTTTACTTCTTCCTGCAAATTGTTTTACCTTCAGGCAAATGAAGTTTGTTATGGCCAAAATTTCTTGAATAGATTTTAATTTTTTACTTAGGTCAACATTCCATATTGAAATTGATTCTTATTATTTAAATTGATTTGTATTAGTGCTTACACATTAAGACACACCTATAAATGCAAAGTAAACTGGGTAAAGATTATGTTGTTGTTTATTTACATATAATTGACAGAAAGATCAATGGACAAAGGTTTCTGTTTAAAGGAATCTACTGTAAATCATTATGTAAGCACATAATTTGACAAAATGAACAATTATTCCCATTTTATCTTTTGCGTAAACCCACATTTTTAATTGACTTTCCTTAGAATAAATCATGTTTTACAAAACAAGACTACACAATCAAAAAAGGAAACTGCATCACTTGTGTGCCAGTCACTGTCAAGCTGTGGTTCGATCAACTTATAAATTTAAACCTTCTTAAAGTGTAGACCGTTGGTTTTCTCATTACTAAACTCCATTTTATGGCAGCCACAGTTAAATGTACTCTGCTCTATGATGATAATGTTATCAATCTAGAGTCAACTTTTTTGAGTTGCTTACCCCGGCTAGAAGGTGTACGAGCCGTTTCTGTCTCATAAAAGCTTTGCTCTGAGGACACGCCGGCAGAGAGGGAATCTTTCCTCAAATAATATCGGTTCAATTCCATTTGAATTCGATATTCATCTTCTTGCTGCATAGGTCGATTTTTTCTATCTTTATTAGCTAATCCAATTTTGCTTGAATTTTCTACGTGTATACAAAAGAAAAGCAAAAGAGTAATTAAATTTGGAGTTACTTAATTAAGCATTCCCTCCCAACCCACTTATCCAATGCCAATGGCAACTTAGTACCACAGTCAGTGCAGAACCACCAGTATTTAATGTTAATCAGAGATCTAGTCAATAGCTCTAAGCAGCTAGCTAGGAATCACAAGATCTTATCTATTATTAAATATATATGTCATTAAAATTTTTCTAAGTGTGTGCTATTTACTGAGTTTAACAATTATACTTTCTCAGTTGTATGAAGTACTACCTCCCACCAAGGAAGGAAGTCAGTCTGAATGCTAATCTGTTGCATCATAATGCAATTTGAAAGAATCAAATTTAACTACTGAGGATTCTAATTCACAATAACATCTTTAAGTTCATACATTCCTATATAATAATATAATTTCTCATTTCTATGCTATATATTTTAACTAAAATTTTTTAAAGAACTAGAAATAACAACAGTTATACTTGCCTGGTCCAGCAATAGCTGCTAACATGTCCAAAAGCAAGTGTACCTGCCTGGGTGACAGGAATAGATGTATCGAGTCTATCTGTCCATCAATATCCAACTTCAAAAAAAGAAAGAAAGGAAACTACTCAGAATGAACACTCTTTATAAACTCATTACCATAAATCCCAGTATATTTCAGAACATCAAGAGGAATACTAATTAGTTAGCCTTGCATTCCTTCACCTCAGATTCTCTCTACTAATTCACACAACCAAATGAAAAGACATATAAGGTCATCAACTTTTATTTTAAGGAGAAAATCCTCCTGAGAAATTCCATGTTGGAAAGACCAATGTCACTCTTTGTCTCTGAGTTTTCTGAGTATTTAAGGTGTTTGAGGAAGCCTTAAGACACAGTCTCCAAGAAAATTAAGATAGCAGCAATCAAGTATTCATTTCCATTATGGTTTCAAAAGACTCAAATCACAATCTTTAAAGCTTGATTCAAACCAAGGACAAACAAAGGTAGCCTTCCTAAATTTGTCCATGGATCAATCACACTCCTATCTAGAACAGCAAGGATCTTTTCTATCAACAGTGTGCCCTTCCAAATGCCCACGAAACCTCTCCACTGACATGAAGCCACAGCAGAGGATGCTCATGTGGAATTCCCTTCCCTTTTCCACCTCTTTGTCCATTTTTCCTTCTAGAAATAAAAGCCCAATCCCACTCTCACTCTTGACTTCCGCAGCATACACTCTGACAAAAACAATCACTCTATTCCCTAAGTCACATTCTAAAAAGCTAAATATCCCTGCCTTACTTTTCATTCGTCTCTTCTTAGTCCTAATGTTAATACTGACTCCTATGATCTTTATGCCATTTTACAGGAGAAAAACAAATTTCTGATTCTAAGAACAAAAAATAAATTACATAGTGACTTTGAGAAATTTCTATGGTATAACTCATAAAGCAACACATTCTCCAATAATAATTATTATCACCTTTTTTTGAGTATTGGGACACTGTGTTAGATGTTTTTATTTCCTCTAATTCTTAGTAGTGTTCCTGTTTTACAAATGAGAAAACAGGTTCACAAAGATTAAGTGATTCAGGATTTTAACCTAGGCTGACCCACAAAGTACTGGTTTTACGGGGATCCTTACTGACTGCTGACTTCCCAGTCCTTGAATCAGCAAGGAGTTATGGCTGGGGACAGTGGGGAAATCTCTTTGTGATTATATGCTGAGCTTAAAAATTGATTTTTCATTTCTTAGCACTGAAAACATAGTCTCTAATCTGCATTTAGAACACATGATTAACAGTTTCTAACTGTTATAGAAATATGTCATTATTAGTCATTCTTAGTTTGGCATACAAAGAAAAAAGTATATGTAACTTTCCTCTGGAAATATAAAAGATAAAACATTTTAATAATGAAAATGTGTTGTTGTTGTTCAGTCACTCAGTCGTGTCCGACTCTTTGTGACCCAATGGACTACAGCATGTCAGGCTTCAAATTCCAAACTCAGTGTAACACAGCAATTAAAACAAAATGTCTCTAAATTCAATTGAGGCAGTCCCCTATTTTCATATATAATGTATTCCTGAAGACATCTGATAAAACTAAATACGTGAAACACCAAACTTACACACTATTTGAATGATGAATAGTCGCCGAGAACTGAAAAAGTAACATGAAATCTCTCATAACATTTTGATCCCATAGTTGAAAGACTTAAGTGCAAAGAAAGAGACTAAAGATCTGAAACTTGAGGCCCCTAATTAATGCCATCTTTGTTTACACTGTATTAAGTTCAGGAGGTCTGTTTCTGGATGCTGCTATTCAGAATTTTAATTTTTCTGTTTAGCACTCATTTTCATTAAGAACAAAATGTACTCAAATATCCCAGTTGCTACAAAAAAATTACCATATAGGCAAGAAGAGTATCTTCAGATATTAAACCCTGGCTAACAGCAATGCAATAGTTCCAAGGTTAATCTGTCACCTAATACACAGATGTTCAAAAGTAATACCTAAAAGGCACTTATATAAATCAGTTCACAATGTGCAAAAAGTTTGGATATGCACAAAAATCAAAAATATAAATGTTGAGGACTAATGGCAACCCACTCCAGTGTTCCTGCCTGGAGAATCCCAGGGACGGGGGAGCCTGGTGGGCTGCAGTCCATGGGGTCGCACAGAGCGACTGAAGCGACGCAGTAGCAGCAGCAATAATTAACCAAAACAGAACCCAACAAGGTATCGCTATGGTTCTTCCCTCTTAAAGGATTAGAAAATGCAATCTACAGAGGCATGGATGTATTCAGTTTCCCAAGGATCTTGGCACAATAAGGATTCCTGTAGTGTTTACACATACCCGTGGCTCTCTGCTCCATTAACCATTCCATCCTTTTACTCTGTGAAGAGGCTTAAGACCTGTGAAAGGGTTTCATACCACCTGAGGTAGAACAGCCATGAAATTAAAAGACACTTGCTCCTTAGAAGAAAAGTTATGACCAACCTAGACAGCATATTAAAAAGCAGAGACATTATTTTGCCAGCAAAGGTCCGTATAGTCAAAGCTATGGTTTTTCCTGTAGTCATGTATGGATGTGAGAGTTGGACTATAAAGAAAGCTGAGCGAAGAAGAATTGATGTTTTTGAACTGTGGTGTTGAAGACTCTTGAGAGTCCCTTGGACAGCAAGAAGATCCAGCCAGTTCATCCTAAAGGAAATCAGTCCTGAATATTCTTTGGAAGGACTGATGCTGAAGCTGAAACTCTTAATATTTTGGCCACCTGATACAAAGAACTGACTCATTTGAAAAGACCCTGATGCTAGGAAAGATTGAAGATGGGAGGAGAAGGGGACAACAGAGGGATGAGACGGTTGGATGGCATCACCAATCCAATGGACATGAGTTTGAGTAAACTCCAGGAGTTGGTGATGTACAGGGAAGCCTGGCACACTGCAGTCCATGGGGGTCATAGAGAGTCGGACATGACTGAGCCACTGAATGAACTCAACTGAAGTAGAACAGAACAGTAATCAAAGAGGAGGAGGAATAATCAGTAAGAACAACATCAGGGAATTTCCCCGGTGGTCGCGGTTAAGATGTGGGCTTTTATTGCTGTGGACCCAGGCTCAATCCCTGCTGTGGTCCAGGGTGCAATTCTTGGTCAGGGAACTAAAATCCCACAAGCCACATGATGTGGCCAAAAAA